>NC_069382.1:46307951-46631285 GCF_027475565.1 Acinonyx jubatus
GATATGGTCACATTTGTAATTCAAGGAGATATCTTCAATAGAAGAGCAGAGATAACCAGTGTGATATAGAGTTTTTGCATCTGTGGCTGCTTTTCCTTAGACTTCTGATCATTAGTGGTGTCTTTGAACAATTTGTCCCATGGGTTTTAACCTTAGGTAATGCAGAAATATATAATAATACCATATTCACCAACAACCAACAGAAATAGAGATGGCACATTGATTTCATGCAGCTGGATTTTGCCTCACCATTATTTATTCTAGCTGGACATGATATAGTATATTTATATATTTAAAAAAATACATGAAAAGGATTTGGCATTAGAACCCTGAGGTTAAAATCCTAGCTCTGCCTCGTGTTGGCAGATTTGATTAACTTCCCTCCTACTCCTCATGTATTCAATACAGCTTAGAAGAATACCTTCATCACAGGATAATTGTCAAAATTAAAAAAATGGCACATTACCTAACGAAAGACAAAATTCTTGTGAATACACAAGATATTGACATTGAGTAACCACCTTGTCACAATGGAAGCTATTGCTGCCAAAAGGGTGTTTAATAATATCACACAGGGTGTCTCAGAGCACTCTGAAAATGGAGAGTCCAAGGAGGAAGTGATACTACCTGACAAAAGAGGTTTAAAATGCCACTTGTCACTGCAGGAAGCACTGAGAATGCTGGCTCTCCAGAAAGAGCAGGACTACCACGGGGATCACAGACTCTGATCATTCTGGTGTGGATTAGAGAGCTACAACACATCATGCCACTCCCAGTATGTTGGTGGTTGTGTTGGAAGAAAGTAACCCCTTGCATTCATATCAAGTGCAAATGAATTGGATTGTAAGAAATTTAGCTTGAACAAGTGAATGGAGCTCACTGGCAGAGGTCTGATACAAGTTCATTCCGGGGCACAGGCAATAAGGAACGGGCAAAATGGAAGACCTACAGGTACAGTCAGACTGTTCAGACTGTCAGACACATTCCTGAGTCAAGCCTGATGCAGTGGCTCTTGGCTTCCTGGTGAGAAACATCTGGAAAGTGACCACACACACACACACACACACACACAGGATTAAACTCACTTTATATCATTCCCTTCTATATTACCATTGCAGAATGTGAGGTTATTCACTTCTCAAAACATTTGATGAACTTCATGAAATCATATGGCAAAAAAATCCCTCCAAGAGGAAAAATCAAAGGAACATTTGGGGGTAATGGAAATGTATATTTTATGAGAGCGCTGTGTACACAGGTATGTGCATATATAAAAGTTACTCATGCTGTACGTTTAAGCTTTGTTATGTTTAACAGAATTTTAATTATGGAGGATAATTTTAAAACAATATCATTCTCTCTAGGTATTAAATGTATGGCTAGTTCGTTTAACTTGCCAGAACGTACCTACTAAAGTCAAGATTCTGGTCCTCAAATGCACTAAACCAAGCAAGACAGTTCTGTGCTGCAACACTTACCTCAGCGTTGTAGGGTTCTTGCTATAGAAGCACATTTGTGCTTGTGTGTGCATTATATTACACATGAGAACAAGCTGTGATAGAGCCTTGAAAGTCTCCCCTTTCCATTTGCTTTTGCCCAGGCTTTCAGCATTTGTTAAGAGCTGCGGATAGTCTTTTTCAGCATTTCATAAGGCTCCCTTCCTTTTACCAATGGCTGGCTTTCTACTTCTCTTTTGATCTTGGCTGCCACAAGTGTATGCACACTGGTGCTTGTGGTTAAGTTGCTGCTACTCACACCTTCAAGTACCAGAACGCACGGAGAGCCTCAAGGACCCCTGAGTGCCAGTGCAAAGCCCTTCCGTGATAAGTCTCCCTCTTTCCCAGAAATTCTTTTTCTCTTTCTTCAGCTCTGCCAAGGCCAGCTCAAGGCCAGGGCACTTGTGCACTGATGACAGATTGGATGGAGAGAGAAGATGAGAAGGAGGGATGGCAAAGAAGATGAACTAAGTTCCAAAACAGTGACTTTAATTGCTTTCGCCTGTCAAAATAGAGTCGTGTGGAGGGAGAGCCAGGGTAAAAATGAACAATGCACTGTGAGTTCCTGAAACCAGCCCAGCAGCATCTAGTAATGGAATCTTTCATGATTTGAATTATTTCAGATTCTTCCATAAACTCCCCCAAATTATAACTTTGCATTGCCTAAATGTTTATTGAGTTTTTATCATGATAATGACTAACATTTATCTTGCACCTATAACACCAATGAGTCTCCAGGCAGTTCCAGAATGAAACATAAACTCTAAAATATAAACTAATTAGAGAAAATCCTCTGTCCCAACCAGATCTAGAGAAGGAATAAAAATGAACAGTAAATGTGTCAAGTTTAATATAGTTGGCAAGAAAAAGCATAAATACAAAATAACACCAGTACTTATAATGGGGGAGGAAAAAAACCTTACAAAAATGTAGTGTCCTCTCATTGTGGCTGTTAACGGACTGTTTAGGAGTCATCTGGTGGCAGATGTAGGAGTCGCTGCAGAGGAAATGCTTGAGGCGTGGTGTGGTGGAGCCGTGAAGCAGTCACAAAGTGGTGTATGCACAGTGGGTAAGCCATGGGCTTTGGATTTAGACTGGCCCGGTTGGCTGCTTTTCTCAGCCTCACTCCTGTCTAGTCCACCTCATTTAGAAATGTCACCTCCGTCTTTGACACTGGGTGTTACATGCAAGAGATGAATTATTGGGTTCTACTACTGATGCCAGGAATACACTGTATGTTAACTAACTTGAATATGATTAAAAAGAAGATCACCCAGCTCTTGACCATTTCACAGGTGGGGAAATGGTCAGCTTCCCCACCTGTGAAATGCCATCATTGTTAAGGGGTGTGTGGGAATTATGTCAGTGTCAATAATTACTTTTATTCTCATTCTGCCCCCTAACCTTGGTGCCAAGCCCATAGAACCTTGAATACATTTCTCTTATACTAATCACATGTTCTCATAACTGACTACTTTTATGTCTGTCTTCCATATCATACGGGGAGCTCCTCGAGGAAAGGACTTGGTTTTATGCAAGTTTGTATCCTTTGTGGTGAGAGCAGTGCCTGCTATGTGGTAAGTAATTTGAAAATGTTGGACCAAGAAAATTATTTCATGCCTAATTGTTTTAAATAAGTTACTCATTCAGTTAATTAGTCATTTTTTCAGAGTCAAAGGAATCAAGATAACAGAAAAGTTAATAGGTTTTATTGTAAGAATTGATGAGCATATAAGTTTGATTAGAAAGCAGTCCCATTGGATGATGAAATAGTGGGGCTTGAGGGAGAACCAGAATGCTGCTAAGAGCGCTACACAGTTCTGGGGCGCCTGGGTGGCTCAGTCGGTTAAGCATCTGACTTCGGCTCAGGTCATGATCTCGTGGTTCATGAGTTAGAGCCCCACATCGGGTTCTGTGCTGACAGCTCAGAGCCTGGAGCTTGCTTCAGATTGTCTCCCTCTCTCTCTCTGCTCCTCCCCCACTTGCACTCTGTCTGTGTCTCTCTCTCTCAAAATAAATAAACTTAAAAAACAAACAAACAAACAAAAAAGAGCACTACACAGTTCTGATGACAAGCCATCTTGTCATTCTTTCAGGACATCCTGTTCCCCTGACTCTGGACAAGGCGGAACTTTCAGAGCCACATCTAGAAATGCTGGCCTTACGATGTTAAGACCCAGTTCTTTTCAGGGTCTACCCATTTCTAAGCTGAACCTACCCCCACCAGTGCTAACAATTGGAAACTAGAATAGATCACAAACAAGGTACAAGGCTAGAGATTTCCATTTGCCTCATCTAATGATATCCTCCAGAAAATTCCATGATATGGATATTATTTTCCACATTTTATAAGTAGAAAATAGGCATAGGAGGATTTAGAAAACTTCCTGAGTTGACATATGAAATAAATTATAGAACTACAACTCAAATCCAGGTCTGACAGATACCAAAGCCCACATATGCTCTTTTCTTAGTATCTTATTGTTGCCTCAGGGTAAATCAAGGCAGGTATAATTTATGAAAGGCAATGCTTTGTATAGAATACATTACTTTTGCAATGGGTATAAAAACTCATTCACCAGGTAAAGAAATGCAACTTTATTTTTTACATAACCTAATTTACATTAATTGAGCCCTATGTGTTACCAATGGCAAAAACTAAATCCCAATTATTTCAAAGCCCCATTCATCTGATTACCCACCAACCCCATCTCTGAGGCTTCATCTTATGGTACAGGGTGGGGCCAAAGAGTTTATAGAAAAAGCTTGATTAGGAGAATGCAGCATCTGGTCCTGTGTTACTGTATACCTGTTACATGCACTGAGATGGCACTATTCATATTTGGTGTCTAAGTGGCAGTCCATAGAAATTAATCCTGGGGACTTCTTCATACCCCACACAAGACCTTCTGAATCTATCTCTCCCTCATTTCCTTTTATGTCTTCTTGAGCTAATAGGACACTTTTAGTTCTTCCTGTATCTCACTGCAATTGGGGAACTCTGGGAAGTCTCACATCTGTTGGCTTAGCTACTAACTCCCATCCAGCTGTCTCTAATTCATCGATCCCACACTAGGTTAGGCCTAAGGAACTATATGGGGATAATTATATAGCAAAAGGCAATCTGGGGGCAAAGGCTTGAATTGTCTTTTCACTTCGTTTCTCCCAGTCAATCTAGGATTTCCATCATTTCACCTTCACAGTGGGGACATTACTCAAGATATAAAAGGCAAAGATAGCAAGTCTGAAGAATAATAGATAAGGTGGGTACTTCTAAGTATAGTTACATTGTGCCCATTTAGATATAGAAAAGAAAGGACCATGGGGTAGATTGGAGAGAAATAACATAACATTCTCACCCCAACTGCCCCCTGCTGGCCAATATGTATGAGGAGTAAGTGATCCTCAAGTGGGAGGGATCTCCCAGATCATGGATTCCTAAGCAGGAGACTACATTTTGGCTGCCTTGAATCTTATGGGATCATGGAACTATTACATAGCTTGTTCCCTGAATGTGGAGGATACCTTCTACTTTACATTTGGTCCTGACATCTAGAGCCTCATCTGAATGCACAACATCCTTCAAAATAACTAGGCAATGGGGTGAGATTTGGGGAAAAGGCTGACAATTTCCCTAGAGCAAGGCAATTTAGCTATTACTGCCACCATCTTTCTTCCCTTTCCAAGTGGGAGCATGAGTTGGGATGAGGTTCAACTCTTGTAATAAAGCTACCCAGTTAAGACAGCCCAGGAAGGGGATAGGCTAGACTAACATATCCTGAAGAATCTATCTGCATCTTACAACCTGACACCAGGCTGGGTCATTTCATTTCATGAAGGTAGAACATGGTTGATGATTAAACTTGGAAGTGGAGCTAATGACCATTTCATGTCAAATACATCCATCTACCGCTATTGTAAGCGATCCTCAAGTGGGAGGGATTACCTCTGTCTTTTTCTTCTTCCTGAGATCCTAAACCTATACGTTTTCATCTTTAAAAGTTATAAATACCATCATTCATTTATTCACTAATTCTATAAACATTTATTGAACTTTTATCCCCCTGGATATTGTTCTTGGAAATAGAAATAGAGTGATGAACATAAAAGATAGGAGTCCTGCTCTTATAAAATATATATGGTAGTATGGAATGGATATGCAACAGATAAAAAAGGATAAGATATTTTCAAACAATAATAACTGTTATAAAGAAAATAAGCCTGGGAATTGGGATAGAAAATGAGAGAAATGGTGGTGTACATCTTTATATAGGGTAGTCTGGAAAGTCTTCAACAGTCATTATATACTCACAGATTTTCAGTGAATAGTGTAGTCACCTTCCAGAGGCTCTATGGATTTTTTTGGAAATATCAATAGATTCTACTCCTCCCTGGACTCTTTTACCTTATTTACAAAACACTATCAAATATTGGTAGCTCATCTCTGATTCATTTTCTGACATTTAATTATTGTTCATGAAATTATTTACCTGGATAAAGGGAAATATTGTAAAGGGATCTTAGAAATATTTTCTTTTGATATAATTACTTATTGGTAATAACACAAAGTCTGTCAGTAAATAAAAGAATTTGGAAAACACATTTGAAAATGAAAACAGTGAGAATGATAAAACAAAAATAGTTGCAGCTACCACTTACTGATCATTTATTAATGTCGAGCTCTATTTGAAGTTGATACTTTGTTCTGATGGTACAATAACCCTGCAAAGGAAGAATTGTACACACTTTATAGATGAGAAAACAGGTTCGGAAAGGTTTTGTTGTTTACCCAGATCCACACAGTAGGCAGTTGAAATGTTTTTATCCTCCCTGACACCAAATAGATGATATCTTTTCTAACACCAACAACCAATTCTCTGATATCAACTAGGTATCTAACAATTCAACTCTCATACTAACTATCTGGAATTAGTCCAGGTTCCCCAGTCCCATAAGACTCCCCTACTATCCACAAATGGAGTACCCAGGCTACCCACATTTCTGCTCAGTTTACCACATAGTTGGGTTTTCCCATGACCACTGCATCTGGTTCAATAATTTGCTAGGATGATTCACAGAACTCAGGAATGCACTTTAACTACTATTACGGGTATATTATAAAGGATACACTACGACTCAAGAACAGCCAAATGAAGAGATGCATAGATTTCATCTATGCTATGGAGTGATGTGAGGGTAGTGGGAAAGATCAGCTTCCGTGTCCTCTCTGGGTGTACCACCTTCCCAGTACCCCAACGTGCTCACCAATCTGGAGGCGCTCTGAGCCCCGTCGTTTGTGTGATTTTATACAGATTTCATTATCTAGGCGTAGTTGATTGAATTATTGGCCATTGGGGATAAAATTCAATCTCCAACCCCTCTCCACTCCTCTGAGGTCTGGGGATGGGGTTGGAAGTTCTCATCAAGGCTGGGTCTTCCTGTTGACCAGCCCCCTCCTGAATCTTTCTTGGGACACTGACAAAAGTCACCTCAGTAGCATAAACTCTTGCTATGATTGAAAGGTGCTTGTTGTGAATAAAAAAGATGCTTCTATCACTCTTACCACTTGGGAAACTCCAAAGGTGGTAGGACTAGCTGCCGTTTGCCAGAAATCCGAGACAAAGACCAAATATACATTTCCAACTATACCACAGTGGTGAAGGCGGGAACCAAAGCCAAATACTTCTTCCACATTCTCCTTAGCAGACACACTGAGGGAGGCTGGGAAAAACATCTGTCACAAAAAGTATTGTGTTGTGCCTTCAACTACCAAAAACAGATTTACAAACTAATTGAAAGAAGCTTATTAATCACTTCAAGCAAGGTCCACACAAGTAGCAAACTACTCTAAAACTTAGTGGCTTAAAACAACCACATTGATTTTCTCCCAGTTTCTATGGGACAAGACTCCAACACAGGGTCCTGTGTTCAGGGACTCCCACAGGCATGTCATCCAGGTGACATGGGGGCTGTAGTCATCTCAAGGATCAATGGAGGCGGATCCTTTTTCATGCTAATTCACCAAGTTAGCCTCAGTTTTCACTGGCTGTTGCCTGGGGGTCACTCTCAGGTCCTGGCCACATAGGCCTCCCCATAGGGTGGCTCACAGCATAGTGACTTTCTTCATCAGAGCAAGCAAGAAGAGCCAGAGAGAATGTAAGCAAATGGCGGTCGCAGACTTTGACAACCAAGTCCCAGAAATCACTTTTGTTCTACCATATATGTTGGAAGAAACTTACCAGGCTGGCCCACACTCACTACAAGGAAGCAGAGATCATCTTAGAAGTCTGCCTACTGCAGCATCCTGCTTTTTGGCCAGTAATTCTGTAAACCTTTGTCTCCCATTCGCATTTCCAGATATAGGACAAAGGTCACTGAGAGAGAATTGTTGGGAGGATAAACATCAGCATGACAGATGTCAGGATTCATGCTTCCATACATACTGTCTACTTAGAGGTGATAATAGGGAAAAAGATGCCCAGAAATGCTGACCTGACAGACTCCATTTGAAAACTTTTCTTTTTCTCTCCAGTTGAATTCGAGTAAGCAAAAACCGCCAAGTGTCTTCCAAAGTGCTTGAATTTCCCTCACAAATCACAGCTTAGACAGTCATTTTTGATGATTGTATGTTTCTGATGTTTCTGTGTTGTATTTAATATGTCCTCATGCTATACTGAATTCTTACGTCTTTTATTCTGTGGGGGAGGGGCAGAGAGAGAGGGGAATAGAGTTTCTGAAGCAGGCTCTGTGCCCACTGCAGAGAGCCCCACGTGGAGCTCGAACTCATGAACTGTGAGACCATGACCCGAGCCGAAGTCAGACGCTTAACAGACTGAGCCACTCAGACACCCCAACTGTGATGTCTTAACAAGAAATTAATCTCAAGTCTGTGTCATTCTACTACGCTTTTCAAGGAATCTACTGAATTCTCTCTGCCACTGCCTGAAGAACAGGAGCATTTTCCAGTATTTGATGGATACCCTCCTACCTCCCCCAGCTTAGAAAAGAAAAAATGTTAAAGCTTTTCATTCTATCCACATAATCAAATGTCCTTTTACTGATGTAATTACACCCTCTTCTGCTTGACTTTGACCTTTGCCTCTTTGTCATTCTCATTCTGAGAACTGAAAGCAAAACAAAACTGACGTAGATGCTGCTTTAGGATGTTGGGAAATAGTTCTACATAGTTCTAAGCCTGTCTCATATCTCCTTTAGCAATGTAGTATAGTAATTACATCTAAAAATCTACTGAGAAATAAAGAAAGAGGAAGTGATAGAGGGACAAAATCCTGAAGGGGTTGCTAGTTAATTGTCCTATGTTTCTCAAATGTCTCTTAAGATTTTTGAAAAGCCTCTGTCCCTAACCAAATCTACAAGACAATGTAAAAAGAAAGAAGTTCCTAAAAGACCTTTCATTCATTGTTTCATTCTTCAAATTTTTCAGGTCCCTACACTGGACTGTTCAACACTCTGTCCTGGGCATTAGGGATAGAGTGCTGAATGAGACAGATCCCTGTAGTCTGGAAGCTTCATACCAGCAGGTATGTGGTATGGGAGTGCTTAGGGAATATCCCTCCCAAACAAAAAAGAAATATGTCTTGCCCCAGATAGTAACACCTGGTCAGGTGATCGATATTATACATACATACATATTCATATATCTGCCATGCAGCATGTTACATTATCTTGTTTCATATTCATTTAAATCCGGTGAGTTGGTACTCTTATTCCCTACAGTTTAAAGACAAGAAATGTAAGACTGATTTAAGTTGAGTAAATTCTCATAATCACTCAAAAAATTAAAGAAACATCTTAAGATACTTTAACCTCTCTTCTATGATTCCAAATCTCTTTCTTTATCATGTGATAATACCTCTGAGGAAAAGAGTATGCAACAAAAATTAAAATTTAAAAAAATAAAAGAAGGAAACAGAGAGACAAAAAAGATAAACTATGGCAAACAAGATTTCCTCTTTTTTTTCTTTTCCCAAAAAGCTATGTTGTCTCACCCACCAATTTTTTTTTCCTAATAATGTCACCCATTTTCTCACCCACAAAAAAATTTGAAAATTTTCTCTCTAGAATTTCCTTAAGGAAAGAAACACATACAAGACAGTCAAATGTTGGAATAAGTGTAGAGCTCATCTGTGAGAGAGGAGGGAGGAGGTACACATATCTAAACATCTGGCTTTCTTAGCATCCTTGGTTAGCAGCTTGTCTTTGCTGAAACCATTCATGATGTTTCCTAGGTATGGATTTAGTAATATAAGAAGGCAATAGAGAACTATTCTTTACAAAGTGAGCAAAAAACATATTTCCCTTGAAGAAAGGCTTCTCCTGAACCAACACAATGGGAGAAGTTCCCATCTTTCAAGACCCTGATAAGCGAAATGCCTTTGAACTCTCAACAAGCCTCAGCTGCATTCAATTGTTTTGAGGACCCAGGCTGGAGCCAATCTACTACATCACCTCTCCTCTTTGGCCAAACCACTGAATATGGCAGCAATGCAAAATTCTAAGTAATATCTCCAAATGACTGAACCTATGGCAACTAGAAGCAAGACAGAAAGTCAGGAGGGTTTCAAAATCACTCTCTGAGTGATGCTGGTAGGGGTTAGAGAATAGAGAGGATATATCAACTGCTAGTAGTGGTTAAGATGGTTTGAGCAATATGTGACTTCAGACAAGCAAAAACATGAAAAACCTTCCTTTGATACTGATGTTTCTTGAAGCAGCTGGACCTCAAAGTCAGATAGTAGTCGCTGGAGTTCACAGAATCAAATTTACATACCAATTCATTGAATAACAGCATTTAAATTTTTTTTAATGCTTATTTATTTTTGAGAGAAGCGAGAGACAGAGAGAGAGGTGCATGCATAAGCGGGGGAGAGAGAGAGGGAGACATAGAATCCAAAGCAGACTCCAGGCTCTGAGCTATCAGGACAGAGTCTGATGCAAGGCTTGAACTCAGGAACCTCGAGATCATGACCTAAGCTGAAACTGGATGGCTGACTGAGCCACCCAGGGGCCCCAAATAACAGTATTTTAGAGGTAGAAGAGGTTTTGGTGATCACCTGATGTAGTGGCTTTTTTTTTAAATAATAAAATTTTTTCTTGATTTTTCAACATTAATTGAGCATTTAGTTTGTGTGGAGGGAGGTATTATTTTATTAAAAAAATTTTATTGAGGTATAATTAACATACAGTGTTAAATTGCTTTCAGGTATACATCCTAGTAATTCAACAATTCCATACATTACTTACCACCCATCAAGATAAGTGTACTCACAGTCCTTTTTTTCTATTACACCCATCCCCCCACCCACTTCCTCTCTGGCAACCACCGGTTAGTTCACCTATATGAGTGTTTTTTTTTCTGTTCTTCATTTGTTTGTTTGTTTGTTTGTTTTTTAAATTTAAATTCAAGTAGTTAACATACAGTGTAGTATTGGTTTCAGGAGTAGAATTTAGTGATTCACTTACATACAACACCCAGTGCTCATCCCAACAAGTGCCTTCCTTAATACCCATCATTCATTTAGTCCATCCCCGCCCCCCCCCCCCCCCCCCCGCTTCCCCTCCAGCAACCCTTGGTTTGTTCTCTATATTTAGGAGTCTTCTTATGATTTGCCTCCCTCTCTGTTTTTATCTTGTTTTTCCTTCCCTTCCCCTATATTCATCTGTTCTGTTTCTTAAATTTCACATGTGAGTGAAATCATATGTTATATGTCGTTGTCTGATTTATCTATCTCACTTAGCATTACACCCTCTAGGTCCATCCATGTTGTTACAATGGCAAGGTCCCATTCTCTTTTTATGTCTGAGTAATATTTCATTGTGTATATATTGTGTATATATACCACCTCTTCTTTATCCATTCATCTATCAGTGAACACTTGTGTTGCTTCCATATCTTGGCTATTGTAAATAGCGCAGCGATAACCACAGGGGTGAATATATCTTCTCAAATTAGTTTTCATTTTCTTTAGGTAAACACACAGTATTGGAATTACTGGATCATATGGTAATTCTATTTTTCAATTTTTTGAGGAACCTCGATATTGTTTTCCACAGTGGCTGCACCAGTTTGCATTCCCACCAACAGTGCATGAACGTTCCTTTTTCTCCACATCCTCACCCACACTTGTTATTTCTTATGTTTTTGATTTTAGCCATTCTGAAAGGTCTAAGGTCATATCTCATTGTAATTCAGATTTGCATTTCCTGTTGAGCATCTTCTCATGTGTCTGTTGGCCGTTGGTATGAATGCTTTTGAAAAATGTCGCTTCATGTCCTCTGCCCATTTTATTTTATTTTATTTTATTTTATTTTTTTCAACGTTTATTTATTTTTTTTGGGACACAGAGACAGAGCATGAACGGGGGAGGGGCAGAGAGAGAAGGAGACACACAATCGGAAACAGGCTCCAGGCTCTGAGCCATCAGCCCAGAGCCTGACGCGGGGCTCAAACTCACAGACCGCGAGATCGTGACCTGGCTGAAGTCGGACGCTTAACCGACTGCGCCACCCAGGCGCCCCAGCTCTGCCCATTTTAATTGGATTATTTTTTATGATAAGTTGTATATGTTCTTTATATATTTATTTATATTTAACCCCTAATTGGATATATCATTTGCAAATATCTTCTTGTATTCGGTAGGTTGCTATTTTGTTTTATTGATGGTTTTCTTCACTGTGCAAAAGCTTTTTACCTTGGTAGAGTCCCACTAGTTTAATTTTGCTTATGTTGCCATTGCCTTAGGAGACATATCTAGAAAAATGTTGCTATGACCAATGTAAAAAAAAAAATGCTGCCTATATTTTGTGTTTTTGTTGTTGTTGTTGGTTTGTTTTTGGGTTTCAGGTCTTCTGGGATCTTTATGGTTTCTGGTCTCACATTTAGATCTTTACTCCATTTTGATGTTTATTTTTGAGAGAGAAAGACAGAGAATGAGTGGGGGAGGGGCAGAGAGAGAGAGAGAGAGAGAGAGAGAGAGGGAGACACAGAATCCTAAGGAGGCTGCAGGCTCTGAGCTGTCAGCATGGAGTCCCACGCGGGGCTTGAACTCACGGACCATGAAGTCATAACCTGAGCCGAAGTCGGACACCTAACTGACTGAGACACCCAGGTGTCCCAAGATCTTCACTCCATTTTGAATTTATTTTTGTAGGGTGTAAGAAAATGGTCCAGCTTTATTCTTGTACATGTAGCCATCCAGTTTTCCCAAAACTATTTGTTGAAGAGACTGTCTTTTCCCCATTGTATATTCTTGCCTCCTTTGTCATAGATTAATTGACCATACAAATGTGGGTTTATTTCTGGACTATTATGTTCCATTGATCTATGTGTCCATTTTTGTGCCAGTGCCATACTGTTCTGATTGCGACAGCTTTGTAGTACATCTTAAAATCTTGGATTGTGATACCTCCAGGTTTATTTTTCTTTCTCAAGATTGATAGGGATTGCATTAAAGGTGTACATTGCTTTGGGTGGTATGGATATTTTAACAATATTGGTTCTTCCCATCCATAAGTGTGAAATATCTATTTATCTCTGTCATCTTCAATTTCTTCCATCTGCATTTTATAGTTTTTGGAATACAAGTCTTTTACCTCCTGTAAGTTTATTCCTAGGCGTTTTATTATTTTTGGCACAATTGTAAATGGGATGTTTTCTTAATTTATTTCTGTTACTCCATGGCTAGTGTAAAGAAATGTAACATATTTCTGTACACTAATTTTGTATCCTGCAACTTTACTGAATTCATTTATTAGTTCTAGTGTTTTTTGTTTTGTTTTTTTGTTTTGTTTTGTTTTGTCTTGGTGGTCTTTAGGGTTTTCTATATATCATATCATGTCATCTGCAAATAGTGAAAGCTTTACTTCTTCCCTGTCAATTTGGAAGCCTTTTATTTCTTTTCCTTGTTTGATGGCTGTGGCTAAGACTTCTAGTACAATGTTGAGTAGCAGTGGTGAAAGTCGACATCCTTGTCTTGTTCTTGATTCTAGAGAAAAAGCTCTCAGTTTTTCACCACTGAGTATAATATCAGCTGTGGGTTTTTCATATATGGCCTTTATTATGTTAAAGTATGTTCCCTCTTAACCTATTTTATTGAAAGTTTTAATCATGAAAAGATGTACTTTGTCCACTGCTTTTTCTTCATCTATTGAGATGATCATATGGTTTTATTTTTTTCTTATTAATGTGATATATCATACTGATTAATTTATAATTTGAACCACCCTTGCATCCCTAGAATAAATCCTACTCAATTGTGTTGAATGATTTTTTCATGTATTGTTGGATTTGGTTTGCCAATATTTTACAGTTTGCCAATTGTTTTGCAATTGTTTTTGTAGTTCTTTTCTGTTCCCTTTTTCTTGTCTTGCTCTCTTCCCTTTGTTGCAGGCTTTTTTTACAACAATACCAGGGATTTGTTGTCTTGCCACTTTCAACAATGAAGAGGTGGATGCAAAATAAGCAGCAGACAAAAGCGTATTAGAATATAAGATTAGAAAGGAAGTATAGTAGGAAAGCTCTCGTTACAGAGAGGAGACGTTAGAAAGTAAATGCCCGAGGACTATAGGTAAGGGTCCTTGTTTTACAAGGTTCTGGTCTCCCACTCCCCCTCCCCTTCCCCCTGTTCCTTCTCAGGTTCTACCCTTCTTGGCTTGATAGCTCTAGGTACTAGGTTGTCCATTCCTGATTGGCTAGTTTCCATTGTATGAGGGGTCTGTGGCCATACTTAGGTCTTTTATAAAATTCCTGAGGGGAAACCTGAGGGGGAATAGGTGTGATCTGTTCCATTCTTAAGTGGAAACTTACACTTGAGGGGGTTTGATGTGGTCAGACACTCCCAGCATTGTTCCAAAATAGGTGTTTTTCCCCACCCATGGACCTCAGATCCTAATCTTTCCCTCTGCCTACTGAATCCTATCTTCTCCTGTCATACCTTGTTATCTGATGGCTTTCTTTAGTGATATGCTTGGATTCCTTTCTTTGTCATTTTTATTTTTTATTTTTTGTGACTATATTACAGGGTTTTTAAAAATTTGTTGTTACCATTGGACTTATATATAACATCTTATGCATATATCTGTCTATATTAAGCTGGTGGTCACTTAGGTTTGAACCCATTATAAAAACACTAAATTTTTTGTCCACCCCATCCAGGTTTTATGTATATGTTACGCTTTACATTCTTTTGTTTTGTGAATATCTTGACTGATTTTTATAGATATAATTGATTTTACTGCTTTGGTAAGTAAATAATCTACTGCCTTTATTATATATTTTCATTTACCTGTGAAAATTTTTCCTTTCATAATTTTCTTATCCTGACTATAACCTTTTTCTTTCCACTCAAAGGATTCCCTTTAACTTTTTTTTTTTAAGTTTATTTATTCATTTGAGAGAGAGGGAAAGAGAGAGAGAGGGAACAAGCAGGGGAGGGGCAAAGAGAAGGAGAAACAGAATCCCAAAGAGACTCCACACCATCAGTGCAGAACCCAATGTGGGGCTCGAACTCACAAACTACAAGATCATGACCTGAGACAAGATCGAGTTGGATGCTTAACTGACTACACCAGCCAGGCACCCCCCTTTAACTTTTTTTTTTAAAGCTAATTTAGTGGTGATGAATTCCTTTAACTTTTGTCTGTCTGGGAAACTATTTCTCTTTCTATTCTCAATGAAAACCTTGCTGGGTAGAGTTTTCTCAATGGCAGGTTTTTTGTTTTGTTTTGTTTTTGTTTGTTTGTTTGTTTGTTTGTTTTGTTTTCCTTTCAGTACTTTAAACATATCATGTCACTCCCTTTTAGCCTGTAAAGTTGCTGCTGAAAAATCAGCTAAAAGCCTTATGAAGTTTCCTTGTATGTAGCTTTTCTGTTCTCTTGCTGCTTTTAAAATTGTCTCTTTGGGGCGCCTGGGTGGCTCAGTCGGTTAAGCGTCCGACTTCAGCTCAGGTCAGGATCTGACAGTCCGTGAGTTCGAGCCCCGTGTCGGGCTCTGGGCTGATGGCTCAGAGCCTGGAGCCTGCTTCCGATTCTGTGTCTCCCTCTCTCTCTGCCCCTCCCCTGTTCATGCTCTGTCTCTCTCTGTCTCAGAAATAAGTAAACTTTAAAAAAAATTGTCTCTATCACTGCTCTGCCATTTTTAATTATTATGTGTCTTGCTGTGGACCTCCCTCGGTTGATTTTACTGGGGGGTTCTCTGCGCCTCCTGGATCTGGATATCTGTTTCCTTCCCAGATTAGGGAAGTTTTTAGCTATTATTCTTCAAATAAAGTTTCTGCCCCCTTGTCTTTTCTTCTGGGATCCCTATAATACAAACATTATTATGCTTGACGATGTTGCCGAGTTCTCTTAACCTATTATCATTTTTTGTTATTCTTTTTCTTTTTTGCTGTTCAGCTTAGTTGCTTTCCATCATGTGTCTTCCAGGACACTGACCTGTTGGTTCTGCATCCTCTAATCGGCTATTGATTCCACCTAGCGTATTTTTAATTTCAGTTATTGATTTCTTTATTACTGATTGGTTCTTCTTTATATACTCTATCTCTTTGTTGAAGGTCTCAGCTGAGATCCTCTATTCTTTTCTCAAGTCCAGTGAGTATCCTTATGACCATTACTTTGAATTCTTTATCAGGCATGTTGCTTATTTCCATTTCATTTAGCTCTTTTGCTGTGATTTCGTCCTGTTCTTTCATTTGGGACATATTCCTCTGTCTCCTCATTTTATTTAATTTTCTTTTTGTTTCTATGTATTAGGAAAGTCAGCTATATCTACTGATCTTGGAAGTAGTGGCCTTACGAAGAAGGGATCCTGTGGTGCCCTGTAGTACAACACCAGAGCCAGGAGCTTTCCACCAGAGCTGGGAGCTTCAGGTGTGTCTCTAATGTAGGTTGCATTCACACCTCCTGTTGCTGAGCCCTGTTGCCTTCAGTCCAGTTGGCTGCAACGGCCCACTTCGACTGTTCTGAGCAGAGTGGACACTGTTTGGTCCCTGGGCTGTTAAGGGAGCCATTCTGGAGCTGCCACAGGCTTGTGCTTGGGTGGTGTCAGCAGTCAAACCAGGTGCTTGCCTTCAGCCCATCTGCTGGGACTGCAGTCACACTGAACTGCAGGGCCCTCTCCCTGTACTGCCCCCTGAGAGGCCTTTGTTGGTGGCCGGGCCCTGTAGTTAGGTCAGGTGACTGTCTCCAGTCTGAGTGTTGGGGCTGAAGTTGCTCCCACCTGCAGGGTGCTCTACTTGCCTTGTCTCCTGAAAGGGTTTGTTGGTGGGCAGCAGTGGCAGACAAGATGCCTGCCCCCAGTCCATCTGTCAGTGCTGCAGGCACACCAAATGGCGAGGATCTTTTCCCATGTTGCCCACTGAGAGGTTGACCAGATGCCTGCCCTCTGTCTGTCTGCTTGGGCTGCAATTACACTGATTAGCAGGGTACACTCTCTGTGTTGCCAGATACGGGGTCAGCTGCTGGGGCTGCAGGCACACCGGTGTGTGTGGTTATTTTCCCCTCTCCCCAAGGCAAGAATCGCTTTGGAATTATGCTCGTCTCTGCCTATGCCGCTCGCAGGGTGTATCGGGGCAGGAGCCACTTTGGAGGGATGCCTGCCAAATGCAGCTGGTTGGTTGGGATGGATCCACAGGAAAATGCAGGAACAGAGAACACCATGTTAGCAAGGTGAGTGGAAGGTGTGCACACTGGTTCCCACAAGGCTCTGGCTATGTAGGCTGGTGGGGAAGAAAGACACGGTGCCCACCAGCTCTTTTGTTCTTAAGGAAGTCTCCCTTCCAGTGCATGTTCTGGGATTAGTAAACAAATCTCCTTCATGTATACCCCAGGCACTTTCAAACTGCTACTTCTATGCTATATCTAGGCAGGTATTTGTTATGCTGGCTCCTTAAGGGTGGGAACTCAGTTTTCTATTGCCCTCTGGTTCTCCCAGAGTTAAGGCTCCTGATTTTTAAAGTACCTGGAGGTAAGCCCTGCTGATTATAAAAGCTTGTGAAATTAAGCCCCACTGGTTCTCAAAGTCAAGTATCTTTGAGACGTCTCTTACCAGTGCAGGGCCCCTGTGCCTGAGGTACCTGGTGTGGGGTCTGACCCTCTTGCTTTTTTGTACTTGTGGTGGCCTTCGCTTTTGGAGTTAGTCTTCGTCGGGGCTTGGTTCCCAACTCTTCTCTGCCCTTTTGGATGTGTCCTTCTATCTACAAATAACTTTTGAAAGTCTGTTCTGCCAGCCTTTGGGTCATTTTCTGAGTTAGTTGCACTTATACGGCTGTTATCTTGGTGTGTCCATGGGTCAGGGTGAGCCTAGGGTCCTCCTACTGTGCCATCTTCCCAGAAGGAAAGGCAATAGTTTAGATGCCTAAGATATATATCAATGGAAAAAGGAGTCAGTGAAGCCTTTCAGCATTAAGCTTACATCCTATCAAAGGTATGTGGGTAATAAGTAACAGACAACAAAAAAAGTATGTCAAATAAAGAAACGAATGATGGATAAAGAGAGACGTGGTGTCGGATAAAAGGAACAGGATGTGCTGGAGCAAGTCATGGGTTGGCTTTTAAATCAAGTGGTCAAGGTGGGACTCATTGAATAAATGAAATGTTAGAAAAATATTTCAAATACTTTTTTTAAAAAGCCATATAGAATATTTGGGGGCACCTGGGTGGCTCAGTTGGTTGAGCATCTGACTCTTGATTTTGGCTCAGGTCATGATCTCACAGTTCCTGAGATCAAGGCCTGCATTAGGCTCTGCACTGAGTGTGGAGCTTGCTTGGGATTCTCCCCCCTTCCCCCCACCCTCCACTGCACCTCCCCTGCTTGTGCGCTCGCTCTCTCTCTCTCTCTCTCTCTCTCACTAATTAAATAAATGAACTTAAAAAAAGGGGGGACACCTGGGTAGCTCAGTAGGTTAAACGTCCAACTTCAGCTCAGGTCATGATCTCACAGCTCCTGAGTTTGAGCTCCACCTCGGGCTCTGTGCTAACAGCTCAGAGCCTGGAACCTGCATCGTATTCTGTGTCTCCCTCTCTCTCTGCCCCTCCCCAGCTTGTGCTCTGTCTCTCTCTGTCTTGAAAATAAACATTAAACAATTTTCAAAAAAGAAACATGGGTCCTGCATTGTTACATGAAACAATTTGGAGATGATTATATGATTGATTAATGACAGAATCCATTAAACACAGGCCTCTTGCCTTTCAGTCCATTGTTCTTCCAGTAACTACTAATGGTTGCACATTGTGTTCTTTAGAACTCTCTTGTTCCTAGACTTTGGCTTTGGTGGACCAGTTAAATTTCAAGAATCCTTTCAAGTTCTATGAGAGTATTACTAAATGCTAACTGGTCCAAGTAAGAATCTCTAAAAAAGGTATATATATTTATATCTCTAAAAATTTTAAGAAAAAACCTGACAATAAAATAAAAAATATAATAAAAATAAAAACCAAAGAACAAAGTTATAACAACCAAAGAACACACACACACAACTACGGTCACCATTATTTCTAATAAACCATATATATTATGGAATATATATATTCCATATGGAATATATATATATATGGAAATAATCATAAGAAGTCAGCAGTGATTTAATCTCAGAATGAAGGACAGTCCTTAAGAAAGGACAGCTGGCAATTTGACACTGGCTCTTCTACATACGTATCTAAACTTGTGAATGTGTATGGCCCTTATTTTTCGAGTGTTACTAATCTCAGCAATGCCATAACAATGTCCTCACAAAAATTTTTACTTGCAGGGTTCTCTAAGCCATGGGTTTCTACTAAGGTGCACATGGAAAGAAAAAAAGATTGATATAACATATCTTGCTTAGCCCAAGGATGCTTTCCTTCTCATCTTACACATCCCTCTTCTTCGGGTAGATCTACATCATTTTCACTCTGAAGAGGGAGCAGCTGTGTCTCTCTTGACAGCCAAGTTGGCTACAGAGAACAGAATGGTTGCCCTGGAGGCAAGAATGAGTGAAGCACCATTCCCTTGCGATCTCACACGGGCACCCTGCCATCATCCTCAACTTTAGAATGCTTCCTAATCTTTTACACTCAATTGTCATGACTAGTTGTTATTATTCAGTTCAATGTAATTCAAATGGGTTCAGAAGAATCCAATCACCAAGTGTTGCATGCCAGCTGTATCTCAGATGCTATACCTGACACCAGAACTTCTGGAAACCCCTTCTATTATGTAAATCATGCAACATGCTAAAAGAGGTCAAAGAAATATATATGAAGTGTTTGAAGAGCACAGAAAGAAACAGCTAATGTTTTGGTTGGGACAATAAGCACTACAATGTTTGTAGTTGGTGTGGGTGACAGGAAGCATCGTATGAGAGAAGGTTATAGACGGGAAGGTATATCTGAGTTGGAGTTTGAAAGATAAGTCAGTGTTTACAAGACAGAAATACCTGACAGGACCAAGACAAAGCATGAGCAAAGGTGAGATATGGAATGGCACATGTGGGAGAAAAGAATAATCTGGTTTGTCATTAAAATGGCTGGAAAGGAGACTGGCCCCTGATGGTGAAGGCATGTCCATGTCATGCAAAAGAATTTGAGTCTCAACTTTGAGAATTTACTTTTTTTTTTAATGTTTACTTTTGAGAGACAGAGAGAGACAGAGCATGAGGGAGGAGGGGCAGAGAGAAAGAGGGAGACACAGAATCCAAAGCAGGACCCAGGCTCTGAGCTGTGAGCACAGAGCCTGATGCAGGGCTCCAACTCACGAGCTGTGAGATTATGACCTGAGCTGAAGTTGGACGCTTAATGGACCAAACCACCCAGGCACCCCTCATCCTTGAGAATTTTTAAGCAGGAGGGTGATGCAACCTGATCATTTTAGAAAATTCATTCTGGTGGCAAAGAGCGTGCTGGGTTTGGGGTGAGACAGACTAGGGGCAGGGAGAATAACTAGAATGCTGTTAAAGTCACCTGAGCAAGACACGTGAGGGTTCTGACGTAGGCAGTGTGGACAGAGAGGAGGAAAAGGTTCAAGAGGTGTGATCTTTTAATCAGCAAAGAGTAGCTGTAAAGGTCCAATCACCATGCCCCTCTGGCACAAGCTCCATTCTCTTGAAAATAGCAGTATTAATTTTGGTAAAGCAAAGCACCCTAGTAAAATGTAAAATATGGGCAACCACCTAAGGCTGCATCCTAGAATCACTGTGATGGGCAGTAAAAGCCATCCTCAGCCTAAGTCAGACTTCATAGAAATTCTTAACAGCAATAATAAAAATAATACAGCCCTCTAGAAAGCTAGAAATGTATTTGAACACACAGATTTTATTAGTCCCACAAACTTTCCATCAGGCTTCCCACATTGGATTTGTCAGAGCAGGGATGTGATGTGTCAATAAGCAGAGAATGTCATTAAGGTGAGAAAGTGGGTCTGAAGCTCAGTGTTTCACCCTGAGGTTTACTGGCTGAGATCTTCATGTTTATCCAAAACACCCTGGATTTTGTCTTGAAATAGGATTTGCCTTGCGTGATTTTTCTCTAGAATATTAAAGCTGTATATGCCAGAAATGCAATCTAAATCTTTGACTCCTTTCCATGCCCTCATTGTGTCCGTGAACATGAGATGCCAGGATCTACCAAAGTCCCATGCCAAATGAGGAACAGTGGCAGCTGTCCCAACTCTCAATCTAGTGACTTTTCACTATGCTCTGCTGTCTTTTCAATGAATTCCTTCAAAGAATTTCCTCCCTTTGAAGACCCCAGCTTTTATGTCAGGTGCCACCCCCACCTTCCCAATGATTTAGTACCTGACGTGCTATTTCTGTTTCCACCCTAGTATTGTCTCCTATACATTCTTGCTTTAATTTAGTTATACTCCCTTAGGTTAGTATGGTTATCCCTTGGCCTTGTCCTCTCCATGTTCATTTTCTCTATTTTGTTTGTTTGTTCATGTTTTCTATTTTGTTAAGAGGACCTGCTTTTTTCTCTAGCCCAGAGGCACTTCTACTGCATAGTGTTTACTACTTACAAGCACATAATCAGGACAAGCCCTCTGTGTTCTGCTAATTTAACAAGGCAATCACTGATGGGATCTCTCTCCAAAGGTTTTATGTCACACCTGCCATTCTCTGTTCCCTTCCTCTTCAGGTTTTTCAAAATCAGAGGTTCTGGTCCCAGTAAAACAACCTAGACAGACAGACTAATATTTCACTTTCTCTGTAACTTGAGAATAGGTCTCATTCCCTTCATTCAACAAGTCATTTAAGCACCTACTATGTGTTAGGCATTGATCTAAGTTAAAGGGATATGTAACTGATGTCGCTGAACAAAATAGATGCAGGTTTGATTTGTTAGTGGGAGAGGTAAGAATTAAACAAGTAATGGCACAAGCATATGACTACAAAGTGAGAAAAGTATTATGAAATGTAACCAACATCTACAGGATAACTAACTTGGTTGCAGTACTGGATTCAGGACAGAGAGAAAAGTTTAAGGAAAAGTTTGTAAGAAAATAATATTCAAGTAGAGACCAAACAAACAATCCAGCTGAAGGATGGGAGGCAAGCATCAACACTACAGGCCAAGGGAACAGTGTGTGTGAAGACACTGTCTAGGGCACAGTCTGGTTGTGTCTGAAGAGCAGAAAGCCCAGAGTGGCTGGAACCTTGCATAGATGATACCAAAGAAACACGCAGGACTTGGATGATGCAGGGCCTTGGTTGACACAGTAAGGTCTCGGGGTTTTATTCCAAGAATGGAACATCTACTAAGGGTTTTAAGAAGGAAAACAGCTAGATCAGTCTTTCGTTTTAGGAAAATTACTTCTAAGTTCTTCATGGAGAACGCAGGAGCAGATTAAGTAGGATACTGAGAACAGTCAAGAAGATACTGCTTAAGTTCTCTCAAGAGATAAGGGTGTCTTTGCCAAGGAAGAGTATCTTCATTACAAAATAGAAGAGACACTGACTGTGTATGCACGATGGTGCCTAGAGGAGTTTTGCAAAAAGATGGCCTACTTCTTTCCCCTCTTTTTTCTCTCTCTGCTCCTCCTCCTTCTTCCTTCTTCCTCCTCCTCCACCTCCTCCTCTTCCTCTCTTTCAATGTTCTAAACTGATTCCTTTTATACTTTGTGCGTATTCTAATTCTACCACTGAAATAATCCATATGGTATTTAACCAATGATCTGAATGCAATATGGCTTTCAAAGATCGTGGGATAGTGGCACCATCCTGTGGCATACATCTTTATTCAGTGTCACACGTTACTCTAATTCTCATTTGATCCACAATTTGAATTTTGCTTTCAAATTATTATTATTATTATTATTATTATTATTATTATTATTATTGGAATTTACCATTAGGAATGTATGAAAACTTTCTTCATGAAACCAATAAAATTAATAAAACACATGAAAACAAAAGAAACCGACAAATCCACAAAACACTGAGGAGGTTTCCCAGAAGGAACCTGTGATGCCAGTGCTAAAGTGAAAGTTATTTCAGAATTATTTATAAGACAAAAGTATGGAAGAGCTAGAAGACAGCTTAGAGGTCATAGCCATGTCTTATTTTTAAAGAAGAGGAGACTAAAGTTCAAAGGAGAGTGACTTACCCCAAATCTCACAACCAGAAATAGCAAATTCTAGAATAAATATACATGTTTTGATTTTTGGCTAGCATTTATGTAACTATAATTCATTTATTTTTTTTATTTGCTTCCTTCCTTTTTTTGTCTTTCAAATCTCTACCATTTCCACAAACTGTCACTGTTTTTCAACCATTGTGATTTCCACTGCAAAAATCCAGTAAGATAAGCAGTGCAATTTCTAACTAGTTGGCTAATGTTCCAGACTAATAACTTTTCCCATTATCAATTGAACTGAAACAATACTTTTCCTACACCAAGCCCAGCATTGTATTTGTACAGCCATATTTGACCATAAAGAAGGTACATTCAGCTGATTAAGATCAGCTTATAAATCCTCCTGTCGTCTGCTATTATTTACACTGAAAGTTAAGTTTCGCTAGTTTCCTGTTCACCCCTCTTATTGCACACATGGATAGAAATATCATTCTTGTAGTCAATGAGAATTCAATTACACCAATTTAAAGACTTGTATTAAGAACGTAATGGACTGTTTTCTCCCTCTTATTCTGGAAACTCAGCTCATTTCCCACAGAAAATATAATGTGCTTTGTTGTTATTTGACAAGTGGCCTTTGTTTTAACCTTTAAACTTTACCCTTTTCCCATGCATACTTAATCTACACTTTTCCATTTAGTCATAGAAATGCTTCAAGGCAAATCTTTCCTTTGTTTTTAAGCCATAATTACTACTTTTCTTTTTATTAGCAATGTGCCAAAAATACAAACTGCAAGATACATATGTTGGTGATCTGGGGTCCTTGTTGCTTAGAAACGGGGGGCCTTAGCTGCCAAAGGCATGAGTAAAGGATTGTGTGCATTTTTCTGTAGTACAAGCCAACTGACTATAGAAGTTATAGCGCTCACATCTTGCCCCTGCCCATGAGCTGGAAAGAGGAAGCTAAGAATCTTGCATGCTGCGTAGTCTTAGCAGTCTTTTGAGCAACAAACATACAGGTAATTTTTTGTTAGGTGTTCAAGGCAGCCTAGGCTACAGCTGACCTACCAGGCTCTCAGTCTGCAGCAAACAAATCGTCACTGTATCTCCATACTCAGTCAGCTCAGGTCGTGATTTAAAGGCATTTGATATACTCATCATAAAAGTTCAGACATCTTTTCATGAGGAAATGCATACAATAGCTAGGCAATCAAACAGCCATCAGGAATTTGAGAAGGTTTAATTGGGATTTAGGACTGAAGGTGTTAAGGTATCAGGTGAAAATAATGGAATTGATCACAAAGAACCCTTACCTCATATCTAATCTTGGTTCCCAGTTGGTGTCTGCTGCCATGTTAGACAGGGAATCGAAACACAAATCGTAGTACTGCCAAAGACGTATCCTCGCCGGCTCTAGTCCCTGTCCTCCCTGGCTCTGTCACCAGCGCCAGTTCCCTGTAGATAATAACAGAGGAAAGAAGCTAAAGTTGTACGTGGTGAAAAAGGAATGTGTGTGTATATGGGGATGCGCAATTGGGAATATATTGAAATGAGGAAGAACAAGTGTATAGATTATGTTAATATGTAAAAAAACAACTGAGAAGGGGTGCCTGGGTGGCTTAGTCAGTTGAGTGTCTGGCTCTTGATTTTGGCCTAGGTGGTGATCCAGGGTTGTGGGATCGAGCCCTGCATCGGGCTTCACGCTCAGCATGGAGATGCTTGGGATTCTCTCTCTCCCTCTGTGCCTCTCTCCCTGCTTGTGCTCTCTCTCTCTCTCTAAAATAATATATATAATATTATAATAATTTATATTATATATAAATTATATAAATAATTTATATTATATATAAATTATATAAATAATTTATATTATATATAAATTATATAAATAATTTATATTATATATAAAATAATATATATATGACAGTAAACTGATTTCTTCATTGGTTATTCTTCAAGCCTTTTTAAGCCCACAAAATTTCCACTCCTGTAGAATTATTGTAACTCAGAATTTTACACCCTGGGATATACCTATGCTAGTGGTGTGGACTCTCACTCTTATCATATATATATTTCTTTCTTTTGCATTTCTTAGATTCAAGGTCTGCACATATGGCTTTTGACCATTTCCTTTTTTTTAAAGAAACCACATTTCCAAATCTAGAAAGTTAATATGAAGATACCCATTCTTCCCTTCTCCTTTTAAAATATGTAGTTGAATTTAAAAGAAATGAAATGCTATGGTTTTAAAAAGTGGAATACAAATATGAAAATGAAATTGCTTTTTTCTTTCAACTTGATTATTTCCAAAGCTAAGTCTTAAAAAGGACACTATGATGGAGACAAATTCATTTGCTTGCAGAATCAAATACAAAACTAAATATATCCTTTATCTAAATTAATATAGATTATTTACAATTTGTTCAAGTCTTAAGAGGAAATGGGGCTACTTTCCCTAAGGGACAAATCTTTACTTAATGTGATCTTGGTTTCTATTGCAATTGATTTCTGTGTTTCTGAGATTGCTATTAACCTGAAGCATCTGAGAAAAGGAAGGCAGAATATTATTTCCATCTTTGCCTTATCATAAAATGCCACCCACTGAGTAGATAAATAGATGAACCAGATCTAGAAATCACAGGTTTCAGAAAGCAGTGGGGTTTTAGGAGTTATTTATTTCTTTTCTTTTTCTTCCTTGTGAGAAAAGCATTCACTTTTAGTAATTCCTCAGGTAACCTGCATCCAGGACTAAGGAATTGGAGAAAACTGTGTACTACAACAATCCCTTAAGTTTTCCATCTATAAATGTTGACTTTCCATGAGTAATGAGTCCCTGAGGCAATGTCTGCACAGCAACTCAATATCACTTCGAAAGTTCAAAGAATTAAATAATGGAATTGATCAAAGAGATGCCCGTGCCTCTCACATTCAGTCCTAGTGCTTGTTTTCACTGAAACCTGGATTTTCATACCAACCACTTAGTTCTATCATTTTTCACCCTACGTTATTGTTAAAGCTGTAAAACATATGAGACTGCTTTTCAATCATTTGAGATTTCCTTGAGACAATGCTTCTGCTCATTTTGGAACAATTCATTGAGAGGATCCAGCCTTTGTTGTCAAGCAATTAAAAAGTGTACTAACGTTTATGGGCTGCCTGGGTGGGTGGCTCAGCCAATTAAGCTTCCAACTGTTGATATCAGCTCAGGTCATGATTTCACGGGTTTGTGAGTTCAAGCCCCACATAGGGTTGTGCACTAAGATTGTGGAGCCTGCTTGGGATTCTCTCTCTCTCCCTCTCTCTCTGCAACCACCTCCCCACCCCCGCCCCCCGCTCACATACTTTTTCTCTCTCAAAATAAATAAACTTAAAATAAATAAATAAATAAATAAATGAATAAATAAATAAATAAATACTAACATTTAATTAACTCTCACTATGTACCCATTTGGGGCTGAGGTTTAGTATCTCATTTAACCTTCACAGCAATTCTAAGATGCAAGTATGTTATTTACATTGTAAAGATTAAAAAACGGATATTGAGAAAATTTGCAGTCTGCCCAAAGTCACCAGTAATTAAGTGGAGGACTATGGATTTAAAGTTAGGACTTCTAGGTATGGAATTACAGATTTTTTGTTGTTGTTGTTGTTGCTTGTTTTTGTTTTTTGTCTTTTTTGTTTGTTTGTTGTGTGTGTGTGTGTGTGTGTGTGTGTGTGTGTGTGGTTTAAAGTTTCTAAGTTGAACACGTTGTAAATTAAATATAAACCACACTCACATGTTTGTTTTTTTTAATAGTACATGTTTTACTCATGTTTATTAGTGGTGATGATGTACAAAACTATATATCTGTTATCTTTAAGGGTCCAGTGAGAATGCAGTGACTTTCCAGTTGGAAATGTATCAATCAGAACTATTTCAGTGAACAAATCCCTTTCTCCTCCCCTCCACTAACTTCCCCTTCTTCCTCACTCCCCGTTCTTCACTTGCTTGCTTTCTTGCTTTCTCTCTCTCTCTTTTCTCCCTCTTTCCTGTACTTCCTACCCATCCTTCCTCCCTCCCCTTCCTTCTCTTCTTTCCCTTTCTTCCTTTCCTTCTTCCCTTCCTTCCATTATTTCCCTTCCTTTCCTTCTTTTCCTTCTTTCCTTCCTTCCTTCCTTCCTTCCTTCCTTCCTTCCTTCCTTCATTTCTTCTTTCTTTTTGTGGCACCAAAAATCTCACCATTGCCAAGACTTAAACTCTAATTCAGACTGGGTGATTCCAGCAGGAGAATAACAGACGATAATGTCTGGCCTATATAACTGAGCATTTCCAAGAAGTTCTCAATTTAGAATATTATTATAATAATGTATGTAAATAAGAACACAAATTACATTAATGGGCCTGTGTATGCACACAAGTGTAGAATAGAAGGGCAGTACTGTTTACCATGCAACACTATTGAAATGCAATACTTAATTACCCACAGATCAGGATTATAGAGAATATTATTGAAATAAACAAGAATTTGATATCATTGTTTAAATATTTTATTAATTATTTAATAGGGCTTGGAGAGTAAGGATAGATGATTTTGCTGTATAATTACCAAATAATACTGAAGATTAAATGTGAGAAAAAGCTTACAAAACTCTCAGAGGGGTTCATATTTGCATGGGGGAAAGAACTTTTATTATTTTCACCATGATGTGCTTTCTTTTAAAAGGGGGAGTGGGGCGCCTGGGTGGCGCAGTTGGTTAAGCGTCCGACTACTTCAGCCAGGTCACGATCTCGCGGTCCGTGAGTTCGAGCCCCGCGTCGGGCTCTGGGCTGATGGCTCAGAGCCTGGGGCCTGTTTCCGATTCTGTGTCTCCCTCTCTCTCTGCCCCTCCCCCGTTCATGCTCTGTCTCTCTCTGTCCCAAAAATAAATAAAAACCATTGAAAAAAAGATAAAAAAAAATAAATAAAAGGGGGAGTAATTTCTTTTAATTTTTCTGCAGATGATATTGCCTAAAAGGACTAAGAGAAATAACTTAGAGGTATAAAACTTTCAGCTGAGATTATTAACATAATTTTAACCCCAGTTAATGTGATTCCAAATATCTTAACTGTTCTATATCACTTTTTTATATTTTAAAAAGGTACTTAAAATTCTCAATCGAGAATCCAATTATCTTTGATTAAAGCGGTAGCAGGAATCAATGCATTAAATTCAATTTGTTTATTTACTTTTGATAAATTAAGCCTTTCAATATTGGGTGAGTTTTTCCAGAGTCACTGAGAAACATTCAGCCAAAGTCATAATTCATATTGTGTACTCCTTTCCCATATTTAGGAAAATGAGGATTTCTAAGGCATCCTGAAAGTTTTTTCTGTCCCAGAGAATCTCATGGAAAGGTAAAAATAAAAATTAAAAAAAAGTAAGATAAAAATAAAAACTTTATGCTAATGTGTCACTTCACTTTTCCAAAGTAACATCTTGTCTTCACATTTTCTAACACTAATCATGTTTCTGTATCAGAAAGTCACAGACTGTTAGATCAGTTCTCAAAAAGAATTTCCATGGAAATGTAAAATCAAACTAAGTATGCTACCCAGAAAATCAAGTCTGGTTCAATTGTTTCCTTCTACTGTTAGGAAGGCAGAATCTTTTTTTTTTTTAAATATATGAAATTTATTGTCAAATTGGTTTCCATACAACACCCAGTGCTCATCCCAAAAGATGCCCTCAGGAAGGCAGAGTCTTGATGTGACTTACAAAATGTCACATTCCTACTTAGAGGTAAATCTGAGTTTAGAAAATCTCTTTTCTTAAGCTTTGTATGTCTTCCCTCTTTCTCTTTTTGCTTCCTGTGTCCTCAGCAATCACTCCCTTCTCTTATCCTGTAAGAGGTCCCATTTTGTTCCATCTCCAGGCTTGCTTTAGCTATTAGACATTTCAAAGGGCCCAGCCCTCAGAGACTAGCTTGCCTATTGTCCTAGTCATTTGTGGCTTTGCTTTTTATCTGAGATTGGTGACAAAGTCTTGTGATAGTTCCTAGTGGGTCCCTCGAAGTCATATCGCATGCTGTACATAACAGCTCAAGTACTTCTGTGGTCACCTAGAATGAAACATCCATTGAGGGCAAGCCTCATGGCAGGGACAGAGGCTAAATGGACTTTCTCTCGTCGGTTCTAGCCTGTTTTTTGACACACTGAGTATCTAATGTGCCACCGGCAGTGACCAACCATGAGCCTTTATGTAGTACCATAACTTTCAGGGAACAGTTAGGTCTCTCATAGCAGGTTACTTAAATTGACCCCTTCCATCACAAAGAGGGCATCATTTGCTTTCACAGAATAGATATTAATTCTAGATCTTTTGTTATTTTTTTTAATTAAAAAAATTAATGTTTATTCTTGAGAGAGAAAGAGAAAGACAGAGCGTGAGAGGGGGAAGGACAGAGACAGAGACAGAGACTCAGAATCCGAAGCAGGCTCCAGGCTCTGAGCTGTCAGCACAGAGCACCACGCAGGGCTCGAGCCCACAAAGTGTGAGATCATGACCTGAGCCGAAGTTGCACGCTTAACTGACTGGGCCACCCAGGCGTCCCTAAATTAGTTTTTTAATGTTTATTTATTTTTTAGAGAGTGAAAGAGAGAGAGACAGAGTATGAGCAGGGGAGAGGCAGAGAGAGAGAGAGAGGGAGGGAGACACAGAATCTGAAGCAGACTCCAGGCTCTGGGCTGTCAACACAGAACCCGATGTGGGGCTCAAACCCATGAACTGTGAGATCATGACCTGAGCTGAAGTCAGAGGCTTAACCAACTGAATCACCCTGGTGCCCCATATTAATTCTAGATTTTGACTTTCTTTTTCTATCATTCATCTTCCAGCACTATCATATTAGAGGATGCTGATGGAAACTTAAATTACACTGAGTCCTACCAAATGACTTAATTTACAGTGAAAGAAGCTGAACAATCATTGGATGCTTCTGGGATTTGTAGACCTTACTTAGTATGTCATCACCCAGAGCAGCTGGTCTCACAGATTGGTGGAAAAGCCTATTAAAGACACTATTGTGACACCAGCTGGAAGACAATACTGTGAGTTTGTGATTTACCTATAGCATCTGGCATAATACGTGAAAATGCCACCAATATACACTGCTGTTTTTCCCACAGCCCATTCACAAGGTCAGATATAAAGGTCACAGAAATGGGTAGAATCTCTCCCAATTATGCCTAAAATAGATAAAAATTTACTTCCCATCTCAGTGACCTTGGGCTAATGATTAGAATTTTTGGAACCCATTGGAGGAGTACTGTTATCAGGGAACGTGTTAAGGATTCCAATGGAATAGGAGACCGCTCTGCAATTGAAGTCCCTTCATGCCACTGGTGGAAAGAGGGTGAAAGAGTCGTGCTGTGGGTTGTATAGATCCGACCTGACCATCAAGAGGAAATAACGTAGCACCACTCAACAAAGGCAAAGAGGAGCATGACTGAACCCAGGGGAATCTTCTGCAAGATTTCATATTATTTTATGCAAGGGCAAATGTGCACGGAACTATGCTGTGACCTCAATTAGAACACAAAGGCTCAGGTTCCTTCAAGAATAAAAGTTGGGGCCACTCCACTGGGTACATAACTCTGATCATCTGAGACACCAACTAAAGACAGACATATTTAACAGAAAAGGGATGGAATAGATGTCATCAACTGCCTTGGGTCCAGTCACAGAACTGAGGACTGTCGTCACTTTCTGTGGGCTGCATCACAGTGATGGAGGAAGCAACAGTCTGCCTGAATGGCACCCGGGTGTACTACTCTTTCTGTGCCTCATTTTTATCCCCTTTCAACTGTGGATAATGATACCTACTTCTTATCATTGCTATTAGTATTATACGGGATAGTGTAGAAACAAGCACAAAATTAAGTGCTTAATTAATGTTATGTAGTAACTGAAATAACTATTATTATTGCTGATTGCTACTGTTTCTCTTTTGTTCCTTGCAATATCATCTATTTATTTACGTACTTTAACAACGCTCTCTTTTTTTCTATTCCTTTTCTCTACTATTCAGGTGCCCCTCTCTACTATTCTAAAGAGGGTTTATGGGTACTATTTACTCAAGAATGCTAAATATTGATGAGGCAACAGCAAAATTAGTAGAGGAATGGACATCTGGAGATTCCAGACTTGAAGCTATATGTAGTAGATGGCGAAATTTTAGGTTGCCTCCCTTTCAAGGAGGGGGTATTATCAAGCAATGGGAGAATAGTTGCATTTGAGAACTGTTTTTTATATACTTAAACATTTTTAGAAGTGTAAGTGTAGCAAAAAAAGGGATGCATGTAGATTTTTGGCAGTCCAAGTATTGGACTGTAGTGGATATTTGCCTTTTTATTTGATCCCCAGCATTCCATTCCAATTCCTTTAGGAGAATTTCCTCTGTGAGTGTGTCTCACACACTCGTGGGGCTCGTGGAAGCCTAAGCAGCCAGGGAGTCCTTCTTGTTGTCTGCAGGGAGGTATCTATTTGTGACAGAGGCGTAGGTAACTGGTTACTCTGACCTAGAACTCTGACTCTTCTGAGAATGATGCAGATATGGGGTTTGTCATCTTACACTGGTTGTAGCAACTGCCCTGCCCCCATGGCTTGCTTCTTCTCACCAGACTTTCCCTTTAGGCAACTGGGGGATGGACATGGGGACAAGCATGGGAAGAATGAAGCCAGGGGAAGACATCAGCCTCCGGGGACTAAAGGGTCAAAAAGGGAGCATGCCCAGAAATTCCATAAGCCAATGGGTAGATTAGTATCCTGACAGGAGGAAAAAATGATTGACAATGAGCAGGAGAGGGTATGAGGGAGGGGCAAAGAGAAAGAAACACCTTCCCTTTTACATATATGTGTATGTATGTGTGTGTGTGTGTGTGTGTGTGTGTGTATACACACACACACACACACACACACACACACCTGTTGACCTTTCACAGTATCTCCAAAAGATGACTAAGATATAAGGGAAACACAAAAATGAAAAGACAGGATTTTTTGAAAGAAATATTTAAAGGCCACCAGGGGAGGAAGAAGTCAACAGGAACAGTGGCAAGGAGAAGAAGAGATGTAAGGCTCATGCATGAAAAACACCTCACCTCTCCCTGGAGTGACTTCAGAAAATACATGGGTCCATCAGGGAGCTAGGTGGTGAACAACATTTGACTCCCTTAGAAAGAACGGCCCCGAAGGCAGGTATTTCTAGAAGTAGACAGCAGAAGGAACCTGAGAAAATCAAAAGAGGTCAAGTATATTTTATTGCAATTAACCCAACAGGTAAATGTTTTCATGTTGAATGGCTCATTTGAGGGTCGGCTTTTAACACAACAGCAGATACTGCGAACAGAGTGCTGGCTTGGTTTTTAGAAGGCATATGAGCAGTTGGGGTTTGGTTTTTCTGCTAGATTATGTGTTTTCTGTAGTCCTAAATTTTCTAATATATAAGAATAGTAGAAAAACTGTGTCCTACCTACATTGCTGGATTGATTTTTACATTAAATGAGACAGTGGAAGTGATGAAAATGCATGTATTTGAAAGCTATATAGAACAAAACGGTAATTCTACTTATAGGTATGAAGTTCCTCAAACCTGACTAAGCAGAAGTTATTTATCCATAACAATCCCTCCACAGTCTATGGGATGCATGTGCCCTATGTAGCTTTGCTGGAGTGGTCACAACCTAATCTCAGGAACAAGGGGATACACCTATTGAAACGATTAAAAATGATCTTCCTCATTCACATTCTCACTTTGAGGAAACTCTTCTAAACTGAGTTATTCTAGCCACCTCCCCTGCCCCAGGGCTGGGCACAGGCTATTCTGTAGTTTGGAAATGGAAAATAAAGAACGGTCAGGCACTGTCATGGCGTTCATGTCTCTGGTTCTAGCCTATGTGGACCTGGGTACAGAGGTCAGCACTTCACTATCCTTCACAGCTCCACAAAGCCCTATAAAACAAACCAACAGTTTAACTAAGAACCTCTCTGGGAGGAGAAAAAAAAAAACAGCAAACAACTTAAACCCTCTTTAAACATTTCTATTCTTTTCCAAAGACCCCTTTAGCCACCAGTCCTCAGAGTTCACTCAAGCATTATGTCCCTCTCTTCTCCCCATGCTCTTCTTCCCCTCTCTCTTCTGACCACCAGTGGTCCCACTAGCCCAAAATGAATAACACCTTTATAGATTCGTACTCTTCAGATTCAATACCTATGCAAATACAGTAGCCACATTTTAAGTGTTCCTAGGGTTAAAACAAAACAAAAACCATTCCATGGCAGTTCCAGATGACTTACACAGGTATTAATCTCATACCATAACCTAACTCTGCTGTTAGAAAAATAAACTTCTCCACAAAGAGAGAAGTTTAATTTCAATGAAATGTCTCTGTAGTCACACGGCTGCTCCATCCAGTCCTTGGGCGCAGCATTGCCAAAATGTCTGTGACCTATTTTGAACCTATGTGGGTGCCGCATACCTGGGAGAGTTAAATTTCTGAAACTTGTTTGCTTTGGGTAAAGCCATAGGTCCAGCTCTAGCCAATGAGTTTTAACCAGAAGTGATGAACTTGACTGAGCGTTTACTTGATGGTATTGCTACTCTCCAGAGTCCTGTTTTTTTCCCCTCTGCCACCACAGTGGTCTTAGGTGTAGATGGAGATACGGATGGTCAGTAAGTCTAGGTTCCAGGGTTATAAGGTTTGGTGTGTAGCCCCCAGGTGGCAATTGGTGGAAATGAAGCATAAGAGATTAACAAAACAATTTTTAAAACCTTTAGTTGTATAAACCACTAATAATCTGAGGGTTGTTTATTGTAAAGTATAGCTTCCTCTCTCCTGACTGCTACAGTCTTCAATCCCAGAAAGGCTAAGCCCCTCTATAACAGCTTCTTCATTGTCCCTGATCTGTTGCTGACTCACAGCAATTGCCCCCCCCACCAGACCCCAAATTCCTCCCTCAAACCCTATGACCCTTTGAAAATAGCTCTTTTCTCACAAAAATGCGTTGAAAGGCAGAACATAAGATAGTGTAAAACTCATTTTGTAGTTCTTTCAATTTTCATCTCAAAGAAAATCCTCCCCTCTTGTGTTTTTCATGTTCTGAAAAAAAGAAATTTTCTGAAGGACAAAAAAATTCCTATGAACAATCTACTTTTCCTAAACCCAACTTCATGTAAAACTATGGTTCATTGGTAGTTTATGCTGTTTGGTTCTTTAGATAGTAAAGAGGGTTGGAGTCCAAGGTTTATAATTGGAAAGGAGTGGGTCCAAATTCCTGCTTAATAAATTTTAAGAGAATGAGTTTGAGCATGTTATATAACATGCCTGAGCTCTAATTTCTTCTCCTATAAGATGGGAACCATTCTAAAACTCTCCCTCAAAAAATATTGTGCAAGTTAAATTATGTAGTGTAGTTTAAATCCTAATTATGGGATGGTAAATGTTCTGTCAAATAGTAAATGTTCAATAAATGGGAGCTATTATTATTATCTGGAAGTTCAGTAGATAGCCTGATATACTGAAATAGTCATATGATTTTGGACAAAGAATATTATATTTACCTGGGACAATTATATAGATAAAACGTGTGTGTGTTTTAAATAAATAGCATTGTTCTTATCCCAATACTCTGAATGAATAATACCTTTATAGATTTGTACTTTTCAAATTCAATGTCTATGCAAATATCATAGCCACTTTTATAGTTTTGTTAAAACAAAACAAAACAAAAAACGTGCCATTGGAAACTAAAAGTAATCTTTCTGTACATTTCATATACAAGTGGAAGATAATGTATGTGAATTTTTAGAAAAGCATACACATGGGATTGAACAGATCATTCTTTTAGAGAGGACACCTGTTGTTTGTTGTGAAAAGGTAGCTAAACGGTCTTTTTTTGCCAACACTTTTTTCTCTAAATAGCACTTTCTATATCTTTCTGATCTTTTTCCTCATATCCCTTCCCCTGATCATCACAACCACCAACTCGCCTAAAGACACCTGAAGAGAAAGAAATAAGGCAGAAAGAGGAAAAGAGGAGAGGGAAAGAACAAGACAGACTGAAAGAGGGAGACAGAGAAAGCATCTATTAAGAAGCAAAATATCACAATTTTACTGGTACTTTCTATTTGCTAGATATTTAATATTCATAGCTATCCTCTGAAATATGTATGTTCTCCCTTTTGTGTAGATGGGGAAGCTGAAATCTGGAGGGAGGGAAGAGTTCCCAAGTTCCTGGGACCATATGTTGATTTTGAGCCAGCGTTTCCATGGGAACCCAGGCTGACACCGAAAGCCACTTTACATTGTTCAGTGTTCACTATCTAAGATTACGGATGATGATCTTAGGGTCAGAATAAACCACTCTCTTCTCAACTGTGTCTGCCAGGCAGTTCTCCTTTAAGGCAAAAAAGAAATTGTAGGATTTGGCAGACTTTCATGTTGTCATGATACGGCAATCATCATGAATTTCTCCAGGCCAAGTGAAGCCTTCATTGGCTTTAACACAGAAAGGTAGATTTCTGTGTTCCACCAAAAGTAGGCATTGTTTGGTCTTCTCACTTAACTAAGTCATCGCTACTTGAACACCTAATGTGCAACTCTAAACAGTCAACCTTTTGCAGACCTCCTCTACAGCAAGTTTATCTTGCTATACGTACACACATACTTTCAAGGTCTAGTCCCCCCTTTAATCAAAGTTTAAAAATCTTGATTATTTCTTTTACCTGGCACCAAATTAATTATAAAAGCTCTATGTTAATATTAATATTGCTTCACTGTAGATCAATAGCTTGTTTTACCTTTGAATCAAACGTTTCAATTTTATAACAAAACTTCACAGTGCAATTCAGAAAATCCAAGCATACAAATTCATGTAAAGATTTAAATGGAAGTGTTTTATCTTTTAATCATTCAACCAAGCTCCAGTTCAGTGGCATAATCTGCTTAAGTGCACAAGTCCTCACATTCATGGGAATCAAATGAAAGCAAGGTTTATGACATTTTTCTCTCATTTTCACCAGTAATTCCCCTTGATGGATTGTTGGAATTCACAGGGCTCGGGGCGGGGGGAGGGGATTACTGCCCCCAGCCATTCAGCCAAATCTAGAATGCGTTAGTGCAATTCCAGGATGACCCTCTTCCTTCATGACCGTGTGACAGCAAGGATCAGGAGTTTCCCGTGGATTCATCGTATTGTTCTCCCAGAAGGAGAAGAAAAAAACAATGCTACTTTAAATAAATGCAATCTGATGTACAACCTGACTCCATTTCAAGACGAGCAATATTTTATTGAATAGTCAGAGGTGGATTTTCCTGTATGGTTCTTAGTTTAAGGAATGTTAGTGACAGCATGGCTCTGCGGAGGCCACTTCTTTTGTGGGCACCAAACCCTCAGAACGACAGGGATGGATTTTATCCTCTTTACTTTTCTGTTTTTGTTTTTGTTTTTGTTTTGTTTTGTTTTCTATCCTTGCATTTATTCCTTTTCTTGTTTATTTTGTATCCAGTTTAGTTTTCCTTTTATTTTCAATCTCTTTATCCTTTTTGGCCACCACATGGGAGTTTTATGAAACATTCTTTTTCATTATAAAGCTACACGTATATTTTTGTTCGTTTTTTTAATTTATATTTAAATTTATTTATTTATTTTTGAAAGAGAGAGAGGGAGAGACAGTGGGGAGGGGCAGAGAGTGAGGAGAGAGAGAATCCCAAGCAGGCTCCTGATTGTTAGCACAGAGCCTGATATGAAGCTTGAGCTCATGAACTGCGAGATCATGACCTGAGCCCGAGTCAGATGCTTAAATGACTGAGCCACCCAGGTGCCCCTATCTTTGTTTCTTTTGATGGTGACAAAGAATGTAGATAGCACAAAGAGCTTTTGTCTCACTGAAGGTCATATGGCCAGAAACTAATTTTTTTTAAAGAAAAATTTGAGAATTTCTACTTTCGTCTCTGTATTTGGAACCCTTCTCTTTGGACACATTCCTGAGATTAGGTTTGAAGAGTGTGCAAATTAGTTCCAGTGTTTTAATTGTGAATCTGTCGTTTTCAACAACAAAAACAACAGTAATGGATGCACAGGTGACAGCATACAAAGATCACTTTGGTTACTAAGGGTACTCTGATCCTTGATTGAGCCACTTTAGTAAGAGTGCAGTTGGGTTTCACATGCAACAGTATGGGTTTCACATGTGTCTCCCTACTGATCAACATATCCCTGTTCATAGGCTCAGTTCCTTCTCATGAAACTGGTACTTGTGGACTCTTCTTTGAAAAATAAGTACAATACAAGAATATGTGCTCTGGGACATAGACATTCCACTATTCTGGGGAAAGAATATGAGGCAGGAAGTATATTTTCAATATGGCAGAATGAACACCCGACTGCCATTTAAAACTATTTTGTTGGTGTAAGTGATGGATTTGCCATTAACTAATTTGGAGAAAGACAATTCATCCTTTTAGGCCTCCATTCCCTTAGTCATGAAAGGCAGTGATCAGAATAAGTCATCATTTAAACTCCTTCTAGCTCTAACGTTCAGAATCTAATGGCAAACTACTATGTACCCCGGACCGTTATAACTTCACCAGTCTTTTAAGGCACCAGGTGGCAGAGACTTTGAACGCTCAAACTCATTTCTCTAATGTTTTGACTGTTCATCAATACCATTGTTAAGGAGAGTTTTCACTCAGTTACTTTCTATCTTTACTTGGCTCATGTTCTTGGTTTGGGCTTACATTTCAGAGCTGTATACATTTTGCAATACTTTATGAGTAGAGCATAATTAAATTGAATATATCTGTGAGTTAAAGGTCAGCTAACTCAAGATTATGATAAAACTGAGCAGTAGAGCCAAGCTTGAGACAAAGCTGCTTCATTTCAACACCCAGGCTATACGTCCCACTGTTGCTAGATAATTAGCTCTCCTGCTGCCTGTGGGGTCCTGTTAGGCTTAGTTCCTAATTGTGGGTTGTTCTATGTATCTTTGAAGAAACAGAACTAAGAGCCAAGCTCTATGTAAAGAAAGGCATCTCCATTCTTCAGCTGGAGGCCAGAATTGGACAAATGAAATCAGAATTCAGAATTGCAAAAGTGAATTGCCACACCTCTTCTGCTCCAACTGAAACATTGTTGCTTCCACTCCTACTCTATTGGTCAAAGTCAAGTCACATAGGGAAATCCAAAGCCACTGGGTCCTGGATGTCTGCTTTATCTGTTGGGAAAGTATGGCAAAGAGGGTGGGTAAAACAAGCTACTGGAGGCAAGGAACAGTTGAGAAAAACAATTTGTCTATTTTATGAAACCATGGGATAGGTTGGTGGGGAAGTTTTAGAACCTCTTTTCTTCAAGATTACCAAGGAGAAGAAGACTCTATTTTGTGAAATTCTAACTAAAAACAGGGCTATATAAGGGCTTTACCATGATCATGAAATGGATATCTTTCTTTTGTACTTTCAAAAAAGGAAATATCATATAGGCATTCATATTCTTTATGGGATATATACATAATTCTCTCTTAATTCATTCATTTTCCAATGGATCATCACTATTTCTAAACTAAATACATCCTTTTAATGATCACGTGTCTGATTCTGTGTTATATATAGTTTACCCGCAAAAAGGCAAACTACTGTTGATGCTAGAGAAGACGAAGTTCTCACTGCTCATAACTATCACCATGGGACAACTTTGTTTTCAAAATAAACATTCTAAATCCAAACAAACCATACCTTGTTCTCTCCTAAAATCTTGCAAAGTATTACTTTTCTTCCGTGTGTGTGTGTGTGTGTGTGTGTGTGTGTGTTTAAAGAAGTATGGTGGAATCTTGACTGTTGATTTCCGGCAAAAGCATACCTCTAATGAGCTAACTTTGCACAGTAAGTTAGCAACGAAGTCAAACTTTAAATTCCCCACTCTTGTTTTCACTTTGGGTTTTACTTCCTTTCATCTAACTGCAAAGACACCAAGAGACATATTGTAGCTTCCAGGGAGACAGTGCACATTAAAGGTCTGCACAGTTGAACTTGTTAATGTCACACAAAAGTATTTGTCTCTCGGCAGCAAAGAAAGCCACCATATTGAGGTCACTCTAATTATTCACCTGCATGCAAGAAACAGTCTTCCAAATGGACCTTTTCCACCTCTCTTTTAATAATGATTTGTTCTCTAACACTTAAGAGATTAAATCAAATGTGCCAAATCAAGGTAGAAAAATGACAGCCTTAAAGTGCATTGAGCCAGTGCTTAAGGAAATCATGATGATAGTTTATCTTTTACCATGAATAAGCTAAGAATTGAGCTAAGAATTTAAAGAGATATCATTTCTACCATTTTAAAAGCTTAAAATCATAGCTGCTTCTTATGCCACCAAGTATACCAAAGAGTGATGAAACAGACTTCTTTTATGAATTATGAAAGACAACTTAAGCTACAGAGAGGTTGCAAAAATTTTTTCAGTGGTATATACAGTGACTGTCAGGAAGACTGGTATTCCAAAAAACAAACTACCACTGTGAAATATCAATAACTGTTCTTAATAGTAAAAGGTACTTCACCCATACAAAGTTTTAGGATTATAAAGCTTTTTAAATTGCATCATTTCATATGATCTTCTTTGCAACTCTGGAAGACAGATATAACTATAATATTTTTTTTCAAATGAAGGAATTAGTAGCTCTTTTCACATGAGCTGACTTCTAATATCTAGTATCTATAAGTTTCTATAACAATGTCATAGAGAAGTCAAAATTTGTGACAGTTTGAAGTGGTCTGTTTAAAGTTTGTGTTTTCTTTTAACAGATAAATAGATTTTCCCTCCTAAAGAAATGAGTTTATCAACAAGACTGTTAAGAGAATGGTTAAATTACCTCTCAGAAGGAACACTATTTAACAAGTGTCTTAAAGTACTTGAAAACACTCATTGACTACGCCAAAATTCACAGGCCAGTTGAAAATTATACTAATTGATTGAACAGACTAGTTTTTTGCTAGTTGTTGTTTTTTTATATTTCCATTAAGATATAAGCTGTGTGAATGTTTTTTCTACTATTTGGACATTTTAGGAATTCTATTCATAGTGTTATTTACTTAGATGTCAGTTAGAGATAGTTTTGCATGCATATTAGGACAAAGAATTATCTTCTTGATTACCAACAGCCCATAGAAAAATAAAAATTAAACAACCTGTTTCCACACTTCCTACCCCTTGTGTGATACACCACTAACTCTAACCATCATATCATTTGACTTTTGTTTGGTTCACTGAGTGATATGACATTTTTAGTGTGTCATTATCACAACAAACAAAACAAAACTCCATTTTGTCCACAATCTTCTTTCTTTCTTATTTTAAACTGATACAGAGATTTCCCTTATACCCCTTGCCCCACACATGCATAGCCTCTCTCATTATCAACATCTACCACCATATTGGCACATTTGTCACAATTGACGAAACTACATTGACACATTATCACCAAAAGTCCACAGTTTCATCACACCTCACTTTTGGTGATGTACATTCTATGGGTTTGGACAAATATATAAAGACATGAATCCATCATTATAGAATTATTACTCTTAAAAGTAAAATAGCCAGTTTTTTTTACCAGCAAGTTTCTCCCCCCAGGAATAGCACAGGCGATTTAATTTTAGTTATTCTGATTTGTGTATCTCCTTGTACTTTTAGCTACATTTAATGATGTAAAAAATCATTCTGTGTGCATATTACAATACCTATATCCTCTTTGGAGATATATGTGCTTTGCTTTCTTATAACTACATGATTTTCATTTTATCTATTAATTATTTTACCATTGAGTTTTGAATACACACACATACATATATCCATGAATATCAGGGATATACATAGTATACATACATACATATGTGTATATGCATATATATACACATTCTAGATATTAGTGTTTTGTCAGATATACGGTTTGCAAATACATCCTCCCACACTTAGCTGGTCTTGTCATAGTCTTAACAGGGTCTTTCACAGAACAGTTTTTTTAATAGGAAAATATTTTAATGATATTTTTGTAGCACAAAAAATTAAACTGACATTAAGAAGAATGTGAGGGAATCTACAAAACATTAAATTATGTTGCTTTGTGACATTTAGCATGAACAGGTGTCCTATGTGTAGAGGTTCCATTTCTCCTCTCAAAGGCAGATTCTGGGTGACATATTAATTATGATCAAGTCCAATTTGTTCTTTTTCTTTTTATGAATCTTGCTTTTGGTATTAAGTCAAAGTACTCTTTGTTGTGTCTTAGATGTTGAAGACATTCTTCTTTCCTTTTTCTAAAAGTTTTATAAAATTACATTTATGTCCATGAACAAGTGTGAATTAATTTTTGTATAAGGTGTGGGATTTAGGTCAAGGTCTTTTTGTTCATTTGTTGGCATTTGGATGTCCAATTGATCCAGCCTCATTTGTTAATCTTTCAGTAAATTACTTTTCCTCTAGTAAATTAGTTCTCCTTCAGTAAATTACTTTTATACTTTGGTCAAAAATCAGTTGGGAATATTTGCTTTGGTCTATTTGTAGATTCCCTATTGTATTTCATTAATGCATATTTCTATCCCTCCACTGATAGCAAACTGTCTTGATTACAGTAGCTGTATAAGTCTCAAATTGGTAGTCCGATTATTCCTAATACATTTTTTCAAAATTGTTTTAGCTATTTTAATTCTTTTAACTTTCCATATAAATTGTAGAGCAATATTGTCTATTAATACAAAACAAAAGCAAAAACCAAAAAGCAAAATCTTTCTAGGGTTTTGAAATGAATTTGTCAATCAGTTTGGAGAGAGCAGACTGTCTGCATTAGCTTTTCTAATCTATGAACATGGTATATCTTTCCATTTAGATCTACTTTGATTTCTCTTGTCATCATTGTACAGTTTTCAGCATGCAAGTCCTGTACATGCTTTGATAGATTTACACTCAATTAATTATTTCATATTTTTATCCACTGTAAATAATATATTTTATTTTTAATTTTTTTAATGTTTACTTATTTTTGAGGGGGAGAGAAAGACAGACAGAGCATGAGCAGGGTTGGGGCAGAGAGAGAGGGAGACACAGAATCTAAAGCAGGCTCCAAGCTCTGAGCTATCAGCACAGAGCCTGACGCAGGACTCAAATGAGATCATGACCTGAGCTTAAGTCAAACACTTAACTAACTGAGCCACTCAGGCACCCTGTAAATTTTATATTTTAAATTTTAGTGTCCATTTGTTTATTACTAATAAATGAGACATAATTTTTCTATGTTAATCATATAACCTATCTTGCTTAACTCAGTTATTAATTCTAGGTTTTATGCGTTTTTTTAATTGTGAAGTTTTTATCTAAGCAATTATGTTATCAGCAAATATGAGCAGTTTCATTTCCTCCTTTCCAGTCTGTATCCCTTTTATTACTCTTCCTGCCTTATGGTACTGGGCAGACTTCCAGGACATTTTGGAACAAAAGTGGTGAGAGTGACCATCCCTGTCTTCTTCCTGAATTAGGAGGAAATCCTTTAGTTTTTCATCATTAAATATAATGTTTGCTGTATGATTTTGTAGATGCTCTTTACCAAATTGAAGACATTTACCTCTCTTACTATCTTTATCATGAATGTGTGTTAAATTATGTCAAATGCATTTCTGCATTGATCGATATAATCATTTGGTTTGTTTTCCTGTAGCTTATTAATATGTTGAATTACATTGATTATTTTTTTTAATACTGAACCAGGCTTGAATCTATGGAATAAAATCTACTTAGCCATGGTATATAATTATTTTCTATGTTGCTGAAATCTATTTGTTAATATTTCATTAAGAATTTTTTGTTTAAAACTGTAGTAATCAAAATAGTGTGGTACTGGCATAAAAATAGACACACAGATCAGTAGAACCGAATAGAGAGCTTAGAAATAAACCCACAATTATACGATCAACTAATTTTCAACAAAGGAGGCAAGAATATCCAACGAGAAAGACAGTCTTTTCAAAAAATGATGTTGGGAAAACTGGATGCAAAAGAATGAAACTGGACTACTTTCTTACACCATACACAACAATAAACTCAAACTGGATTAAGGACCTAAATGTGAGACCTGAAACTATAAACATCCTAGAAGAGAACACAGGCAGTAACTTCTTTGACATTGGCCATGGCAACTTGTTTCTAGATATATCTCCTGAGGCAAGGAAAACAAAAACGAAAACAAACGATTGAAACTATTTGAAAATAAGACACTTCTGCACAACAAAGGAATCAACATGTGGGAGATGCAGGAGAGAAGCATCAAAGGAAAAGACTTCTAAAGGGAAGGGCTGGAGAAGGTGCAAGGCCTTAGGACATGTTTACACAGCTGAAAGAGGCTGCTGCTAGTAAGGAATACCTAGAGCCATTAACATTGTCCAGGGCCTGTTCCTCCTTCACACCTGACCCTGACTAGTGTTATAGAAACTAATTAACTCGAAATTCAACCTTGAAAAGCTAAACCATTAGATTGATTAACACACTTGCTTAGCTGACTTTATGCATGTAGTCTTTGGCAATTATCCTAATAAAAAGAAGATTCATTCTGGAGTCAGGGCCTCATTCCGACTCAAGTATGAGGACCTTCACTTAACTGCACTTTGCGGACTCATCTTTTGTGACTCCGGCCATACTCCTTGCAACATCAGCAAAACTAAAAGGCAATGTGCAGAGTCAGAGAAGATATTTGTAAATGATATATCCAATAAAGGGTTAGTATACAAAATATATAAAGAACATATACAACTCAACACCAAAAGACCAAGTAACCCAATTTAAAAGAGGGCAGAAGACATGAACAGACATTTCTCCAAAGAAGACATCCCAGATAGCCTACAGACACATGAAAAGATGCTCAACATCACTCATCATCAGAAAAATGCAAATAAAAACCAGGACTAACTATCACCTCACATCTGTCAGAATGAATAAAATCAACAACACAAGAAACAAAAAGTGTTGGCAAGGCTATGGAGAAAAAGGAACTCTCCTGCACTGTTGGTGGGAAATGCAAACTAGTGCATCCACTGTGGAAAACAGTATTGGGGTTCCTCAAAAGGTTAAAAATGGAACTACCTTATAATCTAGCAATCACATCGCTGGGTATTTACCCAAAAAATACAAGAATGCTAATTCTAAGGGATACATGCATCCCTATGCTTATAGCAGAATTATTTACAGTAGCCAATGTATGAAAGCAGCCCAAGGGTCCATCAATTGACAGATGGATAAAGAATATGTTATATATATATATATATAATGGAATATTACTCAAGCATAAAAAAGAACAAAATCTTGCCATTTGCAAAGACATGGATGGAGCTAGAGAGTAAACTGATATGCAAAATAAGTCAGTCTGAGAAGACAAACATCCTATGATTTCACTCATATATAAAATTTAAAAAACAAAAGAAATAAACAAAGGAAAAAAAGACAAGCAAATAAAAAAAAACCCCACAACTCTTAAATACAGAGAACAAACTGATGGTTACCAGAAGGGAAGTGGGAGAGTTACCAGAGAGGAGATAGGGGGTTGGGTGAAATAGGTGAAGGGGATTAAGAGCACACTTAGCATAATAAGGACTAAATAATGTCTACAATTGGTGAATCAGTATATTGTACACCTGAAATTAATATAACACTCTTAATTACAATGGAATTTTTAAAAATCCAAAGTTAAATAATTGAAATTATAGCGAATCTATTTTCTGACCACATTGGACTTGATAAGAGAAAGATAACATAAAAATCTTCAAACACACGGAAAATTTTAAAAATAATAATAATAAAACTCTTTTACATAATCCATGGATCACAGGGGAAATCTCATGGGAAATTAAAAAACATACATTGAACAGAATCAAAATGAAGTTAAAACTGTCATATTTTATGGGACATACCCAAAGCCATGATGAGAGGGAAATTTATGCCACCTAATGCACAAATTTAAGGGAAAAAATGAAAATCTCAAATTAATAATCTAAAGTCCCACCCCAAGAACATGTAAAAAAAAATAGCAAAATAAGCCCAACACAAACAGAAGGAAGGATAAAGATCAGAATACAAAACAATGATATCTACAACATAAAAACAATTTTTAAAAAATCAGTGAATCAAAGGAGTGGTTCTATGAAAAGATCAGTAAATTTGATATCCTTCTAATAAAACTCTCAGAAAAGAAGACAAAAATTATCAATATCAGGAGTTCAACAGGGGATATCACTACAGATCATGCACAAGTAAATAGGATAATAAGGGTGTACTACATACAACTCTACACATATTAATTTGACAACTTAGAAGAAATGGATAAATTCCTCAAAACACACAAACTGCTACAACTCATCCGATATAAAATAGATAATTTGAATTGACCTGCAAATATTAAAGATATTGAATTCTGATTTTAAAAGTACCCAAAAGAAATTTCCAGCATCTGATGATTTCACTGGAGATTCCATTCAATATTGAAATAATAATTAGCACCATTTCTACACAATCTATTTCCACAAAATAAAAGAGGAAGGAAATCTTCCCAATTCATTTCATGAAGCTAGTATTACCTTGATAACACAACTAGAGAAAGAGGATACAAAAGCTAAAACTACAAACCAATATCTCCCATGATATAAATGAAAAATACTTTTTTTAAGTTTTTACTTAATTCCATTAGTTAACATACAGTGTTATATTAGCTTCAGGTATACAGTATAGTGATTCAACACTTCCTTAAATTACCCTGTGCTCATCACATTAAGTTCACTTCTTAATCCCCATCATCTATCTGACCAATCCCACCACTCTACTCCCATCCGGTAACCATCAGATTGTTCTCTAGGATTAAATCTGTTCCTTGCTTTGTCTCTCTCTTATTTTTTTCTCTATATTTTTTTGTTTTTTAATTGTACATATGAGTGAAATCATATGGTGTTTGTCTTTCTCTGACTGATATCTTTTGCTTAGCATTTTACTCTCTACCTCCATCCATGTCTTTGCAAATGGCAAGATTTCATTGCTGATTTTCTGTCTAGTTGTTTTATCAAGTGCTGACAGAGGTGCTGAATTCTGGCTGAATTGTGGCTTTGTCCATTTCTCCTTTTAGTTCATATATGCTTCAAATACATTGCAGCTCTGTTTGGTTCATTCACATCTGGCATTTTCTATCTTCTTAGTAGACTGACCATTTTATCATTCCATTGTAACTTGCTCTGGTATTTTTTTCTCTGAAGACTACTTTCTTGATATTAAGATAGCTATTTCTTCTTTCCTCTAATTAGTGTGTATATGAGACATCTTTTTACATATTTTTACCTTCAAGTGCTATATTGTTATATTTGAAGTAAATTTCTTAAACACATAGACAGCATACTGTTGGGTTACATTTTCTAATCCACTCTGCCAATCTCTAGCTTTAAATTGGTACATTTAGACTATTTCATTTTTAAGTATCTTAAGGCTAACATCTGACCTTTTAATTTTCCTTTTTTCTGTTTGTTCTGTTTTTCATTTCTCTATTTTTATTGTGATTCAGTAGGTTACTTGAACAGACTTTAGTATTCCATTTTAATGTGCCTATTGTGTTTTTGCATATATTTCTTTTTATGACATTTCAGTAGTTGTTCAAACACACAAAGATGTATGAGAGAGAAAGAGAGGGAGATCAGAATTTACTGGTAAAGTATTTTACCATTTTAGGTCAAGTATAGAAACCTTATTTTCTGTAATTATTTCCTAGGGCTGCCATAACAAAGTACCAAAAACTTGGTGGATTAAAATACTAGATGAACATAAGTTTATTCACTCCTAGTTCTGGAACCTGGAAGTCTGGTTTCAAGGTGTTGACAGGTTCATGCTCCCTCTGATGGTTTCAGGGAAAATAACTTCCTTGCCTCATAGAGCTCCAGGTGGTGGTTGGCAATTTTTGGTGTTCTTTGGTTTGCAGCAGCATAACTCCAGTCTCTGCCTCCATCTTTATATACTTGCTGTCATTACCCTTTGTTTGTGCATTTCTGTTTTCTCTTCTCATAAGGATACTTGTCATCAGATAGAGACCATCCTAATGCAGAGTGCCTGCCCCTCTGTTTACTTTACAAATTATATCTGCAAAGACACCATTTCCAAATAAGGTCACATTATGAGGTTCCTGGCAGACACGAATTTGGGGAGGACATTATTTAGTTCATGACCACTTCCTTTACATTCTTTTTTCCTCCACAAATTATAACTGTTTTAATATTTTTTTCTAAATTTAGAACCCCATCAGACCATGTTATATTTTTCAACTGTCAAACATAATTTAGTAAATTCAAAAGGTAAAGGAAATGCTATTGTATGTATGTATTGAAGTTACATTATGTATACATTTTATTTCATATATATTTATGTGTATTTCATTTCATTTCATTTTTCCTTTCTCATGTTCCAAGGTTCCTTTTTTATCATTTATTTTCTGTTTAGAGAATTTACTTTAGTTATTTCTTTGTAATACATCTACAAATGACACTTTTTTTTTTTTTAGATTTCCTTCATCTGAAATGTCTTTATACCCCCCTTCAATCCTGAGGATGTTTCCACTGGGTATAGAATTCTGGGTTGTAGTTTCCTTTCAGCACTTGAAAAGTATTCTGCCACTTTTTTTATTTGTTTTTATTTCCATGGTTTCCAATTAAAAAGGCAGCATCATTCCAATTTATCTTCCCATGTAGGTAAAGTGTTGTTTTCCTCTGACTGATTTCAAGATTTTTTTCTTGTCTTATTTTTCAGAAGTTTAATTATACTTGATCTTGGAGTGACTTTATTTAGGTTCTATCCTATTAAGTGTTTGCTCAGTTTCTGTAGAATTATATATTCTACCAAATTGGAAAGTTTTCAGCCAATATTTTTTAAATTACTTTCTCAGTAATATCTTCTTTCTCCTCTTCTTCTAGGGTTCTAATGACATGAATGCTAGCATTTTTGTTATAATGTCAGGTTCTTAACGCTTTGTTCACTTATTTTTCCAACATATTTTCTCTCTGTTGTTCATATCAGGTAGATTTCCTTGTTCTGTATTCTAGTTTGCTGATTGTTTCCTCTGGTTCCACCACTCTACTATTGAATTTATCAACTGAATTTGTTGTTTTGTTTTGGTTTTGTTTTTTTGACTATTGCCTTCTTAAGCTCTAAAATGTCTATTTTTGTTCTTCTTTATATCTTGTATTTATTTGCTAAGACTTCCTATTTATTTGCTGAGGTTTTTTAGTTAGTTTGTCTCGAGCACATCCAAAATTGCTTGTTGCAGCATTTTTGTCTTGACTGCTTTAAAATCTTTGGCAAAGGGGGTACCTGGGTTGCTCAGTTGGTTAAGCAGCTGACTTTGGCTCAGGTCATGATATCATTGTTCATGAGTTCGAGCCCCACGTTTGGCTCTGTCCTGAAAGCTCAGAGCCTGGAGCCTGCTTCAGAGTCTATGTTCCATCCTTCTCTGCCCCTTTCCTGTTCACACTGTGTCTCCCTCTCTCTCAAAAATAAATAAAATAATTTAAAAATAAATAAATAAAACCTTTGGTAGATCATTCTGTCTGTCATCATCTCACTGATGGCATTTATTGATTGTCTTTTTTCATTCCATTTCAGATTTTTCCCAGTCTTGGTATGAGAAATGATACTCAGTTGAAACCTGGTCACTTTTCATTATGTATGAAACTCTGGATCTTATTTAAATATTCTGTTTTAACTGGACTTTTTTGGACACTATTCGGTTAGGGGAAAGGGGGCCCCATCTTTTTACTGTCAAATGGAGACAGAAGTCTAGATTTCCCAATTAGCTATTGTTTATAGTCAAGGGAAGGCAAGTCTCCTGATTACTATTGGATGTGAGTGGGAGCTCTGGCTCCCCATGTGGCCTCCACTGACACTACCATGAGGATGGTCTCATTACTGCTGGTCAGGGGTGAACATACTCTCTACTAGGCCTCCTTTAATATCAAATCAGAAAACTCAGGGAGCTCAACACCATGCGGATCCTCATGCCCCAGGTTCCTAGCTGGCATGCTTTCTCTCCACTTTTCAAAGCATACTTATGCTTGTGATCATAATTTTTAGTTGTATGTAGCAGAAAAAATAGGGGGAATTATGTCTTCTCCATCTTCTCAAAAGCAAAAGTCTTATCCATCATTTTTTTTTAAATTTTTGATTGAATGTAATATTTTGAACCTATGTGAAAACTTGCTTTTAGTTGTCTTTTAATATCAGAGTGCCTTCCTTTTTAGTGAATGTTTCTGCCTTTTCCAGGAACTAGCTAATAGTTTCCAGCAATTGCTTTTATAGCTTTTTTATTATTTTGTGTTACATTCAAAAGAATATTTTTTGATGTTTTGTTGTTATGAAGTGTTCAAATAAAATTCAGCACATAAACATTTTTATTTCTCTACCTAGATAAACTCAAGTGATGTGAAATGGTTTTAATATTAGATTTTCTTGTGTTGTTTTTGCAAAGCCAGCTCTACAGCATAGCAAAGGCTATTACTGTTTGGATTAAATATAAGTCAGGGAAGCCAAAGTGAGACACTATTTAAGGTATGCATACTTGTGATCAGATGTTAAGTGCTTTTAATATGCTCTAAAACATTATAGTTAATTAATTCAACAACTTGTTTGCTCTAAGTGTTGACAATATATGTGAGCTTAAGCTTAAGTGGTGCTTTTGGGGCCTCTTTGATTTTACATGACAAGTGCATTCCTAAAATGTTAGGATTATTGGCTTACAAACTATTAGAGCTGGAAAATCACTCTAAAATTTTGGTACATGTGTATGGGCACATGAGAGTATACCTGGATTATGTAAAATCAAAATATTGACAGAAAATAGTTTTACATGGGATAAGTAATGTCACAAAATATGGAGAATAATATTTTGAACTTGCATGTTCTTACAAGAACATGCTACTCTGTATATGCAATATCAGAAGATACTGTTTTTCATTTTGTCATGTCTTTTATAAAAATATTTTTTAATGTTTATTTATTTATTTTGAGAAAGGGGAGGGACAGAGAGAGAGAGAGAGAGAGAGAGAATTCCAAGCCAGCTCTGTGCTGTCAGTGCAGAGCCTAATGGAGGGCTCAATCTCATGAACTGTGAGATCACGACCTGAGCTGAAATAAAGAGTCTGACACTTAACAGACCGAACCACCCAGGTGCCCCTATTTTGTCTTGTCTTTAAGTATTGCTGTTAATCTTCCTTTTAAAAAAAGGTTCAGGGGACACCTGGGTGGCTCAGTTGGTTAAGCGTCCAATCTTAATTTCAGTTTAGGGCATGATCTCACAGTTCATGAGTTCAAGTCCTGTGTCAGGCTCTGCACTGACATTGGGATTCTGTCTCCCTCTCTCTCTGCCCCTCCCCTGCTTGTTCGCTCTCTCGCTCTCTCTCTCTCTCAAAATAAATAAACTTAAAAAGTTATTTATAAAAAGGCTCAGAAAATTGAACTGGTGTATGTAACTTCAGCTTTTGTGATAATTTGATATCTTGTTATTTTGATGCTAGATAACAGAATCCATTATTGCTGGTGCTTCAATCTGTTCAAAGCAAATAGAATTGATACTGAAGTGAGAGTTAAGTATGTTGATGTTACTTACAAACAGTACTTATTTGTGACCTTATATACATGCCTTACATATTTTTTTCAAAAATGTGTCATCTTATGAACCACCGCTTATTTACTTTGAGTTATTAAAAAAAAATCTTACTCAGATTATAATGCCATGTGCACTCAATCGCATCTTTTTATTTGTTCAGTTATGCACTTAGTCCTTTAAAAATATTTGTTTAATGTCTATTTTGTATCAGTAAGGTGCTAAGCAATAAGAAGAGAGTTATAATGAGGAATTACATGATTCTGCTCTTACCAGACCCATTGTCCCAAAGTGAAGACAAATATATAAACAGAAATATAAATTAGAATGTAAGTTATGGGAATTTACAGTAAATTATTGGCTTTCTAACATGTAAGTACTAAACTATTTGTTAGGTGATTGTTGGTGAAATCTGCATATGTGTAATGACAGTTTGTACTTTTTGTCATTTGCATGTTTCAAATGTATCAATTGTAAACTACATTTTCTACAAGAAACATATATTTTTGTATATAAATATAAAATACGAAATACAAAAATCTAAGCAAATAACAATCATAATGAAAAAAATTTAGAACAATATGAAGTCAATTAGTGGAACAGGAGAGGTTTTCCCTTAAAAATCTAGGCAATAAATCTTCCAGTAGAAAAAGTTACATGACCCTATCCAGTTACTGGCAAATAGCTTCAGGTAATCCAATAATTGCAGATTGTACTTAAATACTACTGCGAGAAAGTAACTTTTTTTGTTATCACTATGAAAATGAACCTCTTCTTTTGTAAGTAAACCCTTAAGTAATAACTCCATGAGACGATGACACTTTTAGAAATGTTCAAAAAAACAAAATGAAAGTGATGGGAGAAAATTACCAGCTTTTTACAAATAAAAATAAAAAGCTTTGTCCAGGCACAATATAATGAAAAGCAAAATTAAATAAGCAAGTGAAAACATGATTGGACTCCTTTCAAGGTTTTTCAGGCTTGCCCTGGGAGGTGAAGCTTAGGTAACTGGAGAAAATTTGGTGATGACTTTAACTACAGATACCCAAGTCTACTTTTGGATTAAAAGAGAAAATCAGAAAGCAAGAGTATGGAAAAAAAAAAAAAAAAAAGAAAGAGTGAGTATCATATCTCCACCCCCAAAATGTACTTTTATAGAATAGGAACTAAAATAAATTATTTTAATGAGCCTTCAAGGATTATTTAGATAAAGGATTATTTTTATATTTAGGTAGTAAAAACCAGGATATTTAGAAATTACCACAGAAAAATGTTATTCTTGCTTAATTTTACTGGTCTTTTCCATTCTCTTTCTAAATATGTTGCTATATTGTTCATGAAAAATGCATTAATTGCAAAATATTTCATAGAAAATTACAGTAAAATTTTTTCTTTGCAGGAAAAGTGAATGAACTTGTGCAGAGGTGGAGCCAATTCTGTAACATAAATCATTAAGTGTGACACCTTTGCATCCTGGAATAGCAAATTCTGAACGTGTGAACGACCAACCACTACATTCTTTAAGGCTGCCTTTCTTTAGGGAGTCTTCCCCTTACTGGAGTGCTCACTATTGCATCAAAATGGCAAATTTCTTAACGTGACCCATTTGCTAAAAGTCTATTTAGTCTCTGGGTAGAAAGTATTCTGGTTTTTATTCATTTACCACCCCAGATCCGTTCTCCACATTTTCTTTCCTTCCTCTGAACCTAGGTAACTGTTCCCTACATCTTTCAAGCTATCTCCTCACCTGTTTGGGGGGGAGGGGGTATTTAGCCAGTCATGGTCAGTCGGATATGTTTTCATCCCTGCTTACTCTCTGCCTTTTATACTGCAACTCTGGCACTGGTGGTGTTCTTCTATCCTCACGGCACCTCCTATAAGTCTCCAGCTCACACTGGGCTTCAGTAACACCTTCACTTGTGCACAGAGTCTTGCTAGCTAGTCTCTGCATAATATAACTGACATCCCTTTTTCTTTCTCCCGAAGTACTCCCTTTATACAAGTCTCTCCATTTCGACACTCTCACTAGGATTGTTTCCTGCTGGGTTAATGACAAATATTTACCTTTCCCAATTATATTTGGAGGAAACTGTTCCCTGAAAACAGAAGAGTCTTTAACCTTTCCTACAGGATAAAGAGAATCTGATCAAACAGTGAGCACACAAGAATCAACATTCATTGAATGTTTACTATATATGAAGGACTGCTCCAAGCATTTCACATATATAAATTCTTTTTTGTGTGTCAAATAGCCATATATAGTGGATGTTATTATGCTTGTTAATTTACAAGCGAGAGAAGTGAAGGACAAAATGTTTAACAACTTGACAAGGGTGGTAAACTTGGTGAGTGCTGGAGTCAGGCAGTCTAGAATAAGGCACTTAATTTTTGTGCTATGTTACTTCTAACATAACTTAGCTAAAATCTTAGCAAGACGTATTAATCTATATTTCTACCAACAGATGTGTGAAAGTATTTTACCCTCATTGCTGAACCACCTCACTGGCTGCACTAAATAGGACCTGAGAGATAGAGATAAAACTCTTACTTGAATTGGCAGGTGTCCTGTAACAGACTTCACTAGCATTATGAACCTTGGCTATCAGAACACATAACTAATTTATCACAATGGCATGCCCAATTGCCCCCTCCTCCACTACTGTTGACTCTTCAGGGGACAGGGATTATCTCTATACTGTTCACTGTTGTAGTTTCTTTTAATGCCTATTTATTTATTTTGAGAGAGAGAAAGAGAACGCGAGCAGGGAAAGGGCAGAGAGAGAAGGGAGACACAGAATCCCAAGAAGTTTCAGTGCTGTCAGCGCACAGCCTGATGTGGGGCTTGATCTTACAAACCGTGAGATAATGAGGGACCTGAGCTGAAATCAAGAGTTGGATGCTTAACTGACTGAGTCACCCAGGCCCTCCTCACTATTGTACTCTTAAGGCCTTGCAAAGTGTCTGGCACATTTTAGGCACTAGATAGATTATTTACGAATTATACGAATAAACAAATGTACAAATTTGTATATCACTGAGTCCTCACCATGTCATGATTATAAAAAACGAAAAACATATTGCAGGGTTGCTAAACTAATAGAAGTGCTACAACTTTTAGAGGTTAGCCTAATTTTCCGAAATTGATAGACACTAATGCAAGAGATTTTCTCATTAACTCCTGTGGTAGTTAGAAAACTTTCTTCATCGATCATGGCTTATAATTTTAAACATTTTTTTTTCATATTTTAAACAGAGAAATATAGATTAGAATAAAAAATTTTCTTGAACTTTTCTCTTACAAAGGAAATGTTTCAAGTATATAAAGATTGAAAGAATTAAACTTGATTTCACAATGAACATTTTGCTGTTTTCCTTATCACAAAACTATCCCTCTTTCTCTCTAGTCCTTCCCCCACACTCTCTTTTTAGTATATATAATAGTAGATTGCTTTGCATGACTAGGCATTTATCCAAGAGATACAGGTATGCTGTCTAGAAGAGACACATGCACCCCCATGTTTACAGCAGCACTATCAACAATAGCCAAAGTATGGAAAAAGCCCAAATGTCCATCGATGGATGAATGGATAAAGAAAATGTGGTTTATATACACAATGGAGTATTACTCGGCAATCAAAAAGAATGAAATCTTGCCATTTACAATATGTGGATGGAACTAGAGGGTGTTATGCTGAGCAAAATTAGTTAGTCAGAGAAAGACAAATATCATATGACTTCCCTCATATGAGGACTTAAAGATACAAAACAGATGAACATAAGGGAAGGGAAGCAAAAATAATATAAAACCAGGGAGGAGAACAAAATAGAAGAGACTCTTAAATATGGAAACAAACAGAGGGTTACTGGAGGGGTTGTGGGAGGGGGGATGGGACAAATGGGTAAGGGGCACTAAGGAATCTACTCCTGAAATCATTGTTGCACTATATGCTAACTTGTATGTAAATTTGAAAAGAGAGAGAGAGAGAGAGAGAGACCCCACACCTTCAACACAGGCAAAAAATAATAATAATAGTAGATTGCTATCATTGAATCATACCCCTAACAACTTTGGGGTACTTATCATTAACTAGAGCTCAATATATGTTTACACTTTTTAGGTAAAATTTTAAAATAAAGTAAACTGGCTTCACAAGTGAATTCTACAAACATTTAAAGAAGAGTTAATACCTATTCTTCTCAAATTCTTCCAAAAAATAGAAGAGGAAGGAAAGCTTCCAAATTTATTCTACAATATCATTCATTTGATATTACTCCAATATCAAAAGCAGATAAAGACACCACAAAAAAAGAAACATAAGAAAACATCATATCTCTGATGACCTTAGATGAAAAAATCCTCAACAGAATGTTAGCAAACTGAATCCAACAATATATTTTAAAAAATCATTCACGGGGCGCCTGGGTGGCGCAGTCAGTTAAGCGTCCAACTTCAGCCAGGTCATGATCTCGCGGTCTGTGAGTTCAAGCCCCACGTGGGGCTCTGGGCTGATGGCTCAGAGCCTGGAGCCTGTTTCCGATTCTGTGTCTCCCTCTCTCTCTGCCCCTCCCCCGTTCATGCTCTGTCTCTCTCTGTCCCAAATAAATAAATAAACGTTGAAAAAAAAATTAAAAAAAAAAATCATTCACCACAGGGGCACTTGGGTGGCTCAGTCAGTTAAGCATCTGACTTTGGCTCAGGTCATGATATCACAGTTTGTGAGTTCAAGCCCCACGTCAGGTTCTGTGCTGACATCTTGGAGCCTGGGGCCTGTTTTGGATTCTGTTGTCTCCCTCTCTCTCTGCTCTTCCCCTGCTCACATGCTGTCTCTCTCTCAAAAATAAATAAAGATTAAAAAAAATTTGTTTTAAATCATTCACCATAATCAAATGAGATTTATTCCAGGAATGTAAGGACGGTTCAATGTTTATAAATCGATGTGATATATCACATTAATGAGAGAAAGGCTAAAAACCACATGATCATCTCAATAGATGCAGAAAAAGCATTTGACAAAGTACAATATCTATTCATAATAAAAAAACTCTCAACAAAGTGGGTTGAGAGGAAACATACCTCAATATAGTAAAGGCTATATATGAAAAACCACAGCTAGTATCATATTCAATGGTGAAAACCTGAGAGCTTTTCCTCTAAGGTCATAAACAAGACAGTGATATCTACACCCTCACCATTTGTATCCAACACAGTACTGGAAGTCCTAGCCACAGCAACTGGACAAAAAAAAAGAAGTAAAAGGCATGGCATCCAGATTTGGTAAGCTTTCACTCTCTGCAGATGGCATGATGTTTTATATAGAAAACCCCCAAAGACTTCACCAAAAAAACACTAGAATGGATCAATGAATTCAGTAAAGTTGCAGGATACAAAATTAATATATAGAAAACTTGCATTTATTTGCACTAACCATGAAATAACAGGAAGAGAAATTAAGAAAACAAGCCCATTTATAGTTACATCAAAAATAATAAAATACCTAGGAATAAACTTAACCAAGGAGCTGAAAGACCCATACTCTGAAAACTATAAAACATTGATGAAAGAAATTGAAAATGACACAAACAAATGGAAAGATATTCCATGCTCACAGTTTGGAGGAACATATATTGTTAAAATATCCATATAACCCAAAGCAATATGCAGATTTAATACAATCCCTCTCAAAATACTAAAATTAAAATAAAAGACAGTGTACAGATATCAAGTATCTCATTTGATGAGTTTTGACAAACCATACAACTAAGTAACCCACCATCAATTCAAGATACAGTACTTCATCATTGCCCCAGAAAATTCCCTTCATGACCCATCTCTTGCAATCTCCAACTCCACCCACTTCCAGAGTGATATATATGTATGTGTGTGTGTATATACACACACACATACATATATAACTGATAAATATATATAATTTAATTTTCTAATTTATTATTCAATTTTTGAGAGACAGCGTGAGCAGGGGAGGCACAGAGTTTTTTATTCAATTTTTGAGAGAGAGAGACAGACAGACAGAGTGAGCAGGGGAGGCACAGAGAGAGGGAGACATAGAACCCGAAGCAGGATGCAGGCTCTGAGCTGTCAGCACAGAGCCTGATGAGGGGTTCAAACTCACGGACCAGGGGATCATGACCTGAGACAAAGTCAGATGCTAACCGACTGAGCCACCCAAGTGCCCCATAGTGATTGATACATATTTTTTCCACCAGAGTTTAGTTGTGCATATCCTACTGTCTCAACAGCAATTCTCAGTATTTCCAAATCAGAGTGTTAACTTTTCCCGATCGGAATTTTACCTGTCTTCAAACAAAGCAAGCCTTTCACTGCCTTCTCTTTTTTCATAGAGTCTCTGACTTCTGGTCATTCTAATGGAGGTTCCGAAGTGTCTTTAATGGCTTCAGACAGTTATTTCTGTCTGAAATAACTTCAGACAATAATAATTGAAGTTTGTAGTATCACCTATTTCCTAGTTATTCTGTGTATGTATAAGCTTGTGCAGTTTGTCTCACCTTGTTGATCTGTGGTTTGTGAAGGATGTCTGAAGAGACTTGAGTTTGACAGTTGTATTATCCAACAGAAATTTTCCTGTGTATATCTTCAAGACCTGTGTTATTTTCTGAAAATAAACATGTTGGAAAATTAATAGTTTTACTGAGGTAGAGGTCTCCATAATGGAGTGCTTGCATTTCAGAGGAAGTGAGACAAAAATTTTAGAAATTTTTGTACCCGTTTTCTTTCTTACTCTAAAACATAAGGAAGGTATTAAGCTTTAGTAAGTGAACCAAGAATTGTCTATACATATAAATTAATGAACTCAAATTTCCATTGATATATACTATAAAAATGGAAAATAGTGGCATGTGGCTATTATGAAAAGTTATATTCAGAATTTCTTTTCATTGTGAATAATATCTGTTCTTAAGTCAACTTTTGATACATTGGTCTTTTGAAGTTTGTGTTCTCTTGATGTAGGGGTACCTCATATGCTGTTTTGCTATAGCTGAGGCTTGTTAGATAAATATTTTAAAATAAAGAACTTGTGGGGGGGGGGGCGCCTGGGTGGCTCAGTCGGTTGAGCATCTGACTTAGGCTCAGGTCATGATCTCGCGGTTTGTGAGTTCGAGCCCCGCGTCGGATTCTGTGCTGATGGCTCAGAGCCTGGAGCCTGCTTCCTGCTTCGGATTCTGTGTCTCCTGCTTTCTCTGTCTCTCCCTCCCATGCTCATGCTCTCTGTCTCTCAATAATAAATAAACGGTAAAAAAATAAAAAAATTAAATAAAATAAACAACTTGGCCATCTAAACACCACTGATTATTCATGCTCAAGAATAAATATCAACCAAAGCAGAATAGCAGAGCTAATATATAGCGTATTAATACATTTTTTCTTTGTGTCAAAGAATATCTGTTAATTGACAAACTTGAGACCATTTCTATTGGCATAAAATGACCATAATACCTTTGTTTATTTTGAATAGCTTAATCACTGACATATATCTTCATGCTTGATGGTTCAATCATTCACGTTGATTCCACACTGATATGGAAAGTAATGTTATTTAAATAAATTGACACTCTAGCCCTTTTATAATTGCCTGATTTACAGAGAGACCAGTTCAAGGTCTTAGTTAAAGATGAGTTATTAGGTACAGACCACTGGTTAGTGAAAAGGGTAGCAGGATTTGGTAAAATAGAAAGGAAGGTGGGACCTAGTAATAGTGCTGGTAGAATGAATTTGTTTAAGATTTCCTTAAAAAAGGATTGGCTTGGGGAAATAATAATGGCAATAGATACATGACTCCTACACTCTCTACTTATTAACATTGTTGCCTTATACTTCATTCCATGTAGCAATGTTTTCCAAGTGGGAAGCGGTCCTGGATGTATCTTGGTTAGGCGTAGCATTATCTCCGTAGATACTCAAGAGAAAGTACAACACTGGGATGGCGAATTCGTGTCACACATTCTCCGTGCTTAATGAAAGGCATTTTTTATTCATGAGAGCACTCTTCAACCCTGGACCCTCACACGCCTTCTCATCACAGTGTTCCCAAAAGACAAAGTCAATTAACTGAAGTTATTAGTTGACATCAACTTTTCGCCTTTACAAGAAGAGGCAGAAGGAGAAAGAGGAGGAGTAGGAGAGGAGAAGACGAAGAAAGGGAAGAAGGAGAATTAAAAAGTATGATTTTATAGAGAATAGTCATCGTTGACCTAGGTTTCTGGCAACATTGAGGCTACAGGAACAGCCTCGGGAAGATCATTTTAGAATCTGTGAAGAATGAGCCTCAAACGTGGCACTAACTTGATTCAAGAGCAGCTAGGACTTGCTATGATGTGAGCAGAGATCAAGTTAGGTTAGGAATAATATAATTTAAATAGTGGAGCTAGGATCTAAGATGATATGAGAGTTGGCTATTAGTTTTTATGTTTTGGTGGTAGCCATCAATATGGAAAACTTTAAAGACTGAAGGTTTTAGCGGCCATTCTGATTTTCCACTTTGGTGGCATTGTAACACCCAGGAGCTCTTGAAAATTTGCTGGGTAGGACAGCAGGAATTACATGACCCACAGATTTGTGGCTTGGTTGGAGCTATAGAATAGTCCCTGGGAGAGCCAATGGTTCTACCTGGTAGGAGCCTTCTTCCATTCCCTGTCATAACCTTCACATTACTACAACAAAGGCCTTGGTTGGAGACACAAGAAAGAGATACTACTCATTCTGATATTTAGTGATATGTGGCTGCTTGCATTAAATTCTAAGCAGGTTTGGACAAAACATGACATAATTTCTAACCTGTGAATGGCTATAGCACCAGAACCAAGCCTACGGTTTGCAGTTGTACACCAATATATTCAATACTAGGTAGGTTCTCTTTCATTACTACTATTTTTAATGAAACTAGTTATTTTTCACTTGCCTAGTTTCATAAGTGATACCTCTTTCTAGACAAATTCTGGCTGTGATCAGCAGTCAGAAACACAGAGAACTATAATTTTATATAATCTTTTCCCACCTTCTTCACCCACATCCTACATCCCTTCTCATTTTTTCTTTTGGACATAAAGCAATTATATAACCCCGACCCATACATCTAATTTGATAAACATAGGAAAAGGGGAGAAAAAAATTATAATCTAGCTAGTAAGATAAGTAGTAGCTTTTATACCTCCACATTGACAGAGAATACAAAAGGAATATTGCCATTAAGGTTTAAATCAACTGGTGTGTGTGTGCACGCAGTGTATACATTTATATATTTGAGTTACTTTAAACAATGTCTTAATTTATTTCGAAGTGGTAAATTACAGTGGTTGGTAAGAGGTGGAAATTCTTTTCCATAAGCAACTTTAGTTATTGTGAAACATTTTATTTTACTTCAAATCACTGTCATGAATCCTTATATCTGAAAAGAAAATTCACTACAAACATTTCTGGTGGGAGCAGGTGTGTGAGCTCTGATGGTGGTACTGACTCTCCTCAGTTGCAGTGAACATAGTCTTCTCACTTACTCAACAGCAAGATGACAACTGTTGACATTTTTCAGTTTCCAATTAATTCAAACGTATCTTTCTCAAAGATAAAAATACTGTTTCAGAAACAGCTTTTCAAATATTTGATAAAATTTCTGTGGGTAAGCAAATACTAAATGGGATGGGATAGAGTGTCTGAGAAAAACAATTAGTCACACAATGCCACGAGTTGAGATTGGAACTCTAACAAATCATTTTCATCATAGTTGAGGTAGCTGAAACCCCACACAATACTTTTCGTGACATGAAACTGTCTAATTTAGACATTCATGTTTACAAAATTGGGCAGAGGTGGAGGTGTTATAAAAGTAGCAAGTTAGAATTTAATTTATGGACATTTCAGGAAAAAAAATTTTTAGTACTTTTGCTTCAAACTACTCAATTTACATATCTTCACAACTCTCATGAGTTGTACTAAGAATGACAATATGGAAGAAATGAAGCTTCAGTGGTCTAACAATCAAGAAATGTGGATTCTAGTGCTGACTGTGACATCAACAGTCTATGGGGCAATGAGGTTAAGAAGCTTGAATCTTATGTTTCACATCAGGATAATATGAAAGTTGGATTTGATGGCCTCTAAAGTCATTGGAGATTTTGATTCATTAACTCTAGGGATAAGACCAGAAATATTATTTTTTATAAAGTACTTCCAAGTGTCTCTGATACATAGCTAAATCTGGGACCACTGGTCAGATTTTTTTCTCTTTTTTATATTTGATGATTTATGATTCAACTTTTTGAGAAAGTAAAGTCTCTGTACTATAGACTGAATTTTACGTCCCCGCCCCCAAATTCATATGCTGAAGCCTTGAGTCCAATGTGAGTATTTGGAAATAAGGCTTATTAGGAAGCAATTAAGGTTCAATGAAGTTTAGAGATGGGGCTATTACCTGATAAGGCTGGTACCCTTGTAAAAAGGAGGAAAAGGCACTAGAACTCTTCCTCTCCACCATGATAACACAGCAAGAAGCCTGCTCCTTGAGAGCTCTCATCAGGAACTGAATTGGCTGGCATCTTGATCTTGAACTTCCCAACCTCCACAATTAATTTGTTATTTAAACCTATGATATTTCCTGTGGCAGCCCTAGTTGACTAGTATACTCAGCAAGTATTTGACAGATGATGGTAGTGAGGGAGGTTAAAACTGTAACAAAGAATCCTCAAATCTCAGAGGCTTAACACAATAAAGTGTATTATTTACTTGCATAACATCCTAAGGGATGGAAGAATGAAATGTTCCATTCAGTTATTCAAGGACCCCAAACCCTTTTGTATCATGATGCCATCACCCTTGACATATTTCCTTCCTGGTCATAGCAAAAGGGAGGTTTCATTTTTTTAATTGTTCAAGTCTGGAAGTGACATACATTATTTATGTTCAATATACCATTGGACAACAATAGTCAAATGGCCCAACCCAACCTAGATACAGAAAACTGAAAAATGTAGTTTTTCTGTGTTTCTAGGGAAAAATAAAATGATTCAGTAAATATTTAGCAATTTTGTCTGCCTTGGAATGGACACACGAAAAGCATACCCATTTTTTTTACCCATATTTTTCTAAATAGAACAAAAATAAAAGCATTGAGGTAACATTACTAAACCTATTTGAAAAACTTTTCAGATCACCTCTTAGATTCAAATTGAATCTATTTTGCTTCCAGTAGAAATTTTTCCTAGGACATAGAGTCCCAGAGGGAGACTAAATTTGATTAATTTATAGGATCCTTTTCTTCAGTGGTAGGCAGAATATTGCACCCCCCCCCCCCACACACACACACAAAGATATTCACATCCTCATCACTAGAACCTGTAAATATGTCACTTTACATGGCAAAAGGGAAATAAACTTGAATATGAAATTAAGGTGGCTAATTGGGTGCCTTAAAATAAGGAGCTTACCCTGGGTTATGTAAGTGAGTCCAGTGCAATCACATGGACTCTTAAAAGTAGAAGAGGAGACAGAATAGTTGGTCAGAGAGATGAAGTGATGGAAAAATAACAGAGGAGATTCAGTGAATAAGAGGAAGTCAACTCACCATTACTGGCTTAGAAGATGGTGGAAGGAGTCATAAGCCCAGGCATAAAGGCAACCTCTAGAGAAGCTGGGAATCACCTTTAACTGACAGCCAATAAGGAAATGGAGACCTAAGTCCTACAAGTGCAAGAAACTTAATAACTTGAAAAGTTGTCTGCCAATAAAACTTGAAAAGAAGTCTGCCAATAACTTGAAAAAACAAGAAAATGGATGATCTCCTAGAGCCTCCAGTAAGAAACAACCCTAATGACAACTTGATTTTAGCCCAATAAGACCCATGTCAAACTTCTAACCTACAGAACCCTAAGACAGTAAATTTGTGTTGAACTGCCCAAGTTTATGGTGATTTTTTACGGCTGTATAGAAAACAAACACACTCCCTATCACCATACGTATTCCTTTTCTTCTTGCTTTCTTCAAGCATCAAGGTTCTTGTGGTTCCAGAAAAAAAGAAAAGAAAAAAAAACCTGGAAAATCTTTTCCACAGTAAATTATTAATAACTTCATGCTATGACTGTTATAATAGAATGTGCATTTTAAAACTAAACTTCCTGGAAGTGATGAAGCATATCCAAATTAAAACCATGGTCACAATTATGATCAAATTCATTTATGGTAAAATATTTTTACAAAAGCTAGGTGGGGCTACTTCTAAGCAGTTCTCCAACTATATTTCTATGAGAATGTCTATATTTTGAGCATCGGGCTAAGTGAAGCAGGTGCTCTAAAAAGATGCACGTAACACCTGGATTAGGATGAGAAAGAATAAATCAAGAAGGGAGTAGAGAATGTGAAAATGATTACGTATCAGAAGTAACTGAGGGGATGTGTGGTGTGAGGGAAAGACTTGGTGGGATAGGGTAGCTATACTCAGTTTTTTTTCCTGTTATTTCAGAAGACATATTTGACAGCCACAAATAAAACTTATTAAGAATAAGATGTATGAGAATAATATTTGCATATATTAGTTAGCACAGCTTTCCCAGACAAAGCTGTCTTCTTATTACCATGTGACTCTTCTTTCTACTCAGATTTTAGGATATTTGCTATTATGTCCCCAAAAAAGGGTTATAGAGGATAGGCTCAAAATAGAGATACAACTGCTCAGCTGTGGGGCATCAAAAAAGATTTTGAAAAACGTGTAAAAGATAATACTTTTGAGCAAAAGCTTCGGAACTTCAAAGGCATTGATTTAATAGTATCAAAATCCAAACCTTCAAGAGATTCACAGCCTAGAAAGGCTGAAGGAGATTAGAAAAACACACATTGGTTCCAAGAGTACAAATAATTTTGAAAATTGGAGAAGAAAATAAACTATGAGATGAGATGTAAAGCAGACTACTGTGTTTGGGATGAAGGAACACAGAGGGCAGAATGAATCAGCATATACAGGCATCCCAGCCTTTTAAACAAATGCAGACCATTCATTGCCCCTGCCAGAGAGTCAAGTGGGAATAGATTCAACACCCACCATTTTCTGGTCTTCATGTAATTGAGCATTATAATTCACCTATTGTGAAGAGTTTTGATAATTTGCATCCATTTTGGCATCTACTCTCTGTCATGGAAAACAGTAATCTTGTTTCTCATTGACCATCTAAGAGGGATTATGCTCATTTGAGAAACTTTATAATTTTCCAACATCATTGAACCTGTGTTTCATATGTTTTTATAAGCCCATTACAAAGCCATCTCCAACAGTTAGGATAATCCAGTAACGGAAAGTGAAAAGCCATGGAATGCCTTGGTATTAGACATCTCTTAGTAGGAGCTAGATGTAATATAAAAGATGCTATATGGGGTGATACATAGAACTTATTTGTGTTTCACAACGTTCGGTGGAACACCAGTACTTCTCAACTTATTGAAATGTGCCCCATTTAAAAGGAGTATAATGATTATATGCATTTGAGAAATACTCACTTATTGTAAGATTTTACAAAGCCTTTGATATCCTAATATATTCTGCAAGTCTTTGGAAGAGAAAAGCAGTACACAGAATTTCCCAAACTTAATTAATACCAGAAACTCTTTGATTTACTCTTTATTTTAGAAAATCTATTCTTATCTTGCAGACATTATTTTTTTTAATAGCCAGGAAATTGTGGACCAAATGGCCACTAAGTTCCACTAAGTTCTGAGATTCTCTGACTCTTTGATCATGTATTTTTCTTGAGCTTAAGAAAACAAAAGTGAATGAGACATATCAGAGGAGCATAGATAACTCAGAAGGAGGCATTTGAATATATAAGATTTTAATATATCAAAGCTAGAAATTCAAAAGAAGGAAATTCAATTTCTACAGCTGGACAATTTAATTGGCTCTGCAGGGGAAAAATCAGTTTGCTTTACATAACATAGTAGTTGGAATGAAGAATAAACTACTATAACAAATAGCCCCACTACTCCAACAAAAATAAAACAATCAGCTAAAGAAATGAGGACTCATAATTTTTCCATTGTCCATCTCCTGGAGTTTTGTCCTTACTCGATTGACAAAGCTTGGAGTATTAATATTCCTACATTCCCATCTGCTAGTGCATGGAAAGGGAGAAGGATGCACATGAGGAAGAATGCATTCAAAGATACAGGAAGTTTAGGTATGGCACCCATCACTTCCACCCATCTTCCATTGGTAATGACTTAGTCACATGGACAAACCCCGATGCAAAGCACACTTAGAAATGGATTCTCTAGTTGAAAAGCTATGTGTTAGCTACAATTACATTAGACAGTGGATATGGGTATACAAATAGCAGTTTCCACCACACACATATCAAAATATTTTTCAAGTAGTCCAAAGAGTTAGCAACACACACACACACACACACACACATTTTTAAATTAGAAGAAATATGTGATCAACCTGATCTTTAAATGGGGGGAGGGGGAGGAAAGGAAAACTTTTCAGTATAAAAGTAATGAAACATTGCAAATGAGAGCATTGCTTTTTAAAATTCCTTAATGCTCTAATATATTTTTGATTATTTGTCATTCTTGTTCCTGAATTTCTTTTTCTTTTCTCATTTATTTTTAATGCTATCACACTATGATAAAATAACATGGTTTATAAAATCTTTACTTCTAAATATTTGCTAGCATATTTTTCATGAATTATGTGATTCATATGTCTTTTCAGAAATATATGTAAAAGTATACATTTTCTATTCAAGATACAAACATTCTCATTAAATTTAATTTGCTAATATTTTCATTCAATTTGTCTATTTTTCTCTGTTTGGTTTTTCATTACACCTGACAATTCTGAAAGAGGTGTTTTGAAAACTACCAATACAATAATATTTTATAATAATATAAAAATTTAGAACACTCTTTTTCTAATTAGTAGGTTCAGCTCAAGAAGAAGAAAGCATGTCAGGTATTTCAGATTGGGCAAGATTGAAGAAGACTACTTGGGTACGGATACAACTATTAGAAAGAGCAAAAGTCAGGGAACCCCTAATAACCTCTCAGCTGATTGTTGGTTCACAGAGGCTTGAGAAGATTCACTAATTTCACAAAACCCTTGGTCTTGACCACAGATACCTCCAGGACCCAAGCAGGTGTTTCTTAAGAAAGTGTAGAAAGGCCATGGGAATTCTCATGCCTTTGAAGCTGAACAGAAACAATGTGACTTCAGCTTCCTTTTTCCTTTCAAACCTTGTCTGTTTCTTGGAAGGAAATTCTCATACTACTGCCTCTGCAAGTCAGAGGCGATCCTAAGGGAAAGAGAATTCTGGAGAATTATAAAGAGGGAAACTGTCACATTGTGACTGCATTTCCATTAGTTTTAAAACTTATATTTAGTTGCTATGTGGTTTTAGGTATACAGTTTTAAATATATTTTATATTCTTCAGAAATTCTTCTCTGATTATGGCATAGTTTTCTCTTTATTCTCTTTGGAGCATTTAACCATAGATTTAATCTCATGTGATTTTAACATTATCATCCTGAATTCCCCTTCTCCCTTCCTTTTTTGCATTTCTAGGATCTCTTTGGATACCTACTTTAAAAAGAATTTTTGTTTTGAAAAAGCTTCACATTTACACAAGAGTTGCAAAAATAGAAGACAGTTCGTGTATACCTCTCTCAGATTCCTACAACGTCAATATTTTATGGATTACGGCATATTTAATGAAACCAAACTAAAAAATTAACACTGTCACAATACTTAACTAAACTAGAATCTTCATTTGGATTTTATCATTTTTCCATCACTTATCATCTTCACGTTCCAAGATCCAATCCAGGATACCATGCTGCACTTAATTATCAGGTGTCCTTACTCTCCAATCTGTGACATGTTTCCAGTCTTTCCATGTCATTTATGACCTTGCAACTTTTGAGGTGTACTGGCTAAGCATTTTGTGGAATGTCCCTCAATTTGTGTTTGTCTTATATTCTCCCATGGTTAGAAGGACTTACTGATTTTTAGAAAGAATGCCACAGAGATGTAACGTCATTCTAATCACATCATATTAGGAAGTTCCTGACATCCACACAACTCACCGTTGATGATGTTAACATCGGGTAAGATGGTGTCTGCCTGATTTCTCCACTAGAAACTTACTTTTTTCCCATTCCATATTCTATCTATTATATTTGCGTTGCTAAGCTTAGTTCAAGTTTAAGGCAAGGGAAATTAAGCTTCTCATTGAAAGGGAAGAATAACAAAGAATTCGTAGATATGTAATAAAACCCTCACAATAATGAAAAATTTGGGGCAGTTACACTGGGCAGGGCAAATATTGTTTCTCTGTTACTTTTACCCAATAATTTTGGCACACATTGTTGATATTGCTGGAGTCCTTATAACCGGTGTTCTAATTGTGATTTTCTATTCCTCTCATTGTTTCTGCATTATTTGGAAATAATCCATAAAAAACATTTCTTCCATCTCTTCCACTTATTTGTACAATCATTTATTTATATTAGTACATGCTCATCAACATTTAATCTATCCTTTGAGTTTTAATCCAATACTAGGTTTATTTACTCTGTTGCTCAAATCAGTCCAGCTTTGACCATTGATAGCTCTTTCAAATTAGCTCCTGTGCCCTTTTGATATTCTCCCTCCCTTTTATTCAGCACTTTCTTATTTTCTGGAACTATAAAAAGTCTCCAGGCTTATTCTCCTTTTCCTATCCTAGAATAATATATTTCTCCAAGGAGTGCTGGCTTATTCTATTGGGAAATGGAAATTAGTAACCAATATCTGGACACTGGTTATGTTCATTACTATCAGACATCTCGGTGGACAGAAATAGAAAATATGTACATGTATACTAACTCATGTATAATCTTCCTCCCTTTTTCCCTCCCTCTCTTTTTTTCTTTTCTCTCTCTCTTCCTCTCTCCCTCTCTCTCGTGTGTGTGTGTGTTAAAATAAACAAGAATTTATACTAATATGTCCAATTTTACTCCGACATCATTTCAACATATGAATTTTGGAAGGACACAATTCAACCTATAATGCAAGAGAAATATGAAAAAATCAATAGCTTTTTAAAATTTTGGTAGTATGATGACATAGAGAGAAATTATTCCTTTAAAAATAACAAAAAACATAAAATATTAGGAACAAACAATAAGTAACATAAATGACCTAAGCAAAAAAATAATTAAAAACTTACTGAGGTATAAAATTATTTGAACATCAGAAAGAAATACTTTGTTTTTGAGTGAATTATTTCAAATTCATCCAAAATTGCTACCTAAATGAATGCAATGGTAATGGGTTGAATTTTGTCTCCCAAAAATTATGTCCAAGTACTAATTCCGTTACCTGTGAATGTGGCCTTATTTGGATATAAGGCCTTTGCAGATATAATTAAATTAAGGATATTAAGATGAGATCATCCTGGGCATCTTAAATCCAATGACTGGTGTCTTTATGAGAGAAAGAAGGAGATTTGACACACACAGAGAAGGGAAAGCTGGGAAATCCTTGTGAAAATGGAGAAGAGGATTGGAAAAATGCTTCTACAAGCTCAGGAATGCCAAATACTGCTGGAACCACCAGAAAGTTAGGATAGAGGCATGGGAGGAATTCTCTCTCAGACACTATGTATGGAAACAACCCTGATGACAATTTGATTTAGGAATTCTGGGCTCCAGAACTATAAGATAATAAATTGCTGTTGTCTTAAGCCACCAAGGTTGTGGTAATTTCTTACAGCAGCCCTATGAAACTAATATAGTAATTAGAATAGACACAGAATTAGATGAATTGGATAAAATTATATTAAATCTTATGTAAGAATAAATTCCCAAGAACAACAAATATTATTATGAAAAAGTAGTGTCATAAAGCACCACATGCCTTACCAGACATTACAAACTATTATAAAGCACTTGTCATTAAATAATTACAAAATAATTATGATTGTGACATAGGTATTTTTCATAGTACATGAATTTGAAACACTCAGAATATATGAAAAATATATGTCTAAGGTCCTAATTGGGTTCAGAGACAAGGGTAAATTAATTTGCAAATAATGCTGGAGCAACAGATTTTTATCTAGAGAAGATAAAATTTGGACTCCTATCAAAACTAGGCCATAACTGCTGAGTGAAATAAGTCAGTCAGAGGACAGATATTATATGTTTTCACTGATATGTTGATCTTGAGAAACTGAAGAGCATGGGGGGAGGGAAGGGGAAAAAATAGTTACAAACAGAGAGGGAGGGAGGCAAACCATAAGAGACTCTTAAATCCAGAGAACAAACTGAAGGTTGATGGGAAGGTGGGGGAGAGAGAAAATGTGTGAGGGGCCTTGAGAAGGGCAGTTGTTGGGATGAGCATTGGGTGTTGTATGTAAGCCAATTTGACAGTAATTTTTTTGATTAAAAAAATCCACAACAATTAAGATATTGCAAGAGTTTTAATAAGGTTATAGGAAACAGGAAAATGTTTTCTGAATGTCAGCTTGATATAAAGCAGCCATACCTAGAATAGATATGGTAACAGCAACTCTGTGGTACAGCGGTTGGCAAATACTTTGTAAAGGGCCAGACAGTACGTATTTTAGTCTTTGTAGGCCATATGTCTGTCACAATTACTTAACTCTGCCATTACAGTGCAAAAGCAGTCATAGACAATATGTAAACAAGTAGGCATGTTTGTGTTCTAATAAAATGTATTTACAGGGGGAAGAGAAAAGAACTATGCCAAAAGTTAAATCCAGATGTAGTGTAAAGATTGAATTTTTTAAAATTTCTGAAATAAAGAACTCTGATATTACACATAAAATCTATGACGCTGAGGGAAATAAGCCAAAAATTCCAGCAGCTATCAAAGAAAATATTGACATTTTTGAAGATAGGAAAATTTAAAACAAATAAAAACCTTTGTATAGCTGTAGACACTTAATAAAGTCAACAAATATTAAAATATTATTGGCAAAGCTCCTGGTTGATAAAATGTCAATATATGTAATATACATACAACATATATAATAAGAGCACTTATTGTCTTAGTAAGACAAAATAATCTAATAGAAAAATGGGCAATTCATGGAAGAGAATATTTATTTTAAAAAGCTCACAATTTATGGAAAGGTGCTCGAATTTTCAACTAGAGAAATGCAAAGATGAGTCATAACAAGATAATAAGGTATAATCATGAAGCTAGTAAAACAAAAAATCTTAAAGGGCAAAAATGCTATTGCTGCCATCGACAGGGGAGATTGTAACAGGTTCACTGGAAATTTGATGAGATATGATGAGTACTGGGTGTTGTATGTAAGTGATGAATCACTGAATTCTCCCGAAACCAATATCGCCCTATATGTTAACTAAAATTTAAATTTAAAAAAATCCAAATTAAAAATGTATCCCTTGACTCAGAAAAATCATTTCTTTTTTTTATTTAAAAAAATTTTTTTTTAAAAAATGTTTCTAATGTTTATTTATTTTTGAGAGACAGAGACAGAGCATGAGCAGGGGTGAGGCAGAGACAGAGAGGGAGACACAGAATATAAAACAGGCTCCACGTTCTGAGCTGTCAGCACAGAACCCAATGTGGAGTTCGAACTAGGGAACCATGTGATTATGACCTGAACCAAAGAGAGACGCTTAACCAGCTGAGCCACCCAGGCTCCCCAGAAAGATCACTTCTTAAAAATCTATCTCATATATATAAAATCTCCTGTATAGGAGGGAAGGGTGTCTTTATTTCTACAGTTTCAGAGTGGCAAGACACGAGGATAAAGTAAATGTCCATTATCATACAAGATAAGTGGTTTAATAAATCATGATGTATTTCTGTTACATAATACCACACTATAATTTTAAAAGAATATGGTACAGCCATGACTGTAGATTTAAGTGACTGTCCATGATATAATACTAACATCTTTAAAACTTCAAAGGTACATATCTTTATATGAGTGAGAAGAAAAAATGGAAGACATGATTTTAGGAAAGTCATGTGAGACAGGTTTTTGAGTAATTAGAAAAGAAGAGAAAGAGGATAGCAGGAAAGAAAAGAAATACAAAAGTGGGGAAATAAAGACTATGTTAAAAATAAATGCAAGCTTCTTTCATTTAATTATATAGATGGGTACACTTGCAGGAGAAATTTAAAATAATCATCTGTAAACCTGTAGGGTTGTCCATAAAACAGTGTTAAGAGAAAAAAATAGATGCAGATGGCAGATAGATAGATGATATAGATATAGATAGATATATAGATATATAGATATAGATATAGATACAGATATAGAAGATAATACTATTCAGTTTTTTTTTAAATTACATGAGCAAACACCCTGCATATACGCATATATGTGTGTATGTACTCGTATCAGAAAAAAAAAAATTGTGGAAAGAACCAGAGGTCATTAATACGGGAGGTAGAAAACAATGTATTTTGTCTTCATACATTTTGTATTGTTTATTACATGCTGGGACTCAGGACGCACTATCACCAAATATGGCATCTTGGCATATGGAACATCTTAAGCTAAAAAAGTTTGAGAGAACAGCAGAAGCAAAGAAATCAACTTGACTCTCCTTCCCTGCGCATCTTCCCTGAAACACTTCATGTTCTCCCATGTGGAACATACCCTTCTTGTGCCAGGAGGAAAGAAGACATCCTTATCACCAGAGACAGGGAATTTAGGGCTGAGAAGACTGTAGAAACAAACCATGTTAAACAAACCTTTTCTTCATTGTTACTTCTTCACCATTTACCACCCTTAGCCCAAACTCCTTTGTCTTGTCAAGTCTTCACAAATTTATTGTTTCCTTGTCTAAAAGAAGTTTCCCACCTCTGGTCACTTCTTCAGATCTTCATTCCCTTGTGAAGGCTCCCATGTGTCCATAAAAATGCAACAAATGTGTCTGCTTTTCTCCTATTAATCTGCCTTTGTCAATTTAATTTTCAGACCAAGAGAGAGAACCCTAAGAAAGTCAAAGAAAGCTTTTCTCTCCCCTGCGTTATGCATATGTTTCAGTTAAAATGATGAGAAAAAATATCTCAAAAAAAGAATTAATTTGATTACATAAACATTTTAAATTACTTACATGAAATATCAAAAAAAAAAAACCCACAACAAAATGCAAAGAAAAGTTTGCTGCAAATAAAACATTAAAATTCTTATTATTTAAGGAGTCAAACTCAATATGCAAAATGAGATCAGCCATAGATAAATCAGAAAAAAATCCATTTTCTGACAATTCAGAAAAGAAATACCTAAGTAAATTGTTCAAATTTATTCTAAGTCAGAGTAATGCATATTATAATACAAAGATATTACTTCTCACCTTTCTAATTAGCAAAGATATTAAAAAATATATTGGTGAGAGCACAGAATAAAAACACTATAATATTCTGCTGATAGAAGTATAAATTAGTAGTTATTTTTGGAAAAAAATTGTAATCCATTTTAAATAATATAAAATATTAATATTCTATGACCAAATGATTTTAACTTGAATATATATATATATATATATATATATATATATATATATATCTTAAGGAAAAAAACAGAATGTAAAACCAAGCATGAGTAAAGCTAGTGAAGAATTATACAACCACTTTGTATAATTATAAACAAAAAAAGGCAATAATGTAGTCATAAGGAAATAATTTCTATCCAACAACATAAACTATACAACATTAACAGTGATATTTCACAGTTTTTAATGACATGAACAATTTTAGGATAAAATTAGAAGCATATAAAATAAGGTAATTTTTTGTGTACTATTTTGATTTTAGTTATAAAATATTGATGATTACTGAGAGTAAATGTGCTTCAATATCACTGGAGTTAGAGATGGAATGTTCTGTTTTATAAACTTCTATATATTCTATTTTTTCTTAATGAACATTTATTGATTTTATAAAACAAGATAAAATAATTTGTAGAAGTAAAATTACTGCTTAAATATGTATTTGCTTTTTATGGTGTTTACTTATATTAATGTCATCTTTGAAATAACCCTAGTTGATTGGTGTAATGATTATTGTTTTCTGAGTCCAATAATTAATATATATTGGATGCAACTGCACCCAGGTCTCCTAGGTCAAATCCCATGCTCTTTTCTTTCCCCTTCACCCTTTGTGTGTTGATTGGGTAAGGACAACTCCTTCCCCGTGTATGTGCACACGTTGTGTTGCAATTAAAATCTTTATTCTGTTATGCCTACCTGCTTATGGTTATGGATCAAATCACTGCTCCTAGGAAGGCAGAATTACCCTTGAAAAATGGAGACATTCACAATATCAGTTTTTCATGAATGAGGTAAGAGGTTTTTTTTAATACATTTTTGCTGGTTACGCGAAGAAACTGATCAAAATCTTTTGCAGTGAGGAAATATGGACATTAGGCATCATTATAATTAGGGCAACTTTTCATGACTTTAGAAATTAAATAATGGATCCCAAGTCAAAGGCTACCACAGTAAAGATAAAAACAGAATGTGTCTTTAATTTTGTGAATTGTATGGTGTGCAAATTACATCGCAATCAAACTTCTTCAAAAACAAAATACAATGTGTAACTTTTTAGCAAAGACAAAGAACCATGATTTGGCAATGGAAATGAAGAAAGAAAGTAAACAAAAATATGAAAAATGTGATGGCAGAAATAAATTCTAACATAGCAGTTAGTGCAAAAACATAAGTGGAATCAAAGGCAGTATTTCTCAGATTACATTTTAAAATAGAATATTCACTACACAAGGAATACTTTTAAAAAGAGACCAAGTTTGAAAACTAACTAAAAAACTGTATGAGGGCAATGTGCCAGAAGTCTTATATTCTGTCAAAATAAAATTAAGAATGAAAAATATCATAAGAGGCAATGAATGATGTGATATACAGTCACAAAGAAATATACCACTGTGAACATAATCTCATGGTACAGCCTCAAATTATATTGAACAATTGACAGAACTACAGAAAAATATATAGATCAATAAGTTTAGCTAAAAACCTCAATTCATCTTTCTCAGAAGCTGAAGGAACAAGAAAAATAAAAGTAAGCAGAGGAGACTTCTGGATTCAGCTCTGAAATGTAAAAAGCTTGGGAGCTGTCACTCCCAATCTTACAAGAAAAGGTTGAACCAGATCCATCAATGGCTTTTCTTAGACCCATCAGGGAACTGAAATTGGATGGTAACCTGCCACCACAAAATCTACAGAGAAAGGCAGACTCAGAAAGCCACAGCTGATAGTGACTTACCTGGAGCAGAAACCATTGGAGCATAAGCTAGTAGGAGCACTTGAAAGGGTAATTTTGACAAATCGCTGGGGACTAAGTGTAGACTGGCATCAAAGTAAAAAACTTCTGGGGAGCCTGCAGCATTAGAAGAGTCCCAACACTTTCTTGGGTTTTATCTACATTATCCCTATCAGATTTTCACATTGAAATGGCGAGAGATTTTATCTGGTTCCAAAGAGAAAAATGGCATTGGCTGGAGTGGAGACATCCATAACAAAATCATATTTTCCAAGAGAAAAGATTTTAACAGCTTTATTCCATTAAGGAAAGAGTTCTCCTAATACTCAAGTTCCCTTATAGCCTTCTTGTCTCACCTAAGCAGAGTGGAGCCATACCACTGACACAGGACCACTAAAGGACTGGGATTTTATCTTAAGATTTTATGATAAGATCATAGAACTTGTTCCCTCCTCCACAACTTTACAACCAGACCAAAAGGATTCTAGAACAATAACAGTGGATTACAGTTGAAAGAGCTGCAAGATGCAGATCTATCTGAGGAAAAGCATCAAGGAGGGGAGACAAAAACAAGGACACTCAAGAAATGTGAATTCTCTGGTCCCTACAGCTACAGCAAATGTACTATACAGCACAACTCAGCTAAATTAACCTCTACACACTAAAGGCCTATTACCTGATACCTGATACATGACCAATTTTCTTTTCTTTTTTTAATTTTTTAAGTTTATTTATTTGTTTTGAGAGAGAGACAGTGTGAGTAGGGAAGGCACAGAGAGAGAGAGAGGGAGAGCAAGGGAGGGAGGGAGAGAGAGAGAAAGAGAGAGAGAGAGAGAGAGAGAGAGAGAGAATCCCAGGTAGGCTCTACACTGTCAGCGCAGAGCCCGATGTGAAGCTTGAACTCAGGAAACTGCAAGGTCATGACCTGAGCCGAAATGGAGAGTCAGACGCTTAACCAACTGAGCTACCCAGGGGCCCCTATGACCAATTTTCAACATAAAATAGCAAAGTTTAGGAAAATGCAAGAAAAGAAATATCTGAAGAGATATAACAAACATCAGAACTAGACATACATATAACATAACTGTTGGAATTATTGGTTAGAAACCTAAAATAACTATGATTTTTATGTTAGGGGCTCTGTAGAGTCAGGGTTCTCCAGGGAAGTAGAATTAATAGGGTGTGTGTCGGGGGTGGGTGGATCTATTTTAAGGAATTGGTTCACATGATTGTGGAGGCTGGCAAATTCAGAATCTATAGGGCAGGCCAGCAGGTAGGAGACTCAGGAAAGATTTGCAGCATGAGCCTGAAGGCAGTCTGAAGGCAGAATTCCCTGTTCTTTGGGTGGATCTCAGTATTTATTTTTAATGCCTTCAACTGATTAAATAAAACCCATCCACATTATGGAGAGTAATCTGCTTTATTCAAAGTCTACTGATTCAAAAATCTCTAATCCTTAATCTTTCTTTAAATCCATAATTGCATTAAAAAATACATTCACAGTGACATCTAGATTGGTATTTGACCAAATATCGGGCTACCATGGCTTAGTCAATTTGACATATAAAATTAGGCATCATGGGTTCTAATGACAAAAGTAGACAGCATATATAAATAGCTGAATAATGTAGACAGAAAGATGGAAGCTGGAAAAAAGAATAAAAAAGAAATTCTGAGGAAAAAAAACACTAAAAGAAATGAAAAATGTCTTTTATAGGCTCATCAGGACACAAGACAGCTTAGGAAAGAAAGAGTGAGCTTGAAAATAGGTCAACAGAAACTTCTTAATCTGAAATGCAAAGAGAAGAAGAAAAGAATGGTGAAAACAGAAGAGAACAGCAAAGAAGTATGGACAACGTCAAAAAGTATACCATACATATAATTATATCAGAAGAGAAGAAAGTAAAAACAAAGCAGAGAAAATGTTTAAAGAAATAATGACTGAGAATTTTACAAAACTCATGACAGACATCAAACTACAGATATAGAAAGCTTGGAGCATACCAACCAAGTTAAATACCCACACCAACACAAAGCAAAACAAAAATCTATACCTAGATATAGTATGTTAACATTGCATGAAACAAAGACAAAGAAATTATTTTTTTTTAAGTTTGTTTATTTATTTTGAGAGATGGAGATAGTGTGAGTGGGGGAGGGGCAGAGAATCCTAAGCAGGTTCTGCAGTGTCAATGTGGAGCCCGACACAGGGCTCAAACCCATGAAACCATGAGATCATGACCTAGGCTGAAACCAAGAGTTGGACACTTGATTGTCTGAGCCACCCAGGCACCCCCAAAGACAAGGAAATTCTTGAAGTAAGTGAGGGGGAATATAACATATTATAAATAAAATAATAAGAATATGAATTATAGCAGGCCTCTCATTGGAATCAGTGCAATCAAGAGAATAGAGTAAAAGATTTCCCACTTAGGGGGAAATAAAAGAACAAGTTAGAATTCTAGATCAAATGAAATTATTCTTTGAAATGAAGGAGAAATAAGAGCTTTTTCATGAAACAATAACTGAGGAAATGCACCATCTGAAGACCTACCTGAAACACCTGAAAGAAGTGTTAAAAGCAATTTCTTCAGGGAGAAGGAAATGATATAGATCAGAAAGTCAGATCTACATTAAAAATTTAAGAGGATTAGAAAAGGAATCAATGAAGGTAAAATAATTTCTTTTGCTTTCTTCTTTTTTTTTAAATTTTTTTAATGTTTATTTCTTTTTGAGAGAGAGAGACAAAGTGTGAACAGGGGAGGAGCAGAGAGATAGGGAGAGAGAATCAGAAGCAGGCTCCAGGTTATGAGCTGTCCACACAGAGCCCGACGCGGGGCTTGAATTCACAAATGGTGAGATCATGACTTGAACCAAAACCAAGAGTTGGACACTTAACCAACTGAGCCACTCAGGTGCGGCTCTTTTGCTTTCTTCTTATTAAATGATCTTATTTTAAAAAAAATTTTAACGTTTATTTATTTTTGAGAGAGAGAGAGAGAAACAGTGTGAGTGGGGAGGGCCAGAGAGAGAGGGAGACACAGAAGCTGCAACAGGCTCCAGGCTCTGAGCTGTCAGCACAGGGCCTGACACAGGGCTCGAACTCACGGACCGCAAGATCACGACTTGACCTAAAGTTGGACACTTAACCAACTGAGCCACCCAGTTGCCCCAATTTTGAAGATAAGTGTTACAAGCATATATGTAAGTGAAATAAATTATAGCAGTATCATAGGCATAGGAAATAGGGCTTGGAAATGCTGTTAAAAGTTTCCTAGATCAGAAACAAAGTGCTATAGTATTATGTGAAGGTGGACTTATATTAATTTAAAATTTGTATCGGAAACTCTAGAGCAGTGATTAATAATTTCTTTTAAAAAACAAGCATTTTGATATGCTAAGAGTGGAGACAAAATGGAACTATATAAAATGGTAAAATGAAACCAATGAAAACAGGAAAGAGGTGGCAGCATTGACTACAGAGAAAAAAGAAAGAACTGTAATAATGGAAAACAAAGGCAGACATCATGGATAATAATTTAAATGCTAGAGACTGAATTGTATACCCTAATTCTTATATGTTGAAGCCCTAATCCCCATTGTGACTATATTTGGAAATGGGGCTTTTAGGAGGAAATTAAAGTAAACCGAGGTCATAAAGGTGTGGCCCTGATCTGACGGGATTAGTGTCCTTATAGTAAAACACATCAGAGAGAGCATGCATGCTCAGATGAAAAGCCACGTGAGGACAAAACTGCCATCTGAAGGCAAAGAGTTCTCATCAGAAGCTAAACCTTGCTGGAATCTTGATCTTGGACTTTTCCACCTCAGTACTGTGAGCAAATAAATGCGTGTTATTGCAGCCCACCCAGTTTGTGGTATTTTATAATGGCAGCTCAAGCAGACTAACACACCAACTATATCAATGATCACTTTATAGTCCATACTCGAAATACACAAATTAAAAGATGGAGGTGGCAGGAGTGGATTAAAACAACAACGAAAATTGGAATCTAACTATCTTCTGTCTATTAAAAACAAACACTTTAAATGGGTTTTTGATGGAGAAAAATATGCCATGTTAATAGTAATCCAAAGAAATCTGGGTAACTATTATATGCCTTTTGCAAAAAACACACTCCAGAACAAGACTATTTATGAGGGATAAAAAAGAGCATTACATAATGGTAGGGTAGTCAATTATCCATGAAGAAAGACACAACAATCCAACCATCTATACATCTAAAAACAGAACGTCAAAAATACGTCAGGCAACAACTGTTAGAATTGAAAGAAGAAATACAGAAATCTAATAATTTAGAAACTCTAATACCTCTCTTTCAGCAATTGACAGATCAGCAGGCTTAAAATCAGTTAGGATACAGTTGATCTGAACTGTACTATCAATCAACTTGTTTCAGTTGACATTTGTAGAATACTCCATCCAATAAACATGAGAATGAGCTAGAATTCTATATCTAACAGATATAGAACATTCACCAGGGGAGACCACATACTGAGCCACACAAGACACATAACAAACTTAAAAAGTAGAAATCATCAAAATAAATTCTCAGACCACAATGGAATTCAACTAGAAATCAGTAACAGAAAGATAGATGAACTATCCCCCAAATAATTTAGAATTAAACAACACATTTCTAGATAACACATCACTACAGAGGTCTCAAAAATATTTAATATTTCACAAGTAAAGGAAAATGAAAATACAATTTACAAAAATTATTTAGAGGGGAATGGGTAGCATTAAATGTATGTATTGGAAATACCTAAAATCAGTACCTTAGCTTCTACATTAGGAATATGGAGAAAGAACATTTAAGTCTAAAGCAAGTAGAAAGGAAATAATAAAAATTAAAGCAGAAACCAATGAGATTGAAAGCAGGGAAACAATAGAGAAAAATCACTGAAGACAAAAGCTGGATCTGTGCCGTGGGGCTATTACCTTTATGAGTCTTGAAAAGATAATATTAACTGGAAAACATCTAGTCAGGCTAACAAGAGAATAAGACTGATGACACAGATGTAAAATACCATAAATAACAGAACTGCAGTGTTCCCATTGACATTTAAAAGATAACAAAGAATACTATGAAAAACTCGATGCTCCCAAATTTGGTAATTTATATTACATGGATCAATTTTTTTTAAAGCTAGAAATAGGTAAAATCCACACAAGAAGAAGACCATTTTAGTAAACCAGTATCTGTGAAGGAAATTAAATCCAAAACAGAAAACATCAAACTCAGATGGGCTCACGGGTAAATTCTACCAAACATTTAAAGAATAAATGATTCTAATTCTCTAGTATCTCATCTAGAAAACAAAAGCATTCTAGAAGGTCAGCATTGTGTTAATACCAAATCTAAAAGCAGACATTACACAAAAGGGAAACTAAACATAAACGTGGGTACAAAATCTGTAACAAAATATTAGTAAGTTGAATCCAATAATGTATAAAAATAATTTATACCAGAATCAATTTATATTAGGTATGCAAAGATGACTCAACATTAGAAAGTCAATATAATCCACCCCATCAAGAGACTAAAGAAAAATAAATTATGATCATATCAATAGATTAAAAATTTTGATAAAATCAAATATCCGTTCATAGCAAAAATTCTCATCAAACTAGAAATAGAGGAGAAATAGAGGGGAAACATTTTTTTTAGGTTTACTTATTTTAAGAGAGAGCATACACCAGCATGCGTGAGGGGGTAAGGGGCAGAAGGCAAGGGAGAGAAATCCCAAGCAGGCTCCCCACAGGGCTCAAACTCAGGTACAGAATCATGAGATCATGAAATGAGCAGAAATCAAGATTCCAATGCTTCACCGACTGAGTCCCTAGAGAAGAAACTTATTAACCAATAAGAAACATGTACAAAAAATCTACAACTAACTTTAAAATTTAATGGTGAGAACCTGAATGTTTTTCACTTAAGACGCAAGGATTTTTATTTTTTACCATTTCTACTTTAATCTTAGCAGAAATTCTAACTAATGTAAAAAGACAAGTAGAGGAAATAAAATGTATATACACTAAAAAGAAAACTGCCTTTATTCACAGATGGCATGATTGTGTATGTAGAAATTCCCAAAGAATCAACAAAAAAGTACTTAAATAGTGAGTATCACAAACACAGGACACAAGATTAATATTGAAAAATTAATTGCTTTCCTACATAATTGCACTGAAAAATTATAATATAAAATAAAAATGCCATTAACAATAGCACCCCAAAATGAAAATTTAGCTATAAATCTAACAAGATATATACAGGATTTAAATATGGAAAACTACAAATCTCTGATGAAAGAAACCAAAGTTCTAAATAAATGGGGCGTATTTTTGTTTCCATGGATTGTAAAACTCAATACTGGTAAGATTCAATTCTACCAATCTTATCTATTGATTTAAAACAGTGCCAGTTGTGGGGTGCCTGGTCTGATCTGTCAGTTAAATGTCCAACTTTGGCTCAGGTCTGATCTCAAGGTTTGTGAGTTCAAGCCCCACGTTGGGCTCTGTGCTGACAGGTCAGGGCCTGTATCCTGCTTCAGATTCTGTGTCCCCCGTCTCTCTCTGCCCTTCCCCCATTCACAATCTATATCTCTGTGTCTCTCAAAAATGAATAAACATTTAAAAAAATTAAAAAAACAGTGACAGTGAAATGTTATTTATTTTGTACATATTGACAAACTAACTCTAAAGTTAATATGGAAGAGCAAAAGATCTAGAATACTCACAATATTGAAAAGAAGAAAAAGATAGGAGGACGACCTGACTTCAAGCCTTACTATACAACTAGATTTATCAAAATAGTGCTATTTTGGTGCAAAATCAGACATATAGATCAATGGAACATAATGGAGCAATCAGATATAGATGCATACAAATATAGTAAGCTATTCTTTGACATAGTGCAAAAGAAATTCAATAGAGAAAGGACCATCTTTTCAATAAATGGTGCTGGAACTGGACAATCATATGCAAAAACATGAATGTAGACACAAACTTTATATATATGAATAAAAATTAACTAATGTCAGGGGTGCCTGGGTGGCTCAGTAGGTTAGGTGTCCGACTTTGGCTCAGGTCGTGATCTCACAGTTTGTGGGTTTGAGCCCTGCGTCGGGCTCTGTGCTGACAGCTCGGAGCCTGCTTCGGATTCTGTGTCTCCCTCTCTCTCTGCTCCTCCCCCACTCATGCTGTCTCTCTCTGTCTCTCAAAAATAAAACATTAAAAAAAATTTTTTTTAATTAACTAATGTCAATCATATACCTAAATGTAAAATGCAAAACTGTAACATTTCTAGAGGAAAATAGGAGAAAATATAGGTGACTTTACATTGGTGATGTAATTTTAGATACAACATCAAAAGTATGATACATGAAAATGGAAACTGATAAATTGGACTTACTAAAAGTAACAAAAAAACAAAAACAAAAACAAAATTGCTCTATGAAAGACAATATTAAGTGAATGAAAAGTCAAGCCACAGTGTGCAAATATTTGCAAAACGTACCTGATACAGGAGTTGTATCCAAAACATGCAAAGAACTGTTAAAACTCAACAATAAGAAAACAAACAACCCAATTCAAAAGTGGGCAAAAGATCTGAACAGATAACTCATCCAAAAAAATAAACAAATGACAAATATATGAAAAGATATTCAACATCTTGTGACATTAAAGATTTACCAATTAAAGCAAAAATGAGATGTAACTACAAACTATTATAATTATTAATATCCAAAAAATCTTATAATACAAATTCCTCGCATGGGTGCAGGTCAAGAATTCTCATTCACTGCTGATAGAAATACAAAATGGTACAGCCACTTTGAAAGATGGTTTGATTATTTTTTACAAAGCTAAGTCTTTCTACATGATCCAGTAATCACACTCCTAGGTATTTACATAATTGATTTAAGAATTTATACCCACAGCCTGGGTGGCTCAGTCAGTTAAGCATCCCACTCTTGATTTGGGCTCAGGTCATGATTTCATAGTTTGTGGGTTCAAGCCCTGCATTGGGCTCTGGGCTGTTGGCTTGTCTGCCCCTCTCCCACTCATGCTCTCTCTTTCTCTCTCTCTTTCTCAAAAAAAAATAAATAAACTAAAAAAAAAAAAAAAAAGAAAGAAATTTTTTTGTATGTATGGTTTATTCATACAATAGTGTAGAGAGTTTTTAAAAAGTTAAGGGTGCCTGAGTGGCTCAGTTGGTTAAGTGACCGACTTCTGCTCAGGTCATGATCTCGTGGTTTGTGAGTTCAAGCCCTGTGTCGGGCTCTGTGCTGACAGCTCTGTGCCTGGATCCATCTTTGGAGTCTATGTCTGCCCCTTCCCCGCTCACTCTCCCTCTCTCTCTCTCTCTCTCCCTCAAAAATAAATAAACATTAAAAAACTTTTTTAAAAAAGTTAGCTATCACACCACCAAAAACCATTAATGAATATTAAATGCATATTTCTTCTGTTCAATAAAGGAAGCCTTGAATAAAGTTTATGGATAGATACCAGTGGATGTTGTATATAAAACTGACGAAAGAGATGAAACAACTCTGCACACCAACGTGAAATATGGTACCTCAATAGAATAATTCAGTAAAATATAAAAATATATGAAGGGGCAATTCATATGAGGAAACCCAGATGGCTAACACGTTAATATAAAATATGCAGTCTCATTAACAGTAAGAAAAATGTAAATAAAACCAACAATAAAATATCATTTTATATTTGAAAGCTTGATACTCTCCAGAGCTGGCAGAGATGTGTGACTGCTGGAAGTCCCCTACGTTGCCAGTGGGAATATACACTGATGCCTCCATCAGGCAATGTGGGGAACACTGTGTTAATAGTCATTGAACTGCATACAGAATTGGAAATTTCTGTATTGTAGAAGTCTACTCCTATATACACCTATGGAGAAATTTTATAGACAGATGAAGGAACAAGTTTAAGGATGTTTATCAGTGTTATTTGTGGTGGCAAGCATTTGGAGGAGGAAACCTAGTTATCTATCATCAGAAAAGTTTATGTATAAAATGTAGCAGAGGCAAACCAGAGTACTATGCAGCAGTTGGAGGCAATAGGAAATATGTAGATACAGCAACATGGATGGATCTTAAAAGTCAAGTTTGAGTGAGAAAAAAAAAAAGAAAAGAAACAGAATACCATTATGTAAATAAAATGTCATGCACACAAAATAACAATTCATAGTTTGCAAGAATGCATAATTCATACTATCTCGGTTTGAGAATCTTGTAAAACAGAGTCAGAAGCAAGTTGTAAGTGCTAGTTCTTTATTGGAAGGTACTATCACAGAAATGAGGTGAGGAAGGATACGATTCTAAAGCAGGGTGATGTGTTACTGTTCTGGCCAGTAACAGATGAGCTACAAAAAGACACAGCTCCTCTCTCATGTTTCTTGTACATATGTACAAGCATATGCTTGGCCACATGAGACATTTCTGGATAGACTCCATGGAAAAATTGTGTCTTGGATGAGTTAATGGGAGTTTGGTATAGAGACGGGATATTTCTCTCATCTTGTATCTCCATTGGTCAAAATACACACCACAGGGAAATAACTCTACTTTGCTTAAGATTGAGGCAGAAAGTTGGCCCCTCAGGAAGTCAGACCCCATGCCTCATGGTGTGGTGCTTTGTGGTGTGGTGGGAGAAATAAAAAATCCTAAGCCTCGAGTGGAGGAGACATATGGCTACTCTTGGACTCAGTGGGCTGCAGTGAAGACTGAAATGTAACAAGTGGGCAAAATTCAAGAAAGGAGTAATTGTAGGAGACATGTGTCATATTTGACACACCTATAAACAAAATGTTCCGTATTAAATGCATTAAAATCATTGCCTATGGTGAGGGAAGTAGAAAGAGTGAGGAATGTAGATAAAAGGGAATTAATAAAACGAGACTACTTGCCGGGAACAAGGTTATAATGGGTCATGAAGCAGAGTATAACTATTACCTTTTTCACCCAAATTCAAAAGGAAAGGGAAGTAAAGAAAATCCAATACATTGTATCATAATCATTGCAAGTAAGTGGTGCATAAAATCCCAAATGAAAAGACTTTACCTGGTAAATGACTTAAAAAGCACATGGCAACATGTACTGTAGAAGATAATAAGCTAAATTTTTTCTCATTTTTAATGCGGAAAACTAAATCAATATTGGTTTTGTTTAATTAAAAATATGAGTAAAATTGTATGATAAAAGTAACATTTCCTATATTACAAATATGACCAAGAGTACTGGGAAAGGCCAGGCAAGATTAGCAAATCTGTGAATCAAAATAGAGAGAAATTGTTTACCAATGTATTGACAAAGCATTTAATTTAGAAAAGTATTACTTACAAACCATAAATCCACTGGGCCCTGAGTAGGCAAAAAGTTATCTTTGTAAAAGAGAAGTGCTTAATATTAGAGGGAACTGAATGTTTGTGTTCCCTCAAAATGTGTAGGTTGAAGCCTCGACCCCAGATGTGATTGTATTAGGAGGTAGGGGCCTTTGGGAAGCAATTAACGTTTAGACGAGGTCATGAGGAGTGCTCAGGATAGGATTAGTGCCCTTATACATGGAGGAACCAAGATCCAAATCTGCCAGAACCCTGATCTTGGACTCCTCAGCCTCCAAAACTATGAGAAATAAATCCCTATTTTGCAAGTCACCCAGTCTATGGTGTTTTGTTATGACAGCCAGATTAGACTGAGACATTCTGTTAGGTCTTTTTTGCCTGCAAATGACAGAAACTCAACTCAAACAAGCTTCAATTCAATGAAAGAATAGAAAAGAGACATTTGCTATCACGCCTCACAAAGTAAGGGGTGCAAGTGGTCTCATGCTCAACAGAATCTGTAGTCTCAAATAGTATGAATTTGGGGTCTGATTCCATATTCTCTCTTTTTCAGTTTCTTGTCACGCTTTTGTCACTGTGTTGACCTCTCTCTCCAGATTTTTCTTCATGGCCAGTGGCCATGACTGCCAGAACTCTGAGCTTACTTAGGTACTATAGCACAACACAGAAGTTGAAAGAGAAACTATGCCTCTGCCTTTAGTTCAGGAAATGCCAGAGAAGAACTCTGAGTAGCCAAGCCAGGATGTCATGACCAGCTTTGTAGCCGTAGAGAGTAGGAATTTAATTCATACTGGAACAACATGGCACAGGTGAACAGGAGAAGCAAGTCTTCAAAGGAAGACCAGAGCACTATTATTGGACGATGGAGAAGTTGGTCAGATTAAAAAAAATAATAAGTTACAATTAAAATTTCTTAGTGTTTGCAAATCTTTAACAAGAATTAATCCTTGGGACTTTAGAAGAAGAAATAAAAATTCCAGTGATTTCTTCAGAAATCTCCAAAATCATGTTATTCTCTAATTTTGTAATATTTTATGTGTAGTTTTTAAAAATGATTGATCCTAATAATACAGAATGAATCATTTTACTGTGATAGAAAGTTTCTATGACATGTTTCGGTTTTTTCTGTTAAGATGCAAACTATTAATAAATGTATGACTTATTTTTTGTTATCAACAAAAGTATTTTGAGAAGATAATGAATTTTAATACCATGTACAAGTAATTAGTACTGGATACAGATAATTTATACTAGAAAATTTTAAAAGAAGGGAACATCATTCTAAAATGCCAACTACAAATCATTTTACAAATTGAAAAATAACATCAGAAAAATTTATCATTCTTAAAATGAAATTTTAAAACATTCAAAGCACTGATTGCCCTATGCTATAGTTTTCATCTTGACAAACATTTTTGATATAGAAAAATGTCTTTCAGTTTGCAATGAAATCAGTAGAATTATTTAGTGTCCAAAACAGCTTAATGGATATTAGCATGACAAGTTGTTTCATATATGCTCTTTTAAATTTTTGATTAAGATATTTTGTTTGCTTGCTTTGATTTTGGTTGATAAAATTGATATTATTTTTGCCAATTGAGATTTTATATTAATTTTTAATTTCATGCACACGTTTTTCCTTTGCATGCTTTCTGTTCACGTGTCTACAAAGAACAGTAGTCTGTATCAAACATTCAAAACTGAAGAATGCCAGTGAACGTTTTGCATGATATTCAAACAACACAACATTAGTATTTTTTTGCAAGGATAATATCACTGCACATAACCACATGTTAAGTTGTTAATTTAAAGCTTATTTTTGCTTCCAAGCTTATTAGTTCTTGGAACATCATTTATAGGATTAGTATAAAGAACACTATGAGTATAAACTTATTAATATGTATGTTATTTGCAAGAATGAACATATCACTGTTAGCAGAAGACAAGGCACAATACATGTTACAATGTGTCAATGGCTATGAGTCATGACCACTTCTGTCCTGCCAGCTTCTTTCCAAATTTCTAGAATGTTGGCTACAACCTTTAACTTCTCCTGCTGGCTTTTTTTTTTTTTTTGCTCTCCTTTCAATTTGTCATGAGTGGGTATTTTCAAAGCATTAACATTTTTATGTTGATAGTTTACTTTTTATTCTTACAGGAAATTATATTTTCCCATTTCCTGATTTCTGAATTGATTTGTCTCAGAATACAGGATTACTAAAAACATATAAAATTCCCAAGAAGTACTGAGAAGGAATTCCCAGATGTAGATGCTAAGTTCTTGTAAATCTCTTAAATACCTCCTCTCAAAATAAAAAGCTTGATTCTGAAGCATAAAAAAACTTTTTTACATTAACAAATGAGATTGGGTTCACAAAACAAACCTACTATCTGATTGTTCTTCCCTTCTCTTACCCGAAAAATGTATTCTGTAATCCCAATTACTATCACTGTAGTGGAGAGGTGCTACTTAGGGTAACTTAGGTTCAGCAGAAAACTCTAATCAATGCATGGACAGCTCTGTTTTAAAGCTAGAATACTATGTATGTTTGATATTATTCTCTATTCAAAACTACCTCTCATAAAACAGCAAAAACTTAATCATTGATTTCCATAAGATATGAAAAGTACAAGATAAATAGAACTAAGAGCAAGTTTAAAAGTTTAAAAGGAATAAAATATTAGTGTCTCCTTATGTATTTTTCTCTTTTTATTTATATTACAGGACGACAGATCCTAAATGCCTTGACTAAAACAACTCCTCTAATTTGTTATATTACAAGTTCTTTCAGTTATTTCAATCAGTTCTTCCTCCAACCAATAATCACCATTGCAGGAAAACTTTTTTTCAGCTCTTCAGTTGTTACAAATTTTATGCTTAATTTCTGTCTGGCCTTCCAAATGATACATGTTCTGTGATAATTTCCCTTCAAGTAAAAACCAAATCTTGCCATTTGCAATGATATGGACGGAGTTAGAAAGTATTATGCTAAGCGAAGTCAGTCAGTCAGAGAAAGACAAAAACCATATGATTTCACTTATATATGGAATTTAAGAAACAAAACAGATAAACATGAAGAGGGGAAGAGAAGCAAAGCAAGAAACAGTCTTAACTGTAGAGAACAAACTGGTGGTTACCAGAGGGGAGGTGGGGGAGGGGGGGAATGGGTTAAATGGGTGATGGAGATTGAGTACACTTGCTGTGATGAGCACTGGGTCTTGTATAGAAGTGTTGGGTCGCTATATTGTACTCCTGAAACTAATATTATACCGTATGTCAACCAAAACAAAATTCAAATAAAAATCTGGAGAAAAAAAAAATAAAAGAACTCTTTCTCCTTTCCAAATCCACATCTGAAGATCTACAGGTCAAAAATCAGGATTTTGTTACCCAGTAACGAGGATCCCACAGAGAAAGTTCTCTTCCTTCTGTGTTTTTCTTTTTACCCTTGATCAATAGTTAATTACTCTTTAAAAATCTTTTTTTGGAGTACAGGCATTCCCAGAAACCCAAATGTTTTACACTTCTTATTCCAGAGGTCAACCCCTATGCTTTCCTCTCATTGAATTGAATTGGTGTCCAAGACCCAGGCTGAAAGCACTCAATGCTACAGCAGAGTGAAAGGTTATATAATCAATCAACAGGCTGTTGGGAAAGGTCAGTAATATTACAATTATCAAAAGCACATTTTCTTTGGGGGACCAGAAATGAAGATCCTCAATGAAGAACTAATGAAGCTGAAGTTTGCACTTCTATGTTTACACATTGCAGGTGGTGCCTGACCTTCAGAAATGGCACACTGTCTCAGATCCTGCATGGAAATTTTAATTTCCTTGAATTGCAGTGGAGCTGTGCTGCCGATCTGCTCATCTGTGCACCTAGATTTATTGAACTTTAGTATTTCAAACATGTCTTTTCCCTTCTGGTTCTCAAAATTTCAGATTGTAAACAATTCCCTTTGATTGTAAACAATTAAGAAAATAAACAAATGTAGCAAAATGTTAAATTTGGTTCTGGATATCCTTTTTCTAGACTTGTTCTCGGACACCGATTTATATGTATAATTTATTGTCAAATTGGTTTCCATACAACAAACACCCAGTGCTCATCCCAGCAGGTGCCCTCCTCTATGCCCATCACCCACTTTCCCCTGTCCCCCACCCCCTATCAACCCTCAGTTTGTTCTCAATATTCAAGAGTCTCTTATGGTTTGCCTCCTTCCCCCTCTGTAACTTTTTTTTAACCCCTTCTCCTTCCCCCTGGTATTCTGCTAAGTTTCTCAGGATACACATATGAGTGAAAATGTATGGAATCTGTCTTTCTCTGCCTGACTTATTTCACTTAGCATAACACTCTCCAGTTCTATCCACGTTGCTACAAATGGCCAGATTTCATTCTTTCTCATTGCCAAGTAGTATTTCATTGTATATATAAACCATATCTTCTTTATCCATTTGTCGGTTGATGGACATTTATGCTCTTTCCATAATTTGGCTATTGTTGAAAGTGCTGCTATAAACATTGGGGTACAAGTGCCCCTATGCATCAGCACTCCTGTATCCCTTGGGTAAATTCCTAGCAGTGCTATTGCTGGGTCCTAGGGTAAATCTATTTTTAATTTTCTGAGGAACCTCCACACTGTTTTCCAGAGTGGCTGTACCAGTTTGCATTCCCACCAACAGTGCAAGAGGGTTCCCATTTCTCCACATCCTCTCCAGCATCTATAGTCTCCTGATTTGTTCATTTTAGCCATTCTGACCGGCATGAGGTAGTATCTCAGTGTGGTTTTGATTTGTATTTCCCTGATGAGGATTGACAATCAGCATCTTTTCATGTGCCTGCTGGCCATCTGGATGTCTTCTTTAGAAAAGTGTCTATTCATGTCTTCTGCCCATTTCTTCACTGGATTATTTGTTTTTTGGGTGTGGAGTTTGCTGAGTTCTTTATAGATTTTGGATACTAGCCCTTTATCCAATATGTCATTTGTAAATATCTTTTCCCATTCCATCAGTTGCCTTTTAGTTTTGTCGATTGTTTCCTTTGCAGTGCAGAAGTTTTTTTTTATCTTGATGAGGTCCCAATAGTTCATTTTCGCTTTTAATTTCCTTGCCTTTGGAGATGTGTCAAGTAAGAAATTGCTGCGGCTGAGGTCACAGAGGTTTTTTCCTGCTTTCTCCTCTGGGTTTTGATGGTTTCCTGTCTCACATTCAGGCCCTTCATCCATTTTGATTTTATTTTTGTGAATGGTGTAAGAAAGCAGTCTAGTTTCAGTCTTCTGCATATGCTGTCAGACATCAATTATAAATAGTTGATGAGGTGCATTGCGATATGAGCCCAAAGCTGGCCAATGACTTATCTCTATCTACCTGAGATACACAAGTTTTGGAGACTGACTGAAGGAACTGGAGTAAATGGCACATTTCTGCAATATTTTCTTTTGGTTTTAGACCATATATTACAAGGTTTTATAAAGAGTGTAATACATGTTTTAAAACTATAACATCAAACTTTAATTAAAAATAATAAAAACAGGGACACCCAGGTGGCTCAGTCAGTTAAGCCTCCGACTTCGGCTCAGCTCATGATCTCACAGTTCGTGGGTTTGACCCCCGCAATGGGCTCCGTGCTGACAATTCAGAGCCTGGAGCCTGCGTCAGATTCTGTGTCTCCCTTTCTCTCTGCTCCTCCCCCACTCACACTCTGTCTCTCTCTTAAAAATAAACATTAAAAAATTGTAAATAAATAAATAAAAATACTATGAAGTAAAATTTTGTAATATCTGTATATGAATGCACAATATAATGCTGATCAGCATACGCAAAACCAGAGAAGGATATTGTTCTATCTCACCAGCTCACAGAGACAGTTTTTCAATCAAGAGTTCCTAGAGATAAGACAACATTTAGAGATAGTTCTAGTCCATCCGTTCTGTTGAAGACAAAGTAAACTAGGGGAAAGTGCTTTTGTAATCACACTAGTAGTAAGAGAGAAAGCAAATTATCTGAGCCCAGGGTGCTTCCTAGGTAAGAATGTATAATGAATTTATATGTTTTATCAAGAAATCATAGGGCTTTATGAGAACGATTGAAAGAATTTGATCTCAGAGAGATGGAAAAAAAATGAAGTGAACCCTATGAATGTCCCAGCTTACTGATCTGATAGAGTTGTCAGGCTATAGCACAGGGAGAGGGAAGCTTAGATTCCAATGGATTTCTTAACCTGAGAAGATGAAGTTAAAAATCCAGTGAAACAAAAGTACAGTGTATGGGATAAAGCACCAGAGAAAAGAGAAGTGTGCAGACAAAACTACGTTGGTCCCTCTCAGGTATGTAGCAAAATACGAGCAGACGTCTCAGGTAGGGAGCCAATTACTGATCGGCACATATGCCACACGTATGAGGAAAATACTCAAGGCCAGAGAAAGAGCCACTCGAAAGGATCAGAGGAAATGAGGACTTGGTGCTCACAGTGTCCCCACCAGATAGACTGGAAAACATTAAAATTTATGGAGTACTGGATAGAACCCTCAGAAGCATCCTGCTTTAGTAGTGAGGCAAAATTCGACCACTAGCAATGCCTAGTAAATCAGACATGAAAGGAAAGATTACTCTTTCCAAGTAACTTAAGAACAAAGTTCCAAAACAGCTAAAGGAATATAGACAGATCCAGTATCCAAAAAGATAAAATCCACACAAAGGATGACATTCATCAAAAATTAGCAGGCATGCTGAGAAACAGGAACTTACAACCTATTGAAGAGAAAAATCAAGAGTCATCAAAACTGACCCAGCACTCGTGCATATGCTATAAATAGCAGAGAAATATATTAAAACAAGTATTACAACTGTACCCCACATACTAAAAAAATCCCAAGTAAAAATATAAAAAATATTTCAGAAAGATATACATTGAACGTAAGAGGTGAAAACTGTGTGAAATGCAAAATATACTCAATGGAATTCTTAGCCAATTAGATGGTGTAGAATAAAAAAATGAACCTTAAGGCACAGCAATACAAACTGTCCAAAATAAAAAGGAGAAAGAAAATAACTTTAAAAAATGACAAGATTACGCATGACATCTGGCATGACTTCAAGTACCCAAACTTACATATGATTGGAATCAATGTGGGGGCAAGGTCACAAAAATATTTGAAAAATAATTGACAATTTTCCCAAATTTTATGAAAAGTATAAATCAACAGATTTAAGAAGTTTAATGATTCCCCAGCACAGGAAGCATGGGAAAATCTATACGAATGCATATCAAATAAAATCGCTCAAACCAATGACAAAGAGAAAATCTTAAAAGCATTCAGAGAAAATAAGAAACCTTAGTGATAGATGATCAAAGATAAGGACGATTACAGATTTTTCTTCAGAAAAAAAAAGGAAATAGGGAAGCAATATTTTTATAATTTGGAAACAATAACAGAAAATCCTGTTAGCCTATTATTCTATACCCAACAAAAATATCTTGGAAAATTAAGTCAAAATAAGGACTTTTTCAAGTACACTAAAGCTAAAAGAATAATTGAGTGGCAAATGTGCACTATAAGTAATATTAAAGGTAATTCTTCAGGCAGAAGGAAAGATGATACAACACGGCAAAGTAGAGCTACACAAAGGAACTATATGCACTAGATACGGCAACTATATGATTAAATATACAAGACTGTAACCATACTGTTTAAATATCTTGAACAGGTAATTGTTTAAAAATGAATAATAATGTAATGTGAAGTTTATAACATATGAACAGTTCATTACATGCAGAAAAGTAAAATATTTGACAACAGTAGCAAATGCAGGGTGAGGAGAAATGGAACTATATTTTAAACATGTTTCTATTGCTATACATGAAGTAAAATAATTCTGAAGATAAATGTGAAAAATTTTAAATATGTATTATACACTGTAAAGCAAACAGTAAAATGATAAAGTAATTAAATATAGCCAATAAGCCAATAAAGGATATAAAATGGAATCATAACAAATACCGGATTAATGCAAGATGAGGCAGAAAAAAAAAGGAAACAGTAAAAAGAATGGATTTCTCATTCAGGACAAAGAGAAGGTAGACTTCATTCAGAAAATGTCAATAAATACATTAAATGTGAGTGGTCTAACTATCTAAATTAAAAGATAAATATTATCATATTGGATACAAAAGCAAGACTTTAATTATATGCCAACTACAAGAAACATTTAAAAGGTAAAAGCACAAATAATTTACAAGCAAAAGGATAGAAGATACACCATGTTATCACTAACCAAAGAAAGTAGAGTGACTGTATTAATATCAGACAAAGTAGGTTCCAGAAGAAAGACTATTAACAGAGATAAAGAAGTCTGTGTCATACTAATAAAAGAGTAAATCCGTAAAGAGGATATAACAATCCTAACAATCATGTGTCTAATAATGGCTTCAAAATACATGAAGGAAAAGAACTGATAAAATTTCAATGATAGAGAAATCCACAATTAGAGGTAGAGATTTCAATACCTCTTTCTTAGTAACTGTTAGAACAAGCAGCTAAAAGTTCAGTACGAAATTGGAAGACTTAAATACCCAATAACAATCTAATTGAAATTTATGGAATACTTCAACCCAATACACCAGACTGCAGATGCATTTTAAATATACACTATAATAAACCGTATTCTGTGCTGTAAAACAAATCTCAATAAAGGTAAAAGATTTCAAGTCAAAGTATCTTCTTTCACTACAATGGAATTACATTAGACATCAATAAGAGAAAAATCTCTTTAAACTCCCCCAATACTTGAAAACTAAATAACATACTTTTAAATAACTTCTGGGCCAAAGAAGAAAGAAAATGAAAGTTAGAAAATATTTTCTATTGAATGAGAATGGAAAAAGCATGTATCAAAATTTGTAGAATGCTATTAAAGCAGTGGTTAGGTGAGATCTCCTGCACTAAGTGACTATATCAGAAAATAACATCAGGCTTTCTTCTACTTTAAGACAATGGAAGAAGAACAAATTAAATGTGAAGAAACAGAACAAATAAATAATAATAAAAATCAGGGTAGAAGTCAATGAAATAGAGGTATAATAGAGAAAATCAATAAAAACGAAAGCTGGATCTTTGAGAAGATCTATAAAATTGATAAGTTCTAGCCTGTCTGATTAGGAAAAGAGGGACAAGACATAGATAAACAATGTCAGGAATGAAAGAGCTGATAACATTGGAGGTTCTACAGATATTAAAAGGAGAATAAGAGAATATCATAAGTAGCTTTATCTCCAACTCAACTCTTTAGATGAAATGGATAAATTCCTTGAGAAATACCAACTACAAAAGTTTATTTAAACATAAATAGTCTGAGTAGCCTTGTATCTGTTAAAGAATTTGAATTGGTAGTTGAAAATCTTCTCACAAACGTAATTCCAAGCACCAGTGACCTCACTACTGAATTGTACCAAACTTTAAAGAAAGAAATAATATAAATGCTATGTAAACTCTTCCTGAAAATTAGGGAGAGAATACTTTGCAAATCATTCTATGTGGTCAGCATTACCCTAATACCAAAACCAAGCAAAGACTTTATAAGAATGGAAAACTGAATATCAGTATTTCCTATAAATGTAGATTAAAATATCGAAACTAAATTTATCAAAATTTATCAAGCCTATAAAAAGTTTAATTATATAAAAGAGAATACAAGATGACAGTGGTTAGCAGTATTTTGTCTCCCCTAGAATCTCCAGAAGGAAAGCAGCCCTGCCAACAGGGGGAGAAAGAGAGATTGAGATTTGAAAATACTATGTGGCTGGTTTTAAACACAGAAGGGCATGAACCAAGAAATGCAGGCAAGACTCTACAGGTTGGAAAAGGCTAGACAGTTTTTTTTTACCCCTACAATCTTCAGAAGGAATGTAGCTTTGCCAACAACTTGATTTTAGGATTTCTAACCTTTCAGTGAATTTGTGCTAATCTGTTAGAGCAGCAATAGGAAAGTAATACAATGATTAAGTGGAGTTTATGCCAGATTATAGCTGTTTCTCATTTGACATTCATTCAATTTACTGTATTAACAAACTAAAAAAGTCAACCATATTATCATCTCAATAGATGCTTTCTCAGAGCAAGCATTTGACAATGTCCAACATTTATTCCTAATAAAAACTCTTAGCCAACTAGGAACAGAAGGGAACTTCTTCAATCTACTAAAGAACATATACAAAAAAATTTACAAGGAACATTATGTTTGATAATGAAAGACAGAGTGTTTCCCCCCTAAGATTAGGATTAAGACAAGGATATCTTCTCCCAAAACCTATACTTAACAGTGTACTACATGTTCTGGCCAGTGTAATAAGTCAAGAAAAAGTAATGGAACCATCCTGTTTGGAGGGGAAGATATAAAATTGCCTTTATTCACAAATTACAAGATTGGCTATGTGGAAAATAGAATATAATCTATAAATAAAGCTGCTAGAAATAATACATGAGTTTAGCAAGGGTGCAAGGTACAAGATAAATATACAAAAATCAATTGTATCTCTATATACTTAAACTGAACAGTTAGAAATTGAAATAAAAAATACCATTTATATTATGATCCAGTACATTAAATACTTAGGGATAAATATGACTAAATATACATAAGACTTTTTATATACTTATAAAACATTGGTCAAACAAATTTTTAAAAATCTAATAAAGCTCGAGAACTACACTTATTTTCATGGCTCAGAACAATCAATATTATTGTATCACTTTTTCCCAAACTGATCTATAGTATCAATGTAATCTCCATCAAAATCTCAGCAGAATTTTTGGTATAAATTGACATAAGTATTCTAAAACCCAAATAAAAGGCAAAGACAGACAATAACTAAAGTAAACTTTTAAAAGAAAAGCAAAGTTGGAGGGCTAACATTACCTATTATTATAAAGGAATTATTATAAAATTACAGTAATAAAACACAGTTGATATTGGTTTAATGATAGAAAAACAAATTAATGGAAAAGAAAGGGGAATCCAGAAATTGACTCACACCTATATGGAGAACTGGATTTTGAAGAAAACACAAAGGTAATTCAGTAGAGAAATCATCTATATCAACATTCAGTGCTTGAATAATTGAAAAATTTTATTCAAATCATTCAATTTTGAACCAAAATTTATACTATATACAAAAAGCAACTCAACTTCAGCATATAACTATTAGGACATCCAGAATATACAACCCAAAAAATACCAGTGAGGAGATAACATTTGAGAATTCTTTGGAATTGACTATATGACCCTTCACACTTAAACCACACACACACACACACATCCCAAAACAACAAAAAACAGCCAAAGAAATATCAGTGAGGATATTGAGAACTTTTCAGAATTGAATATATGACTCCACACACTTTAACTACACACACACAAACACAAACAACAAAACACCACACACACACACACACACACACACAAGCAAACAACAAAACAACAAAAAATAATCTTCCAGGAATCAAGATAGGTAAGTAAAAATAAGTTCATCCTTAGTTTCACTGTTGTGGGTTGGAGAATATCTACAAGGAGAAGAAATCATAGAGAAAAGGTGGAGAGACAGACTAAGTCAAACGAGCTGCAGACTGACCAAAGTGTCTCCTTAGCAACGATAGACTCCAGAAGGAAATAAAGCGATATCTTACCTATGATTTCAATGAATAATTAACTCTGAACCTAAAATTCTATATTGAGCCAAACTATTTTTCAAGAGATGGTGATAATAAAAACGTTTTTAAGTTATACAAATAGCGGGGCGCCTGGGTGGCACAGTCGGTTAAGCGTCCGACTTCAGCCAGGTCACGATCTCGCCGTCCGTGAGTTCGGGCCCCGCATCAGGCTCTGGGCTGATGGCTCGGAGCCTGGAGCCTGTTTCCGATTCTGTGTCTCCCTCTCTCTCTGCCCCTCCCCCGTTCATGCTCTGTCTCTCTCTGTCCCAAAAATAAATAAATGTTGAAAAAAAAATTAAAAAAAAAAAAGACATTTCTTCTTAAGTTATACAAATAGCAAGGAAAAAGTCCAAAGAAATTTGAACTAAGAAGGAAGGTGAGCATTCAAGAAACAGTAATGGACATGGAAATCAATACATATTTTGATAAATGTAATTAATCAATGGTTAAATTAATAAAAAATGTATATATTTATAATAAAAACGGTAGAACCAAAACTCTAACAACATTAAAAAGACAGAGAGGCCTTTTTGTTTACTCGGTAAATCATGCTAATACCTTGTCACCTGTGAAAGAATAGAAGTTCTGAAATTTCTTAGAAAAGTTAGAAGGGGCACTTGGGTGGCTCAGTCGAGTAAGCGATTAAGTGTCCAACTCTTGATTTCAGCTCAGGTCACGATGTCACAGTTTGTGAGATCAAGCCCCCCATCAGACCTGCTTGGGATTCTCTCTCTGACCCTCCCCTGCTCATGCTCACTCTCTCATTCTCTTTCAAAATAAATAAATAAACTTAAAAAAAAAACTTTCTTTAAAAAAAGAGAAAATTTAGATTAAAAAATTGTATTTAAATTTTAAGGATAGCATTAAAAGAATGAAAATCAACCAATAGTTTTTTTTTTCTTACAGAGAAAAATGAAGATAATTTTTTCAATCAGTACTAGGTGTGCATGTTAGAGAATCATGCAAAATAACAGTAATTCAAACAGAATATGACTCAATTCTTTTGTTAGGTCAAGTAGATTAATTAGTACAGGCTAATATTTGGAGGCTCCATGATCATCTGTTTCATCCACCTACCATTGGGGTTTTTCAAGTTCATGTCAAAGTCTAAGTTGCCCGCTTTGAGTTTGAGGCCAAAAGAATAAAAGGTAAAATGGTAAAAGAACACTATTCCAAACAATGCAGCTTCCTTTAAGATTACCCACAAGCCTCATGCAACATTTCTGATAACATCTCATTGCCAAGAACTTGACAAAATGATCACTCATGTTTGCAAGGGAGGCAAGAAAAGCTTAGTTATTTTATTCTGATGAGTAGCAAAATGTGTAGCTAACAACTGGGGATATACGAGTGGGCATTACAGACCTCAGAACAAATCAAAAAGTTAATTACTTAGTAGACATGATCTCTCATCTGAAATTCTTAGTGTTCTTTTTCTGGGTTTATTTCCTTAGTATATGTCAAAGTTGAAAGGTCATATGGAATAAGAACTAAGTAGAAAAGATTTTCCTTTTTGGATTAGAGAAAAAATGCCTTAAGTTACTTGTTTCAATGACTCATGAATAGTAGGCATTCGTTTAATATTTGATGAATGAATGAATAATTTCCTATATAATATTCTTACTAAGCACTGAGAATTTCATCTGTGTCAATCATGATAGACTCAATGCCATTGTGCAAACCCTTCACTTGGGATCCTCTAACATGGTTTCAAGAGATTTGGAAGATACAACATGCTTTCCTGTTAGGTTTTTTTATTTGAAATAATTCAAGGGAAACTAGTATATTTGGTTTAATAAAAAATGTCATATTTATGTTTCTCAGTCTCATCCTCTTCATGTCTTCTTGAAAGAGAAATGATATGCAAATTCCATTTGAACAGTGTTAAGTCAGCCACAACGTGACATTTCCCTGATAAACCTGAATCAGGACAGAGAACTAAAAGCCACAAGATACTTTTTTTTTTAATCTAATAGGATCTTTTGTTCCTTGGTTTGCAAATCTTCCTGACTTACTAGTGGCACCTCTCACAATTCCCCAGACCATACAGACAAGTCTTAGGAATTCAGTTCAGAAGAAATACAGTCCAGTGCATATATTTTTCTTTCAACCAGAGGATTTCTGAGCAAGTCTCAGAGGGATTTGTTATAATACACTTGCTCCTCTTGGGTGGATCAGTTGTGTAAGAAAATATTGCAAAGGATAGCTGCAGTAAACAGTTGAGAACACATGACTAGCACAGACTTCAGTGACAGAACTCTATCAAATAAAGAAGAATGACTTAGATGCGAAAGAAGGAAGGAAGGAAGGAAGGAAGGAAGGAAGGAAGGAAGGAAAGAAAGAAAGAAAGAAAGAAAGAAAGAAAGAAAGAAAGAAAGAAAGAAAGAAAGAAAGAAAGAAAGACAAAATCCATTCAATTGGTCCATTGTTGATCCAAAGGGTATTCAGTGAAAAGTGTCTAAAATTATTTTATTATATTATGTTTTCATTTCAAATAGCTTTCTAAGAAGATCAGTGTTTTTCTCACTTGTCCTTCCTAACACATGCACCTTGGTATTTTCAAACAAGCATATTTTTGAAACATCACTAAATGTTATAAGACATCCATCTATTTTAAGTGACTTCCTTTTGCTAATTTTACACTTCTCACTCAGTGCAGTTTGTAAGAGGAGTCAGCATTTGGACCTAAAAAGGTGTCTGAGTGTGTCAGTAATGAAGCTATTATTTCCATTTCAAACTCACTGTTCTGTACTCTGCTCTGTGATGCTGGGACTAGGACTCTGCCATCCACGTTCAAGCTTCTCTTTTTTAGGCTTTGTCAATAAGAAGCGGGCAGAGGGTGTACTTTTTGTCATTCACTCCCTTTTCCTGTTTGTTATGTTTCATTTGCTACCAGTTGTGAGAGTGCCCTTCCAGGAGTTATTTCACGCCAGCGAGGATGATTTGTTCATAGCAACAAATTGATTCAAGTTGGCACTGTTTTCTATTGGTTTGGTTTTTGTTGTTGTTGTTGTTTTGGAGAATCGGCCTCACGACCCAGCAAGTACATCCGCACAAGCCAGCTGATCGCCCCTCCAAAGAGGTCTATACCCCAGCAGCTGTGACTCCCGTCTGATTGAAGAGACACACCTACACCCACTGCCCAGACTCCATAGAGTGTGTTTTAGCGCTCAGGAATCCTCCACCAAGCTTCTACATTTTAATAATTTCAACTTCTTCCCTTTTCCTCCAGTACAAAAACTACTTCCTGCACTTGTTAACTGTGTGAAACTCTAAAGTTCCCCTTTGGAAAGTGGTCCCTTTGGAATGTTCAGATTTTAATACTAGGTCAACAGTATTATTATTTTTTAACACTTTCTGTTAAAATACCTGGTGTGCTTCCCTTCTTATGGCTGCACTCTAGTTAATGTACTTTGTGATCCCTAACCTTAGAATAATTGTTGTATTTATGGGAGTAAAATCTTTTCATTTAGAGATTAGTGATGTCTGTGACTAATTTTTTTCCAACAGTGATTTCGTATCTAATAGATGTAAATGTGTTGTGCTAGGCAATGCAAAGAATTATCAGCCATAACTTCACCTGCAATTAGTTAGGCAATTAAAAATTGTAGAACCTCAGTAGGCATATAACAATTATAATGTATTAGGCAATTTATGAGTATTATGCAGCTGTAGAAAAGCTCAGACGAAGGAAATTAATGTCTTTGGAAGTCAGAAGACATCTGAGAAATTTTAATAGAGGATACATGACAGTAGATGGAACTTAAAAGGCTATATTTATAAGGAAAATTAATAATATAATCTAGACTGATAGAGCCTCTGAAGGATAGAAGAAAATAACACGAACAGAGCAGAATACCAGAAGACTTCAAAGCATAAATGCATCAACATTTTGTAGAAATAGAGAGAGGGCTTGTAAAATACAGGAGTGGGAGATAAAATTTGCAGGGAAGCTTGGCATGAAATAGATCTTCAAGACTAAGATTTGAGGTATTCTCCTCCAGATAATACAAGAACAATTAAATTTTTCAAGATAACTGGTGGCTTCAGAATAATCTAGGACATGTTCAGAATTGACTTGGGTGGGAGGACACCAAAAAATGGAAGGAAAAAAACCCACATCTATTAATTATGCATACCATAGCCTAATATCTCCATCTTAAATTGGGAAACTCATACCACAGAGATTCTCAGAAATAATCAAGGAATCATGTGGTCTGAACCTTCAAGGGAATGAAAGTCATAGTTATTGTAATGGGAATCCATGGTGGAAAAGTGTTTATCTGCCATGGGAAACAAGAGTTCATTTTAGTTCCTGAAAATTTTGAGTTGTTATTTAATATCCAAGGGGAATTTTTGAACATGTGGTAATATAAAAATAAAATAAGGAGTTCAGAGATGCAGGCAAGGACAGAAGTGTATAATTTTGAACCATCCTCAGGCATATGTATTTATAACCACCAGGCTGAATGAGATCACTTAGCAAGTAAGTGTAGATAGAGAAATTAGAGAATCTGAGGATTGAATCCTCACTCAAACATTTAGACATTGAGATAAAGAGCGGGATGCCAAAGAAGACTAAGAATGAGCTGTCAATGAATTAGCAAACTTCAGAGTGTGACGTTCTAGAAGCCAAGGCGTGAAGGCTTTCCAGGATGCATAAACTGAACAGCTGTGTCAAACAACACTAAGACTAACCAAGATGTGAACTGTAAAGTGATCATAAATTTGTAATGTAGATGCAATGACTTCATTAAGGGCAGTTTCCGTGGAGGACTTGGGGATAAAACATGATTCAAGGGTTTTAAGTCATAATGAGAGAAAAGGCAGCAAATTTCAGCAACTCTTTTGAGAAACTTTCCTGTAAAGAGGAGCAGTGAAATGCGAAAGTGAGATATGGGTTAAAGGGAACAATTTAGATCTAAAATTATGGTAGCTTCTTGGTGTACTAATGGAAAATATCCAGTAGAGAGAGGAAAACAAAAGTGATGAAATAGAGAGAGAGAGAGAGAGAGAAGAAAGAAAGAAAGAAAGGAAGGAAGGAAGGAAGGAAGGAAGGAAGGAAGGAAGGAAGGAAAGAAAGAAAGAAAGAAAGAAAGAAAGAAAGAAAGAAAGAAAGAAGGAAAGAAAGAAAGAAAGAAAGAAAATAATTTCAGAAAAAGAAGCCCTTAAATATGTGAGAATAGATGGTGGGAAAGATGTTAATCTTGGATGAAAGCAAGGATAATTTACCTACAGTTAAGAGGAAAAAAAGTAAAATTTTTGGTATAGAAGTCTGATAGATTTCTTAATAGGCATATATAGTTATTTTCTTCTAGATGCTTCTATTTTCTCATTAAAACAAAAATTGTCATGAGTATTTGGATTAGAGAAACGGGAGACATTGCTGAGTTTAAGGAGAAATGAGAAACGATCACTTCAGAGAAAGAACTGAATTAAAAAATGTAGTTAGTTGTCTGGGAGCCCTGAGGTTTCTGTTAAATTTTGTTGGAAATAGGTCAGCAGCATAGATAACTGCTTCAAAAAATAATCACCTGTTTAAAGTATAGTCTGAAAGCAGGTAGATTTAATCATGAGTAGGGTTTTGCTAGCTGAGCACAATGGAGGAAGTAGAGGTATGTAGTTGAGGCATATGCAGGGATGACAATACGTGGAATCCAACTGGAATAAAGGAGGAACTGAGAACACCAAGTATGATGATCAGCTAAACAGTAGTAAGACTCATGAATCATAGATTCCACTGCGATTATAGCATTGTCAGACTGGGGTAATACCAGGAGTGGATTGGATATAAGTTGGTAGGGAAGGAGAAGGACAGTTGATATTGAGATCTGGGAGTAGTATAGTTATTGCTAATTTAGAAACATACTGTTTGACCCTGAAAGTCAAGTAGTCAAGTAGAAGGGGAGACAAGGTTGTAAAGAGAGAGGAGTTCAAGGGACTGAGAGTCCAGTGTTTTACATCGATTCTCTACATGGATATCTCATACTGATAGGAAAAATATGTACAGAAGGCAGTATTCCAGATGCTAACATCTTCAATAAATGAAGAAAAGTGATCAAGATCATGGTAGATGATTATAGAAAACAGAAGTAGTGGATATATAACCTTATATCATATACTTTAAATGCCCAGCGATGTTTCAGGGAGAGAAAGGGAAGAATGGTTTGTCACTGGCAGCATGGAGCAAGATAGTCCAACATTAATTTTTGGTCAGGGGAGGCTTGTAATGGACAAAAAGAAAACAGGCACCCTTCAAGAGCCTAACGGGAGGAGTTTACTCAAGTGATATCCAGGTTCATTTAAAGCAAGATATAGAAATCAGTCAAGCAATATTTTAAATCAGTCGGACATATTGATAATACCTCATCAAAAAATCTAGAGGGCACAGTAGGATTTCCAAAAGGAGAAGAAATGAGAGATTTTAGGTTATATTAGGAGATATATAGTCTAATGAGGACAAAAGTCTGATTGTGGCTGAAGTAAACTGTGAAGAAAGGTGTAATCAGCACAATAAAAAATTTAAAGAAAAAAAATCCCCTCGCCCAAGTATCCACTCTCTAACCCTTAAAACTTGGGAATGCTACATAACATGAAAAAGGGAATGTTGCAGCTGAAATTAAGTTTACAGACATAAGAAGACAATCCTAGATTATCTGTGTGTTGCCAATCTATTCACATGGGTCTTTGAAAGCTGAGAACCTTCTCTGGCTGAAAGCAGGGAAGAAATGCAGAGGGAGAGATAAGGTAGACCAAGAGAGCTTCAACTTGTCATTGCTGGTCTTGAAGTTGGACAAAGGGGCCATAAGCCAAAGAATGTGGATGGCCTTTAGACCCTGAGAACAATGCCTGACTGACAACAGGGGAACCTCATTCCTAGGACTAGGTAAAGCCCAATTCTGCCACCAAGCTTAATAAACATGAAAGTATATTTTTTGTCAGAGCCTCCATATAGGAATCTATGCCAGCTTACACTTTAAATGAGCCTAGTCAAGAGGTGCCTGGGTGGCTCAGGCAGTTAAGCATTCAGCTCTTGATTTTCACTCAGGTCATGATCTCATGGTAGGTGGGATTAAGCCCTGCATAAGGCTCCACACACTGACAGCACAGAGCCTGCTTGGGATTCGCTATCTCTATCTCCCTCTCTCTCTGTCCCTCCCCTGCTTGCACATGTGTGTGCACATACTCTCTCTCAAAATAAATAAGCATTAAAAGTAAATAAATAAATAAATTAGTCTAGTCAAACCTAAAGCAGAGAACTCTGTTGAATCCACTTCCGATTCTAGAATTGTGAGACACTAAATCAGTACAGTATTAAACTGTGAAATTTGTAGACATTTATTGTAGAAGCAACAGAAAACTAAAACAGAAGGCACACTGGGTTCTTATCATTAGATACCTAATGATACCTAATGATGTCTTAGTGGAGGTTGTGGATCAGACACTATAATTTTATTAGGGTAATGGGGATGTCTAGAACTCCATCTCAAGCTTGCCAAGACCATTGTCATAGCTAGTGAACCAGTGTTTTGTTTTGTTTTGTTTTGTTTTGTTTTGTTTTTCAGGAGGAGACACAATTTTGTGTGCCTTTTCTTCAGTCTAACTGAAATCTAAGTTTAGGCTCATGTGGATTGGGAGGAACAGCCATCTTATCCAGGAGTAGCAGACTTTTATAAGTTTCCTGTGGTCTAGAAAGAAGAGGAAACTGAATTTTGGTGAACTCACAAATTCTTCCACAGGGGGACTTTCATTTCAATAAACAGATTCCCTCACCCAGAAGTCTGATTTTGAGTGGGCCATAGATAGCCCGTTGCCCAGGAAATTCATCTACTTGGAAAACTTCAATGTATATTCAATGACACAAGCAAAATAATTAATTATGGGCACTACAGATATGCTCATTCCAATAAAGGGTGGTACTTATATGAGCCATACAATCATTTTGTATTCTGAAGATGTAGAACATGCTGTTGAAAAACTGCACCATTTCATCTGGTCTGGACGTAGGTGTTTTACCTGTGACATGGTACTATCACTGAGAGTACATGGGGCCCATTCATTACACACAGAGGGTTTTGATAACTTTACAATAAAGACCTCACTTTATTATGCCACCAGGAGTAATTCCTGTCCTCAATAGTTCTCTTCTGGTTCTGAATTTCATAGGGAAATGCCCAACTATTAGGTCAACACCAACCTACTTCTGTCATGGGCTCAACCCTATTCCTGTGGAATGTTACTAATTCAGACAAGTGTCTAAGCTTTAAAAAGTACAGGACTTAATGAAAAGAAGACAGGAAAGATAAAGGTGAACAATACGTCTGCTTTATGTAGCTAAAAGTTTGTAAGCAGGAACTTCTGGTGCTCGCCATGGCCAAGTAGCAAGCACCAAGCTGACCCGTCTACTTTCAACAACATGAAAGCTGGACAAAAATATGAAACAACACTGCTGGAATAATTTGGAAAAGGCAGTGACAGAGATCGAGCCTGAGGACAAGGAGCCCTGTGATGATGCAGCCTAGTGTTGAGAGTTTCCAAGCAGCAGCATAAAGAAGAGGGATCCAAGTTTGGCCTTTCTCCCAGGATGAAAGAGACAGGATTTAAAGTTTGAGAAGGCCAACAGGATGAGAACATGTGGGACAGAGAATGGAAGAAGCCAGTTTTATAGGAAAAGAAAGTGTTTTGAAGAGTTTCCCAATGTTTCCCTCATGTCTTTAGTTGAATAGTAATCAGCACATGCGTATAAATGGAGAATCACTGGTAAGAAACAAGCAAAACCACCCAAAGAGATCACACAAATCCCACCAGCCAGAGCACAAGGATCTCCTAACACATGGACATTCCGCAGAGTTCTCAGAAAAATATGGCTCAATAAAAAACCTAATTAGCTATCAATTAAACCCTATCCTGGACCTACCTAGCAAAGCTTATAGCTACCACAAAAGGATCAAATCATTTCAAAGAAACTTAACTAAGTTCCAAAACAAAGCCCCTAAAATATTTAAAAGAATATTAAAAAGTGCTGCACACAAATGTAAAATTCACACAACTTGGCATTTAATAAAAATATTACCAGATACGCAAGAAGCAAGAAAGTACAAGTTATAAAGGGGAACATGACTAGTCAGTAGAAATCAATCCATGATTACACTGATAGAATAGGCAAGGCCATTTTCAAAGAGCTGTTACATGCATTTATCTACATACATTTGAACATATACCATATGTTCAAGAACTATGATAGATGAGAAACAGAAGATACAATACGGACTCAAAGCAGAATCTAGAGATAAAATATATAAATATAAATATAAAACGTAATATCTGATATGAAAAATACACTGTATAGAATTGACAGCATATTAGACACTACAAGGGAAATGAGTAATTTGAATACATAGAAATAGAAACTACCCAAAAGAAAGAGAAAATTAAGTGAGCATCACTGAACTGTGCAACAATTTCACAAAATTTACTATATAAAGATGAGACAGATGGAGGGTAAGAACAACGTATCTGAAGACTAAATGAACAATTTTCCCCCAAATTTAATATAATCTAGAAATCGATGGTTGCAAGAGTTTCAAGAAATTCTAAGTAAAAGAAATATGATGAAATATGGTGAAACAACACTAAGACATAATAAAGAATATGTTTAAAATCAGTGACAAAGAGAAAATCTTACAAGCAGCAAGAGAAAAAGAAAGATACTATGTTTTAAAACAAATTAAATAATAAAATAAGTTGATTACACATATCAGTGAGAACACAGACATGATCACATTGGATGTAAAATACTCAATTATATACTGTCAATACAAATACAATTTTAATTATAAAGTTATAGATAGACTGAAAGGAAGAAGATGGATAAAATAGAATATACCATGCTTACAATTATCAAAGAAAATTTCAGTGGCTATTAATATTAATTAATAATCTGATATTAATATTATCAGAAGAAGTAGTTTTCAGAGCAAGAATTTCACAAGGAATAGAGTCATTTCATAGTAATAAATGATTGATGCATGAGGATATAATGATCTTAAATGTTTATGCTACTGATAATGTAGTTTCAATACATACAATGCAAAATCTGATAAACATTGAGGAGAAATCAATGAAGATTCAACACCTCTCTCTCAATAATTGATAGAACATCAATGAAAAACTTGCCGTAAGTGACATTTATGGAACACTTCCCCCCAAACAGCAGAGTATACATTTTTTCAAGTGTACATGTATTACCAAAATAGAACATGTTTGAAAAAGAAAAAATAATCCATGTACAAGTTGAACAAAATATATAAAGTATTACTGGATTACAGCCCAAGTTATAAAATAATATGCATGAATCCATAACTGAATTAATAAATGGGAGAGATGAGACAAATCTTCTGTTAATAAAAATTCCAAATTATTGATGTTTATATACAGCTTTCAAAATGCTGGAGTATAACTCCCCACTCCTTAAGTGTGGGCTACCCATAGGGACTTCCTTCCAAATTGTACATTTTGGAAAGTGGGAAGAAAAAAATAAAAGAATAACTTGATAGTAGAGAAATCTGAAAAATACTTTTAACCCTCATAATCAAGGTCAACATCAACAGCTATAAATCGTAGACCCTTGGTGTGATGTAATTAAAATGGAATTTCACCTCCATAGTTTTCTTCTCAAAATCTTATAATCCCTCCATAGTCAACATGAAATCAGACAAATTTCAATAGTGGGGGCATTCTACCAAAGATTTGACCAGTACTCCTGAAAACTTTAAATGTTATCAAAGAGAGGGAAAATCTAAGAAACTGGCATGGCCTAAGGAGAAATGACAACTACATTGGATTCTGGATGAGATTCCGGAACAGAAAAAAAGACACAAAGTGAAAACTGTGGAAATCAAAATAAACTAAGGACTTCAGTTAATAATAATTTTTCAATGTTTTTACATTAATTACAACCAATGTAAACTGTGAGTGAGGTATAGGAGAACTCTGTACCATCTTCTCAATTTTTTCTGTAAATCTAAAATTGTTCTAAAAATAAAATCTATTGGGGGGGCCTGGGTGGCTCAGTCAGTTGAGTGTCTGACTCTTGACTTCGGCATGGTTATGATTCCAGGGTGCTGGGATCAAGCCCTGTGTCAGGCTCCATGCTGAGTGTGGAACCTGCTTGGGATTTGCTCTCCTTCTCTCTCTGTCCCTCCCTCCACCTCAAGATAAATAAATTTAAATAAATAAACAAACAAATAAAATCTACTAAAAACTCCCAATTGTCCATAGACTATTTTGTGGAAATTGAAAAGCTGACTCTAAATGTATATGGAAATTGAAAGGATTTAGAATAGCCAAAATAATTACAAAGAAAAACTAACCACATGATTTTATTTAAACTACAGGATTTAACATTCAATATAAAGCTACACCAATTCAGAAAATGGAATATTACTGCTTAAACCAGAACTGGATCATTTGGATAACCACTTAAAAAACAAAGTAACTTTGACCCTTGCCTCCAAGTGCATACAAAAAGTAATTTAAAATGGATCATAGATTAGATACATGAGTCATGAAAACAATAAGCATAGAAAAAAAATAGGAGAAAAATTTTATTGTAATGATCTTACGTTAGGCAAAGATTAAGAAATAGAAACAAAAACCATGAGCTATAAAAGGAAGTTTTATAAGCTGAACTTCATCAAAATTTAAAACTTGAGCTATTCAAATGTAATGTGAAGAAAACGAAAAGGCACAACACAGATGGAGAGAAAATATTTTGCAAACAGAGTACTTGGATCTTGAATGTAAGCTCTCAGAATTCAACACGATAATGGACACTAGATTTTATGACACTTTGTCAAGAAGACTGAGGAATCACATGTAGCACCTGAAAAGATGTTCAAAATTATTAGTCATAGGAGAAATGCAAATCAAAACCACTGTAACACTACTAGGCACTCTTTTGATTGGCTAAAATTAAAAAGACTGACTATATCCATTACTGTTGAGGATGTAGAGATAATGAAGCTCTTATGTACTACTGATGGGAACTTGAACGGGAAACATTTTGGGAAACAATCTGACAATTTCTTTTTTTTTTTTTTAATGTTTGTTTATTTTTGAGAGAGAGAGGGAGAGAAAGATTGCACTGTGCATGAGCATGGGAGGGGCAGAGAGAGATAAGTACAGAGGATCCAAAGCATGTTCTGTGCTGACAGCAGACAGCCCAAAGTGGGGCTTGAACTCATGAACCATAAGATCATGACCTCCACCTGGCAATTTCTTAATAAATTAATATACATCTACCACAGGGGCACCTGGGTGGCCCAGCTGCTTGAGTATCTAATTCTTGATTTCAACTCAGGTCATGATCTCGTCGTTGGTGAGATCGAGCCTGGCATGGGGCTCTACACTGACAGAGCGGTGCCTGCTTTGGGATTCCAGTCTACAGTGCAAACTAGTCTACAGGGAAAGAAGGCAGATCAAGTGTTTCTTCGGAACGGAAGTGGAGGGAATGACAGGTTACAAACAGCATGAGAAACTCTTAGTGGTCATGGAAATATTTGTTATCTTGATTATGGTGGTAGTTTTATAAATAGATATATTTCAAGCCTCATCAAGTTATATGCATTAAATATGTATATTTTATTGTATATTAAGTGGCTCTCTACAAAGCAGATAAAATAAAATAAAAATCTCAATGTTGCTTTATTCCCTAACCATAGCAAAGAATAGTTGAGATACATGTGGACTCTTAAGGCAATGACAGTGCCAGACTGTTGATACAGTATAACAAATATTTTCTGGGTATTCAGAAACATTAGAAGAGATTCCTGCACCACCATATGCCCTCAGAGTCAGGGACCACATGCAAAACAGCAATCATGACAGTCACCAAAGACACTGCTCCCAGCCCCTCAGTTCATCCTCTGAGCCAAAAGGAAAAATTTCTTGGGGCGCCGGGGTGGCTCAGTCTGTTGAGCATCCGACTTCAGCTCAAGTCATGATTTCACAGTTCATGGGTTCGAGCCCCGTGTCGGGCTCTGTGCTGACAGCTTGGAGCCTGGAGCCTGCTTCAGATTCTGTGTGTGTGTCTCTCTCTGCCCCTCCCCTGCTTGTGCTGTTTCTCTCTCTCTCTCAAAAATAAATAAACATCAAAAGGAGAAATTTCTTTTGGTGCATTTTATTAAAAGACAAATATTAATATTATTAAAATAGGTTCTCATATTAAGTAAGCAGGCAAGACAGGTGGAGATTTGTTCATATAAAGTGAATTAAATCTAAGACTTCCAGGTGCTTCTGTTTCCACTGAAGAAAACACAAGAGAAAGTGAGATGCCAATGAAAGTCAAGATTGACAGAAATGCCAATAGGAAAAAAAAAAAGGTTTTGAAGCCCAACATCATAAACCACTGTTATTAAAGACAATTGCAGACTCACATCTGGATATTACGTTTAATCATGAGCCCTCATATCTTGTTCTTGTCATGAATCAATAAATGATATAATATTCATTCATTCCAAGCTAGAAATGCTAAGATCATTAAAAATTTATATTTTTTTCATCTTTCTTGGCCACTTGGAGATTCAGACATGTTCTCTGAAAGGCAAGGGTTTCATCACCATTTCTTAAACTTCCTTGATACTAAAAATCAGCTGTGGTGCTTTGTTTAATACCCAGCTCCACAGACACCTTTCATGGGGATGATGGGGTTCATGGCCCCAGGACTGAAAATTTGTAATTAACTCCATGGGTCATCTAGTGACTGGACAAACTTCAGAAACACTGGACTAAAGCAGATGGAGCCTACTTTGTCCCCAGATCACATCCAAAGTTGAACAGGCTTAGCTATTTGTAATAGTGAAAATGTGCATTCAAGTCAGGCACTACGAGCCTCACTCCTCTAACAGAAATGTAATAAACAGAGAAATTTAAGTAAGTGAATAACTAAAAGAAAAGTCTAATAACCCTCTTGTTGGAGGGCTATTGTGAAAGGGTATCAAATCTGGAGTCTGAATCCAAATTCCATAGATTACTGTGTGAACATGGAAAGGTAGTTAACTCTGAGCTGAGTCTTCATCTGTTTCACATATTATATACATTATATATGCTTATTATAGTTATAATACCTTAATATATGTTATATATAATATGAACATTGTGTACATTTTATAAATACAATATATAGTATATCCCTATATTACATATACCCATAGCATGCTTTATATAATTTATATACAATGTACATATGTTGTAAAATACAAAAATAAGTACAATGTATATATCTATCATTGAAAAATATAAACTGTAACTATTATATATTATATAGTGCATAATATATACATTGTACACATATGATACACATAATGTATTATACATATAATTAATGCCTTTGTGGTCTGTTATGAATGAATGGATAGATTATATTAGATGATGGTGTTAAAGTTCTTTTAAACAGTAGGTTTCTATATGAATTTACAGCAGTAGTAGTCAGACCCTTCTTTTTATGTTCTTTAAATCTATGTTAATTAATGATGTTTTCTAAGAAGAATGTAGCTGCATATTTGAATGTAGTTTTCAAAATTTATTAGTTTCGACTGTCCTTTTTTTTATGGTCTTGCTGCCTGAATCTCACTCATTTGGTCCAATAACCCCGAGAAAACCCTTGTCCTTTCACTGATATAGCTGACTTCATATTTCTGTTGATACATTTCAATTGACTTTCCTCCCTGATGAACCATTGTGATAGTCTGTATCCATCTGTTATATCTGTTTTTGTAATATCATCCTCTTTATTACTTTACTTTCACTACAGCTCTGCTATTCTTGCAGATTTCTCTTTCTCTCTCCTGAGTACTTTTCTCCTCCACCACCCCACTCCCCCAACCCCGTCACTCCATAACTGTCCTCTTTCCTGGTGTTGTTTCTGTCCTTTGGTATTACTACACTCCTTTATTTTTGTACCATCATTGAAGAAAGAGATATTTAATTTTTAGTGTGCAATTAGACATCTTACTTTCAATAAAGATACTAAATTCTTGTGTTTATGATCACAAGACCACAAGGCCACTTCCATGGCTCCGGGGACAATCAAATTTACACCAGAGTTATTGTTCAGCATTCCCCCCGAGAAAAGTGACAAGGCCTTGCATCTGATGACATATTGCCAGCTGTCTTCTGTCAAGAAGAGCTGCTGTCCCCACTTAAATCGTCTTGCTATTCTCAGCATCAAAAAGGTTTTTTTCCCCCCCCATTCGGAGCTCTTACATTTGTCAGTTGTAAGAGTTCATGACCTGGCTCCACTGTCCTCTGATTATTATTGGCAGGCCACTCATCTCTGGTGGTTGCTCTGACAACAGTGAAAAAACAATGGATTAACAGCTTTCTAGGAATATCTCACAGACATAATTAATCCCTGCCCTTTGGTTTTTACACCTCATGTATCAGTGCTGCTTCCTGCTAAATTTCTATTCTAACATGCTTCACAAGAACCCTAGATTCACCTCCCTATTTCAGTGCAACTAAATTATGTACTTCTCCTTACAATTAGAGAAGTGTTTTCCTGTTACTTTTTTCTTTAAATGGATTTTTTGAATATAAAAAAAATCAAACCACAAGCACTTTTTGGATCTCAGTGTATTATTATTCAGAGTTCATTAACTCATTGTATATCACAAGGAAAGACATTTCCATAAATCAGGAAGTAACAATTTGAATCAGGGAGAAAACTGGAATTCTCTCTTGTGAGACTAATTCAGAGACGAAATTACTTTGGGCTCAATACCTCAATTAGCCAGGAGTTTGCTAAATTCTGTAGTAAATAACCCTAAACTCTCAGTGGTTTAATTTAAAAAAAAAATCTGACTCACTCAAAGTACAGTGGAGATGCTTGTGTTCAAGGGGGTTTGGGGGAGGCTCTGGTCAAAGTGAGGGGAATCTAGAGTCCAGGCTGCCTTCCATGTGGTGCAGTCACAACCCTTCGAGGCCTTGAAAACTCTCCTCTGTGCATTCTCTGTGTTTGGTTGAGAAGCAAAGAAAGAAAAGTGGGGGGGTGGGGGGGATATCAAGGGTGATACATGACATAGACTTCTACTGACATTCATATATTTCCCTACATTCCACCAGTGCTAACTAGTTCCTAGCTCTGACTGTTGCAAGCGGGATAGGAAACCGGTCTTCCTCCATGTTCCTGGAACTCATGGGCACTGACTCTGCCAAAGATGGATTTCTTTTTTCATCACTATGCACATGTCGGCATTGCTTCCTGGGCCAAGAACTGGCTTCTAATTCCCCTCTTCTGCTGACCACCTAGGAGAGCTGTAAGTCTCTAGAATTTCCCGGGTCCCAATTTCCTTTAAGGGAATAGGAATAAAAGTAACAATCCCAGAGAAGGGTTTTGAGGATCATATAGTGATGAGCAGAGAATTGCTTCAGATGAAGGAGATAGTAATATAATGGATGGCTATTAATGTGTATTACCACTTCATCAACTTTTTGTGGGGGAAAGAAGGCAGAGATCAAACAGTAGCTCAAGATTCATGAAAAAGCCAATCACCTTCCGATCAAAATCTGAGGAAGAGGATCCTCCCAATCTTTCCCCTGCAATGACTTTAAATGTCATGTATAATAAAAATCTAATTTATACCCCCAAAGTAAGAAGGTGGCAGGAAATCATGAGATTAATTTGGAACAACTGATCTTCATACCTTTCATGATTGTATTATAAATTTGATTGAAGACCCTCAGCAGAATAATGCACAAACATGGGACGTTTTTAATTTTTCAAAATGATTGTCATCAGCTTAGTTTTGTCAACTGCCCACGCTTCCGTGCTCTATGGCAAAAGATAAGGGGTAAAGGGAGGAAACAACAGAAGAGAATGTTAGAGCTGCACATTATTAGTGTTTGCTCCAAGAGTTTTGGTGATTTGTAGTTTAATCCATGTTAATGATGCAGAATTTGAGGGTAAATATTCAATCCCATATACATCCTAGTAGCCTTCATCAAGATCAGGTCTGAGAACCCAAAATGAGCATCCACACACCAGCACTGAGCCCCTGGTTGGCAGATGGGTGTGTGACACACTTTCCATCCCTCTCTCTCCTCCTTCCGATATTCTATTCTGCATAAGCCAAAACCCCAGCGGGAGGTGGGATCGTTACCATGATCACCCTCAGTGGTAGTGAGTTCGTTAGTCCACCATAACTTGGTTATCACATCATTCCTGATCTGGTTTGTGCACAAGTAGGTGGAGGGTCTAGGGAACACCTAGAGCAGATGCAGCCTGCACATCCCTCTCGGCTCCTCGGTATCCCCATGAACAAATATTTGGGGTGCACCACCCCTGGACTCTGAGCCGGCAGCATCATGCATACCTTCCTCAGGTGCGCTTACCTCTCTGTCTCAGAAGGCAACAGCCCTGACCAACACGCATGGCCCCCACCCCCATCATCTACTCTCTAGAACCCTAATTCAAGGCCTAGGGAAACTCACGAATAGGCTTCTCATCCACGTAGGTGCTGAGGGCAAGCCAAGGGATAGATTTGGCTCATTTTCTTCTAGCAGCATAACCATGCCATTTTTCTCTAAAACCCTTCCCCTGTGGTCCAGTATTGCTGATGCAGATGGATGCTCAGGTACCCATCTGGTGAGTCACGGTGGGCGGGTGATGGGAGGGGATACCCAATTTCCTATAACTTTATTAATAGATTGAAGTAGACAGAGATTAAAAGCAGAAATCCTTGATAATAGGGTATTAAAATTGCCTATGGGTGGGGGGGAGGATTAATTTGGATTAGGATTCTATCACAAGAATACAATGGAGTCCAATGTGGGACTTACCCATTTGACTGACATTTAGTGAGCAACTATTATTTGCCAGGCACTATGTTGGGTTCTAGAAATACGACAGTTAAAAAATGAATACTGACTTCCAGGCCATACAGCTTCATGGAAGAAGCACATTTTTAAATAAACATTTACCATAAAATGTCAGAAATATAATAACACTGGAAGTACAGAGCCAATAAAAATGTGTAATAGAAAACATAGGATAGATGAGGGATTTGGAATGAAAACAATGAAGATGGTGATGATAGGTTACATTACATCACCAGGCTTTGTTCTCAGTTCCTCATATGGATTAATTTAGTGTGCATATATAATGTATATATGAAGCCCCCGAGAATCTTATTAAGATGCAGATTGTGATACACTGACAATGAGGGTGGATCCATCATTTGACATTTCTACAAGCTCCCTGCTGATGCTATCACTACTGGCCTGGGGATTATTTACTGAGTGTGCATGAACCAGACTAAAGCCATATTAGACAAATCCACCATGAAGACCATTCTGTGACCTGAAACCTTCTTGAGCACAGATTTCCACATTCTGTCATTTTGTTCAACCACACCTTTAAGTATGCCTTCTAGGTATAACATCCTTGGGGATATGACTGACAAACACCTATTCTTAAACATTCTCCTCTTGCGTTGTCACCAGCATGTACTCTCAGCCTCCAGGGCTATAAAAGCAGGTGTTAATAAACTTTTTCTCATCAACCTGGACTTGCTGGACTTTTTATTCAGTCTTAAGCCTTCTTTGGCCATCAGTGGTCACTTTGCATGTATCTCCCTTCCATGGAACAGAGTAGGAAGAGACTAGCTCATTTAACATTCATAGCAACTCACTCATGCTGGTATTATTGATCTCTCCACTTTCACAATAGAAAAACTTAAAGCAAAGGGAGGCCAATGTTGTGTCACAGGACTCATAGCTGGTAAATGAGTGTCCGATTGTGAAGCCAGTTGGTCTAGTTCTGGAGCTAACTCTGGGTGTTTTTGAGTGTCATCTCAACTTGGAGGTGAAGGATGAGAAAGAGGTTTGTGGGTGAGAATGTGCGTGAGGAGGTTGTGTGGGAACATGGGATGAACCGCATTCCAAGGGTAGGAAAGTCTGTGTGTGGAGGTTGGGAGGGAGAGAGAAGGACGACTTCAAGGAACTGAAACACACTCAGGGATGTTTTGGAAGCAGAATCGGTGGGATGTGAGATATGAAGGTAGGGATGGAGGGGAGGAAGAGGCAGGCACAAAGGACAAGTCTTAAGATCTGATTTGTGTGGCAGAATAGGGTAATACAGCCAGTGACAAAAATGGTAGACACCAGAGAAGCCTGGGCCAGGAGGCATGCAGAGGGGAGAGGGTGACAGGAGCACCCAGCGGAGGAAACAGTGTCCAGGTCAACATCCAGGTCTGAACATCCTTGGCTCAGATATGGCGGGTTTCTAGGCACTCACAGGAGAAAGCAGAGCTGTGTACTGTTTGGGATTTCTGCAACCTTGGACATGTGATCACATATTATTTATCAAGAAAATAATGAGAGGTGTAAGCACAGAGCAGGGGGTCGGGGGGAAACATGTCCTCTCTGGACTCTGACACAGATCCACCATCCTGTCACTTGGTTGTTGAACTTCCCTGATCTCCAAGTCACCGCACCACTGAAAATTTAAGAGTAGAGGGGAGGGGAGAGGAGAAGAACTTTTATTTCCACCCAGGAAATGAGTCCAATCTTTCTTTTAAGCTCTGTTCCCTGGTTGTATTTTATAGTGCCTTTAGTCCGAGAATTAAATCACTAAGCACAACCCTACAGCCTGCCTCAACAACACAAGCCACAAAGACCCATATGAATTTGAGACACCCCACCCCCACCCAAACACACACACGGAGTTTCAGGCCTCTGCTCACCTTATTTTTTTCTCTTTTCTCCTTTGTCAAAACTCAGTGATAAACTACACAAGCAATTCTTCTTTCTTGCAATCTCAAATACATGCGATTCCTATTTCATCCCCTTAGAAAGAGATTTCTCCTTTGGTTTCATATTAAATTTTCAAATTTGTTTTGCATTTTAAAGACAGACATGGTAGTTCTGTATGGTTTATTCAGGACAAAGCACCTATGAAGCAATGTAACTGTGCAGCTATCCTAGCACTGGGGGAGAAAATAGGGAATCAAATGCCTTCAGAGAAGAAAGATAATTATGGATACGTTAGTCAAAGTCATTAAATCCAAAACTAAGAAGGATACTTAAAACGTGCTGCCCACCCACTCCCAAATAGTGAAATACACGGGCGCAGGCACGTGTGCGCACGCGCACACACACATTTTGTAAAGCGAATGCTTAGCAAAGAATATGAAAAGTAACCAAGAGTCTTCTTTTCCCCTCTCCAACCCCTGCCACACACACATTTTAGGGGTAGAGAGTAAATGTGGGTGTGCTGCATTTAAAACTAATGTTTTTCCTGGAATTTGTCTGTCAAAACATTGAACTAAGTACGTGCCGTAAATCCAGGGTGTAGAAAGACGTGCCTTTCATTCATATAGCCTGAGCCTTGTCCTGTGGTGGATATAGTTTGGTTCAAGTATATGCCCATGCAGCGATGATTAAAAGGTAAGCAATTCCATGTATAAGCACGCTTAAAATAAACAGGAAAAGCTGGCCATTGCTGACAATAAAGGCGATACATCTGTTAATTGATTGCCTAATTTTGTCCCAGTTACAACAATGAACAACAATGACGAGCCAGGCTGCTTTTCACAAGCAAATTTATTACTTCTGGTTGCTCTCTTATTGCTTTCAATAGGAAATGCCAAAATAACTGTGATTTAAAAATACTATCAGCTGATTTGAATGCTCAATAGATTCAGTGCATTGTAATAAAACTCGCCTCTAAGTGTTGTACTTAGAAGAAAACACTGTGCACACTTAAATCCTCTGCACTGGCTGCACATTTCTGCCTATGTATTTACCGCAGACCACTGGAAGCCCGTCTTTGGTTCCTTATCTGCATATTCATAAGGCTGTCAAACAGCTTGAAGAGAGTTTTTACTTAGTTATCCCACTTTAAATATTAGGACTTGCTAATGTTCAGTTTATGCAAATCTCGAGCCAGGCTCACATCCTTCCTCTGATGTTGTGGGCCGTAATTCCTCTACAAGACAGCCCACAGATGACACAACAGCTGGAACATGGGCCTTTGCACCTATACCTCCGGATCCTTCCCGCCATTCCAAAGTGGGGGGGGGGGGGGAGTACACGCTCCTCCGAGGAAGAGAGGAAGACCTTGACCATGACCCCATTTCACCAAGGGATGAGGAATCACAGGTAGCAGGCCCCAGACAGTTAAGGCGGGTGGCGCAGCTCATCCCCGCTGACATGCAGCCTTCAGACTGAACTGTCTTTGATACGCATTTATTTTAACTGTTGCAAGCTTGGGTGTGTGTGCATCTGTGTGCGCATGTCTGTGGGGCCCTCTCTGTTATCATGATGCTGTCGTCTTCTGTGTTTGAGAGCCATACTCTGCCTCTCTAATTTGAATTCATTGCTGATTTTATAACTTCTAGGAAGGTAGCCACTGCAGTATTGGATACGCTTTTATTTAGGAGAAATAATAATTATCTCTGGCTACTCCCAGTTTGCCAACGAATTCTAGGGTCATGGGATAATAATTCAGAGTTTGGAATTGACAGGCCAATGTGGATCACAATTAGGGTTAATGGCTAAAATATTGATTATTCTTATGAACCAATATTTTAAGCTATCCAGGTAAAAGGCAGTTTGGTTTGTGTATGTGTTTACCTGCCGAGGCTATTGGTTTTCAATGATGAATGCTATCTGATGCCTCTTAAGCTTCATATTTCATGTCAGGACTTGAGAAATCTTTCCCCACTCCCTCTGGTGCCTGCATCATCCAAAGAGAATAATGCATCTAAGTTAAGGGTGAATTATATGTGATCAACACCATCACCTCTTTGGCAATCATTCTTTTGGATTAATATCTTTATTAACATGATTATAATTTTTTGCTGAGTGCAAAATTGGCTCTTCAGAGACAGAAGCTACACGAGGAGTGTTCAGAAAAAAATAAATAAATAGGCATCTAGTTGCCGGGAATTTTGAAGTAGAGCTTTATGCATAAGCAAAAAATTTCACAAGATGATGTCTGATGACCCGACAGATTTTGAGATTCTCCTGGAATTACAGCCAGTTCAAGAAGTAATAGGTAAAAGAACTGTGGGAGATAAATGTAATGAACATAATTTTTATTTCAATCTAAGGGCCCCAAGTGATAAATCCTTTTTTTTAACTTATAAATGGGCTACGTGTTCCACTGAGTGTATGATTTATACGGTAAAAGCATTCTTATTCACACAAAATTTACCTTTAATTAAAATTCCTTTTTATGTCCACTTGGCATTACTGGGGAGAATTTAGTGGGTGATTGGCCATAGAGACTTGCATGCAGTTGAAGGTTTCTGAGGGCTAAGCTAGAGCCGTAAACTAAAAGGGTGGGAGGAAGGCAGTACAGACTGAGGTAGCATTTGAAGAAGGGTTGAACTGGAAAATAAAAGCACAAAGCTAGGGGTGCCTGGGTGGCTGGTTAAGCATCCAGCTCTTGATTTTGGCTCAGGCTGAGATCTCACGCTTTGTGAGTTTGAGCCCCACCTTGGCTCTGTGCTGACAGCTCAGAGCCTGGAGCCTGCTTCAGATTCTGTGTCTCCCTCTCTCTGTGCCCCAATCCCACTCATGTTTGCTCTCTCTCTCTCAAAAATAAACATTAATTTTTTTTAATCTCCATACATTAAATATTTCTCATGAAAATAGTTCCAATGAGTAAACTGTTACCTATGAAGATTGTGTGTTATCCCTCAATATCCGGCTTTGTGGTAGCAAACTGATACAATTCTCCTTTTTGACAAAAGTATGTTGGCGCATGACTTGACTGGATCTGGCAGCTAACTAAAAGAAAAGGTTACAAATGGATTTACTGGCTGCCACAGGACTTTTTAAAAAATGTTTATTCATTTTGAGAGAGAGAGAGCGAGGGAGGGGCAGATAGGGTGAGAAAGAATCGTAAGCAGGCTCTGCTGCACTGTCAGCAGTTGGAGCCGGAAGTGGGGCTCAGTCTCGTGAACGGTGAGATTGTGACCTGAGTGGAAATCAAGAGCTGGTTGCTCGACCCACGGTGCCACCCAGGCACCCCATTGTTGCCACAGCACTTTTAAGCAAGATTTCAGGCACTTGGGAATTAAAGTTACTTTCTTTGCTGTTTTAATGGCTATACAACTGAAATAGAGCCTGAGGGTGATAAGTACCTAAGTGTTGTGAAAATATTAACTGACCCTTTGGATGAGTACGGTGCCCAAAGATCCAGGAGCCACCGTGAGATGTCGTTCAAGAACTTGAATATAAAGAAAACAGTGTTTCTCTTAAGCACTTTAATTATATTAGCTATCGATAATGGGTCAGAACAGAGATAAACATGATCACCTTGAAGTGACCTGGACCTGATACTCAGTTACCTTATGGCGTGTGATGCTCCGTATAGATATAACAAGGTGGAAAATTTTATTTATCAGAACTTATCCTTGAGAACTCTGTATTCGAATTTCTTCTGAGAAAAGCAGGCTGAGTGTGAGAAGACATACATTCCCAGGGAGATCTTGTAAGCTTCGCTTGTTGCAGACTGAGGGAGACTGGGACCCAGAGAGTGGCTGGTGTCTCCAATCCTCTGAGCACAAGCTGGCACAGCTGGTGAGGAGGACTAAAATATAAACAGCCTCTCTCAGAGAGGGGGCGCTGCGGGATGCTGGGGGTGGAGGAAGGCTGATTCGCCACAGATAGGACGTCTGGAGGTAGTTCATGGAGAGGGCTGAAAATAATTAGATAATAGGAGATTCAAGACACCTGCAGTTTGTGAGAGCACTGAAGAGGAGGGGTCAAAAAGGAATTCTTTGTTGGAGATTCCTACTGTGGGTTAAGAATTGGATCCTCATTAATGTTCATTGAAAGCTACAAGTAAAGGCTGGAATTGGTTTTTAATTACCCTTGCTAGACTGTGGTATTTTTAAAGTGTTATCATGTAGGAAATAGGCCATATGGGATCCCTGTGATTGTTGTGCTACGTTAAGAAAAAATAAGTTCAGTCATAAAACCCTGGAAAAGGAAGAAATACTTAAGCAAATATCGGCAGTGCTCATCTGAGCATCTTAGCTGGATATCAGTAAAAATGTAAACGATCTAACAATTTTATTCTGATTCCATACTATCTCCTTATACTCTTGACTTCTCATGTTGCATGCCTGAAGACGGAAAATGATGCATTGCAGGAACAAGTCGAGTTCCAGCCCATCCAGAATTCTCAGTTCTCAGTATGCATAGAGAAATGGGTTTTCTGATTTTGTACCTTAGTATCTGTGACCCTGGTTAATATGAATTTGCCTCTGATTAAGCAGTGCAGGACACCTGGGAGGCTCAGTGAGCTAAGCATCCCGATCTTTATTTTTGGCTCAGGTCATGATCTCAGGGTTCATGAGGGTCAAACCCCGTGTAGGGCTCTGTGCTGACAGTGTGGAGCCTGTCTGGGATTCTCTCTCTCTCCCTCTTTTTCTGTTCCTCCTCCATCCCTTCTCTCTCAAAATAAATAAATAAGCATTAATAAAATGCATGTCCTGATGTTTCTAGGCTTTGAAGACTAAGAAGTTTACACTTGACCTTGGAAAATTTAAAACTGGCCCTATGATGCTAAGAGGTTGCCAGACTCTAACTTCATCATGACACATTCGCCTTTCCTATTCAAACTTCCCTAATGGTCATGTCAGTCACACCTTTTGTTTTTGCTTTTGAGAGAGAGACAGAGAGAGAGAGAGGGAGGGGGGGAGAATGAGTAGGGGAGGGGTTGAAGAAGAAGGAGAGAGAGAATCCCAAGCAGGCTCCATACTCAGCACAGAGACCAGCATGGGGCTCAATCCCACAACCATGAGTTCATGACCTCAGCCAAAATCAAGAGTCGGCAGCTCAACTGAAGGAACCACCCCTGGTTGACTGCCACTGGTCACCTGGTCACATCTATTTAGGGAAGAAAACAAATACACCTGTATGAGTACTTGCACACACACACACACACACACACACACACACACACACTTCACAAAGTAAGAATAGAAGGGGAATGAAAGGGGCCAACAGAAGGCATAATGACTCATAGCACCACAGAGCACATTCCTGTCCTGACATGGTGAGTTCCCCTCCTTGGCATTATGCAAACAGAGCTGGATGGCACCCTGGCAGTGATGCTACATTACTTCTGTGAGATTACAGAGGTGAAAACAATGTGCACAAAATCTCCTGCACAATGATTAATATGCAAGCCCTCACTAAGCACTTAAGTTGTTACTGCTGTTGCTGTTTTTTTGACATTGCATGCGAGAATCAGGTACAAGATTTATGACTGTAATGGTAATGTGGGTATCGTTTCTATCTTTAATATTCTACGATTCTACGAGGATGAATGAGGTTTTGATAATGTGTAAATGAGGTAATTTATACACTTTAATAAATAACATCAGTAAGTCAACAATTTGCGCTGCATTCTTACCACAACCTCGCCCAGGTTCTTACTTGGCCCACAAATTCCTGCGGCAGCCACGCCCTGGCCACCTCCCTCCCTTCACCTTCTATGATTCTTCCACTAACTCCTTCTCTTCAGACACGGTGGCCTCCTTGGTACACCCTTCTGCCCCCTTCTGCCACAGAGCATGTGCTATTGCTCTTCCAAGTTGCACAGTGTGCAGCCTCAGCTACCGGCAGGGCCTCGTCTCTCTCCTGGTGCTATTGCTTCAAGCGTTATCCTATCAGGGATGCCTTCCTGAGCTTTTTGTAGTTAAAAAAAAAATCACCCTCTCATTACTATTTTTCTCTTTGCCATCTTTAGTTGGCTTCCTCACAATTCAGACTTTAACACATATTGTTATATAGTACGACATGTATTTGTCTTTATCTGTCTCCCCGACTGGAGTGTAAGTTTCATGGGAGGAGAAACTTTGCTTTGACCACTATTCTCGTCACCCAGAACACTGCCCAGCACATAGTAGGCACTCAATAAATATTTGTTAATCTCCCTGCTATGTGTTGCATTGTTCATTTTGCCCCGAACTCTTTCCCCCACCCCTTAAAAAGCACATGGCTGGCAAGTGATAGGAAGAAACAAGTAGAGTGGTGAATGAGTGAACTAATTATGAAAAGGGATATTTGTTTTCTAACTCGTAAAGAAGTATCACCTTTAGACTGGGAGGAGCCAAGATCTGGAAAACAGAAAGCTCCTGGGAGATAGGGATTTGGCCTTAGGAATAATACAGAAATCCAATTGTCAAGGTTAGGCCACAAGGTTGGAGCTTGCCAAGCAACAAACAAATTCACTGAATCCACTGATGCGTCAGTTTAGAATTTCTTAAACCCTTGTTGAGGTCAAAATTGGCTCCTGAGCCTTCAGGAAACAAAATCTAGAGTCAGACAGCACAGGCCCAAATCCCAGTTTTTAACCATTAACCGTCACCTTGCGACATCTCCTAGAGTTACCTAATCTTCCTGTGTTTCCGTTTTCTCACTTGTGCAATAAAATAATTTTACCGATTTTTTATGATCCTTGTGATGATTAAATGAGCTCTTCTATGTGAGGGGCTTAACACATTCTCTGCACATGTAGGTGCGACAAAGCTGTTGGCTACCAGTATATTCAGCACGCAGTTGCGGGGCAAATAGCTCCAGCTATGGAAAGAAGCAAGTTTCTAATCTCTAGAATTTATTACACAATCAAAACATCAGTACTCTAGTTGAGGCTGGAAAACAAGTGGATTCCCCACACTCATTGAATCGTCACAGTTTTGCTGATGATAAAACGCATCAAAATCTGAGGATTTCTATGTCAAAAGTTTAATGATTTGGGGTAAGGAGAGTCATAGGATTATATTAAGAATATTCTGGAAGATTGTCCCCATCTTCCATTTTGCTTTGACTGTGGATACCAGGTCACAGTGTTCTGAGGTGAGTTCCCAAAATACCCATGGACCCACATCAGAAAAGTGCCTCCTGAGTGCAGTTGAAGCTTGAGTCCTGACGTTGCCAGGCAACAATTCATGTACCTGGCATGGAAGTTAGCTTCCTGGAAACATTAGCAGAAGCAATTCAGACATGCTTAACTCTGCAGGTGTGTACAAGTCAGGCTTCTGAGTTATTTCAGACATTAGAGCAAATTCTAATATGAATCCTTGGAATACGCAGCCTATCAGCCATCATATACATCTACTCTTGTTCCATTCAAAAGCAACAAGGGGTTGGGTGAATTAAACAAAACACTTCAAAATAAGAAAATAAACAACAATAACGATGGAGGAATCAGCTGCCCTTTCTGTGCTTCCTCTGTCACTGTGAACGGGCTCCTTTTCTTTCTCTATTTCCCCAAGTCAATCAATCCACTGATAAATCAGCAAGTCTGTATAACTCCACTATGACAAAAACATTTGGGTTAGGTGCTCAGGGGTTAAAAGGTTTGTATGCAATATAGTTTCTATACTTAAGATTTTACCATTCTTTGAGAAAGTCAAATAAAGGTTCTGGAAAGTTCTTTTTATTCCCAAAATGATTAAAAAAAAAATCAGTGGTTGCTAGGGAGATTAAGTGGAAAGGAGGGATATATAGTTGGAACGCAGATTTTTAGAACAGTGAAACTTTCTGTATGACACTGTAACGATGGATATGTATCATTATACATGTCACAACCCACAGAATTTACAACACCAACAGCAAACCCCAATATAAATTATGGACTTGGACTAATAATGATAGGTCAGTGTGAGTTAACTGATTTCGACCATTATTATCACTCGGGTGTGGAATGTTGGTGGGGCGGAAAGTGACGGGGTGTGCGCAAAGGTTTATGAGAACTCTGTACTTTCCGCTTAATTTTGCCAAGATAGTCTAAAAAGTAAAGTAAAGTAAAGTAAAGTAAAGTTTCTTCTTTTCTGAAGAAAGTCAAACAGGATAAGAAGTACCGAGAGTGAGATTGCTAGTTCGGAGAACGTGGTCAGGGGAAGTGTCTCCGAAGAGATGCCACGTGACCAGAAACCTGAAGGAAGTGCTCAAGGAAGCCATGTGGATATCTGAGGGAAGAACATTCCAGGCAGAGGGAATAGCGAGTGCAGTCACAAGTCATAAATGGCAAAGACAGTATTAGTGCCCTAGTATTCAAGGCCACTGACAAAGTAGTGAACATAGTAACAGATCATGAAAACAAGTGAGAAGAAAATAGTCTCAAATCCCAGAATACTTTTAAAAGAACTGGCCACCAAATCAATATTTTATTCATTTATTCTTGCCATTGGGTTTAAAGCTAACTTAGAGATTTTTATTTACTTAATATTTATTTACCAGTTACTGCTTTCCCTGGTTAAACATTTATCATCACTTGCCTGGACTAGAACAATACCTTTTCTCATGGGCTCATGGATTCAGTCTCACCTGTACTGATGCAGTCTCTCCTGATCTACAGTAACATTTCCTAGGGAGAAGATCTACCCCCATAATGTTAACCTGAACACTGAAAGCAATTGTTACCCACCAAAATGAGCCAAATTTCTGAACACATGATGGATTCTAGGAAATAAATATATATTCAAGTTATTCTAAATTTGAAAATGAAGCAAAGCATTGACCGTGTAAAAATTTAATATCATGCTGGAGCCCTGTCCAACATTTTACTTAAGGGCCCACGGACTGTCTTGGGGATTCTATGTTTGACATAATATTTATAATTGATCATGGCTCAGATATTTTATAACTCCATAAAGCTAGCGGTTAACTTTTAGAACAATGATAAAACAAGGTGACTTTATTTTTTGTAACTAGGAAGGATAAAGTCTGTGATTGTTTTGCAATGTAACATATGGACCAGTTTGTTTAAAATCTAGTGTCAGAAATTTAGATCAGTGTTCCTTTTTTATTTCACTGAACATACAAAATCCCATTTCTTTTATATAGTTTTTGAATCAGATTTTCCAAATGGCTGGTTCCATCATTAATGAATTAAATAAAAATATGACAGATGATCATTATTTACTTACATAAGAATTATGTTTTTAACATTTTTAGAATTATGTTTGACACACAATTGATTTTATGATATCAGATTCAACTAACTAAGTCTAGAATTAAATGCAGCTTTCTTATATAAATTCTGAATATTATCTATGTGTGAAACTGTTCCACAGATCTATTCAAACACATCTACAATCGCACTTGCAAAATATCCTTTTGGGAGTTATAAATGCTTTGGAAATCAATTTTGCTTAATTTGATTTAGGATTTCCTAGTAAATATGAATTCTAAACAGGATTTTCAAAGATGGAAAAGGTTGATTTAGAATATTTATATACAGGTAACATTTCTCTGTGATATTGTGACTGCTTTGTATGAAAGCTCAGCCAGAAGACTCCAAGATATAATGGAACTAGGGGATAAAGTGTTTTTAAATATTGGCACATAGAATGTAACTGGAAGCATTGGGAATTTGGTAGCAAATTTGTGCTCTTGATGTGAGCAAAGTCATGGTCAAAGCCACTTGCAGAAATGATTTCAGACAGACCAGAATTAAGAAAACCTGCACATTTATAAAAGAGATTATATAATTCCTTGAAAGCAGAGACCTTTATTATCACACACTGCAGCATGACTCTCTCACATTTTAAGGTGCTAGTAAATCCTTGAAGTTATTTATGGTGAATTGACATCAACATAAATTAGGGATTTGCTAGCAGGGATTAAAAGATAAGAATAAATCAAGACGGAACCATAAATTAGGTAAATAGCAAAACTGCACCAATAAACTAGATTCAGCTTATGTGTGAACATCTGACTAGACTGTCCAGGTTCAAATTTTAGCTTAGTCTAGTATTAGCTGCGGGGACTTGACTAAATTACTTAAGCTCTCTGTGCCTCATTTCCTCTGTGCCTCATCTATAAAAAGGGTTAATAATGATACCAATTGTATCAAGTTGTTGAAACGTTAGATTAGTCAATATAAAAGACTTATAAAAATTCCTAGCACAAAATATGGGATAGGTTAGTCTTACCTAATGTTATTGTTACAAGTAGTAATGGTACCTGGGGCACAAAAGAGAAGGAGTTGCAAATAACTTCAAGAACCTGAGAAGTCAGACCATGCTATTGCTTGGGCAACTAGGAAGTTAAACAAATGGAGTGCAGGAAATATACAAAGCTTTCCTGGTTTGTGACAACAGGATTTTCCTAAGGAGTCATTCACTTCATTTTTGTCTGATGAATCATTTGGAACACATTTAATCCAGATTTATAGACTCAGAGAATGTCAGGAAAGAAAGGATTCTTAGAAACTGGTTAGTCCAATTGATCCAGTCTTTGCTTTATATCAAAATCATTACCAGATGGTTTAAAAATACAGATACCTGGACAGTCTCTAAATCCACTGAGTCAGAGAGTACAAGAATATCTTCTTCAGATCATTCTGATGCAAGTAAAATTTGAGAAATCCTAATCTAGTCCAATTATCTTCTTCTACCTTCTAGAAAACTAAGGTCTAGTGATGTGAAATGGCATAGGCAAGTTTACAGTCATAATGACACCCCTGGGTTCAGAAACTTTGCCTCCTGTGCCCACCCCACATGTCAAGAAAGAGCACAGAGCACAAGGAAAGGGTCACCCACAGCCCACACCCTGCTGAGCAGAGGGCTAATGCATCCTCCTGAGTCCTGATTGAGCAGGCATTACACCTTCCCCTTCACCTGACTCTTGAAAGGAAATGTCTGATCTGTTGCTTAGCAATGGCATTGTTCCAGAGTTTTGGGATTTCAGCAAAGAAAAGGGTGGGGGGAGCAATTGCTAAATAAGCTCCCCACATCTCATTTTCACATTCCCTCCAACGGAGCACTGAGTTTCTAACCTTCCTATCAATGAAGAGAACTCCTGAGCTTGGCAAGGATGACAATGACACAAAACCATCTTCTATTTGTTAAAGATTATTCCTTTTGTGAGATGAGGGGAGGAGAGATGACCGAGGTGTCAGAATAACACTGATTTTTTTCTTTCTTTCTTCCTCATCAGAAGAATAAGGCAGAGCCTAGAAAATTGCTGCATTTAAGAGCTATTTCTTGCCATTGCTTTAAATGTCCTCCCCGCCTTATTTTCATTGCACTTGAAATTTCCTCTGCAGGGAATTCTACTCTAGGCTCAAGAAGACATCTGGCAGCAGTGAGGGGTGAGACCTGCCTTGTGGACAGTTGCTGGAGAGATGTGATAATTCCAATTTCTGTCAAACAGCCGAGTGCGTGTTGTTAAATGTCAAGTATTTCCAAAAACAGCTGGAAAAATGAAGCCACAGAAAGTCTTGTTTATTACCCTACAGCTTGCTCTCCTGTATAGGAAACATAACTTTGTTTGACCATGTGGTTCAGAATATTAATAGCATCTCGATCCTGGGTAGATTTATCCTCTCCTTTAACAATAAATATGTCTATTTTTCTTTTTCATTTTTCTCCCCACCAGTGAGACTCAGAAGTCATCTGAAGAGGATTTGGCAAATCAACTTTCAAACTGAGAAAGAGAGTCCTCCTACAGTTAATTTGAGCATACAATAAATTGCATGTTGTGTGAAGATTGACCAAGGTAGACGACAAGATCATGAAATGTAAATAGAGTCATCGTGAAAATGAGAATTTAATCATTATTATGATAATATGGGCATTTCCTAAATATCAAGAGTCAACACTGTATGATCATCTCTTGAGACATCAACATATAAAATCTCCTTTCTGTGTTAATGCTCTACACAATTTGACTCTCAGCCTGTAATTTTTGCAGATTGCTATTAAAGACATAGCTGAATTCCCTTCCATGGATGCTGTTTTATTTGGGGGAGAACATTTCTAGAAACCCAAATATCATATTTAAAAAGATCATATAATCAAATTTCTATTTTACAGATTATGATATTGAGGCTAAAAAACATTAGTCCAAGTTATAATATCAAAATGATCAAAGCACTGTGGTCTCCTGTTTCCCTGTCAATTCAGTTCAATTCAATTCAGTTCATTTCAATAATATGGTGAATTAGTGAGTTCATTTGGCAGGCATTGTGCTAGGCACTAGGCCAAAGTGAACAACAGAGCAAAGCAAAAAGCAATGAAGTCTCATAAGTTGGGACAGAAGAGTTACCACCAACTCTGAGTGAGTGTAAGCAAAGAGGAAACGGAATGTGAATTAGCATTTAGTTATTCTTTCTCCATCTTTTCTCGTCTCTGACAATAAAAGAATGAAGGCATGGAATTGATTGACAGGGTGGGGAGAAGTACAAGAAAATTAATTTCCTTATGTCTGGAATAGCTGTAACACAGAACGAATGGGTCAGTGGGGAAAGTGAAGTCATGCTATGCTAAGGGTTTGGATGTTATTCTAATAACAACTGGGAGTTGCTGAAAAGTTTTTGTTTTTGTTTTTGTTTTTAATGTTGATTTGAGAGAGAGAGAGAGAGAGCAGGGGAAGGGCAGAGAGAGAGGAGAGAGAGAATGTCAGCACAGAGCTTGACTCGGGGCTCGATCTCAGGAACTGTGAGATCATGACCTGAGTTGAAGTCAAGAGTCGGATATTTAACCAACTGAGCCACCAGGTGTCCCTGAAAAGTCTTTAGTGGTGTAGTTACAGTGCTCATTCCATTGTACCACATGAAAATTTTGGACCATAGCTCACTGAAGGAAACAAAGCAAAAGGCACCATAAAGAACATACCTCGTAGAAGCCAATGATTTGAGGGATGTTCACATCAGATCCTTCTGTCCCTAGACATACCTCGTTAGTGTTCTCAAAGTCCCAGACTTCTCTCCATTCAGCATACTTCGTTTGATGTCTAGGCCCTGATATAGGGTGAGGTGGGGAGACACACTTGAACAGCCAACAAGGGGACAGGTGACAGATAGCCACCAATATGAGATGAGGAAAGGTCTTCATGGGGGACCAAAGTAGAAATAGCATTCATAGGGGCGCCTGGGTGGCTAGGTCAGCTGAGCATCTGACTTCGGCTCAGGTCATGATCTTATGGTTGGTGAGTTCAAGCCCCACGTCGGGTTCTGTGCTGACAGCTCGGAGCCTGGAGCCTGCTTCTGATTCTGGGTCTCCCCCTCTCTCTGCCCCTCCCCCACTCATGCTCTGTCTCTTTCTGTCTCAAAAATAAATAAACATTAAAAAAATTGTTTAAAAAAAGAAATAGCATTCATAGTTCTCATTTAGTGTTATTTAATTTAATTTTAGTGCTATTTAGTGTAATTTTTTTCTTTATTAATCATGAAATCATGTTCACCAAGAGAACTCAAAAATACTAATCCCACTACCCCAATGAGCCAGAAAAGATAAGTGATTTGCTGTTGTCACATAGCCAGGAAGTAGCAACAGTTGCACTTGACCTAAGTTTCCTGGCTTCTGACCCGATAGTCTCCATGATACCATAGCTGCCTTTGAAATGAAGTTCAACTGCTTCATATTCTTACCAAGCACTGACTGTGGCACCATCAACCATGGCAGCTTTTCCTCATGAAGTGACCAAATATTTGTGTTGACCACTTGCTCATTGAGGCCCTTAGACCACTGCCTTCCATTCCTCCATAATTTTTAATCATCCTGATGGAGTCAATTTCTTTAGGAAGGTGTAGAAAATCTGTAAAGGGATCAAAGGGGGCAGGGAGGAAGTCTCTGTTTAGAGACTTTAGAGACTTCTGGTAACCTCTGGGAACATTTTTCTACTCTCTTAAGATACCTGCCTTCGTAACACATCATTTAAATACTGTCAACCAGAGCTTAATTATTTTACCAGTATCTGGGATGTTATTTAAAATCCCTTATTTCATTTTTTTTTTTTTTTTTTTGGCCCGGTCACTACTTAGTCCAGTAAAATAAAGTTTCTGCTAAAATCCTCATCTTGTCAGATGCTCTGTGTGGTCCTGCTATTACTACTAATTTGCAAAGGAAAAAAAAATTTCACATACTTAGGTGCCAAATAAGACAATCAACTTCAACTAGCATTTTAGCTTAATCAGAGAGATGAAATGGATTTTATTAAGTTTTCTTTTCCTCGTCCATTAGAGCGAATGTTCACGCTGGCTCTTTGAATATTTTGTCAGCATAAATAAGTGCAATATTTTGAAGGCTTTGATTTCTAAGTCCATTTTTCCTCTGTGGAAAATTCATTCTGTTCTAAGTCTGACCATACCCTGGGGCAGCTCTTTCCTCTGCTCCCAGGCTTCCACATTTGACCCCAGAAGCATCTAGCATGGAATTGGGCACAGAATGAGGATTTAGTAAATGTTAGTTAAAACTGAATGCTTTCCTGTTCTATTTACAGGGGGAAAAAAAAGAATAGAGTTGTTCAAGACCGCTAAGGAGGTATCCAGGATGACTGATGGTCACTGCAAGTTGACACAAGGACTGTCATGTTAGCAGCTCTCAGCACTCATAAAATGGCAAGGGTGTCTGGGAGCACTGCTTAGTGATGAGGTGACACAGGCTTCATAATGATCAAATCTGTTTTACTTTTCTTGAGATATTGCACAAAAAGACAGCTTCCCACTGTCCATTTCAGACTTGAATTTTCTATGAGCCAGCCCTGGGTTCCAGCCAATGAGCTGCTGATTGGTTTGGAAAGTAAGTCTTTATTATGAGTACAAAAAGAGGGAATAAACTTAAAATCTCTCCTCTGGGTGCTTTGTGTTTTCTTTCTCCCAAAGATAATCAGGGGAGAAGCCTAGCCAGGATTTAAAACCTGTGTTTTACTCGGAGATGCTAATCAGTGGAATGTTTTCTGAGACTTTCTCCGGCCATTAGTTATTCATGAGGAAGAAGTTGTCATGCTTTGTGTTAGAGGCAAAAAATAAAATAAGACAAGATAAATAATAAAATAAAATAAAATAAAATAAAATAATAAAATAAAATAAATTAATTAAATTAAATTAAAATAAGTTCTAACATGCAGTGGAGCTGCTCACCCTTTGAGAAAGCAGTGCTTATTTGGAGTGGAAATTCAAGGGCAGAGTGGCAGCCTTTTTTTAATTTTCTCTAATACTAAGAGTTTATGAGCTTTGAAATTTAGAATTTAAGATTTAAATCACAGGATTTTACTGTGCATTACCCAGTCACCAAGTATTTGACTGGTGTTCAGGTCAGTAGTAGAGTGGACTCCATAGTAATTTGGGAGAAATTTTAGAAAATTATATTTGTTAGGCTCAGATCTTTTCATTACTCCCTGTGGTAAAGACCCACGAGTTTTACTAGGGACCCTCTCCTTCGGAAGGTTAGCATCAACCCAAAGAAAAGACAAGGTTTGGACAGAGCTCAGGGACTGATCTGAACTCAGCTCTCCACTCTTCTGTTCTGATCTTGATTCTACGGACAGTGGTGGTGAGGGCAGGGTGCAGATTCCCCAGTTTACTCAGACTCCACTATGGTAACCAACAGCCATAAAGGTGAGATTCCCACTTATGCAAATAAGCAGAATAATGGTTTATGGCCAGAAAGCCACTATATGAGACAATCAATTTTCTACCCCAAACTGAAAAAAGGGCAGAAACCAAAGCAAAGGTTAACAGATTAAGAAAAAATAGGAGCACAGGAAAATACATCTGCTCTTGTCCAGCAGAGACTTATACCTTCTTCCAGCATCTCTCAGATCTCCTCTCTTAACATTCCAACCCTCACTCACCCTGTGCCCAGCACATGGGTCTTGCCGTCCCTCCGATGCACAGCCAGACCTTTGCACTGGCTGCTCCCTCTGCTGGGAATGGTCTTCCACCAAGTCCACTATTTCAATTTGCAAACTATACATTCTCCCATCTTCTAATTCTTATAGATTTTTCTAATGGTTAAAACATTTCCAGGGCGCCTGGGTGCCTCGGTTGGTTAAGTGTCTGACTTCAGCTGAGGTCATGATTCTCTCAGCTTGTGGGTTCGAGCCCTGCGTCAGTCTCTGTGCTGACAGCTCAGACAGAGTCTAGAGCCTGATTTGGATTCTGTGTCTCCCTCTCTCTCTGCCCCTCCCCTGCTCACACTCTGTCTCTCAAAAATAGATAAATATTAAAAATAAAAAAATAAAACATTTCCATAGCACTAATCCTATTCTAATGTACTATATGATTAGTTCATTCATCATAATTGTTGTTTGCTTTCTGCCTTACCCTTGCTAAAATGTAAGCTCTGTGAGGGAAGTGATCTTTCTTGTCTCGTTCATGACAGTATACCCAGGGTACTGACAACAGCAGCTGACTCATAGTAGGCACTCGATGCAATTTGGGTAGATGGACAACTGGGTAATAAAATAAACCAAAATCATAGTTGGAAAAAATGTGTGGAGAGTTAAGCAAAAAATCCTTTACATAGGTTCCTTATGGTACTTCTTTTTGACCCACTATGGATGAAATTCCCCAGAACCAGTTTGAAAATGAGTACCATTTTCTTCTCATCATGTACAGTAGCCAAGAGCCAACTAACGTATTTATCTAAGTGGTAAAGACAACGGACTTTGAGTCACACAGACAGGCACCTGAAATTTAGCTCTGCCGTTTGCTAGCAGTGATTGCGGGTAAGTTATTTCATCCTGTTAAGAATAAGTAGCTCATTAAAATGAGGGTAAGAACACCCACTTCACAAGGTCATAGTGAGTATTCATCATAATATTTATAAAGTGCCTAGCACAGTGCCAGGTGGAAAATCTATAAACATGGGCATTATTACTAGATTATCCATAAGCACCTCCCTGTCCTGACATTCTTAAAAGCCACAAATGTATAATTCCTCATAACCGAATCAAATTAGAGATGGTATTGAGTGATTTGGAAAAGTTCCAGGGTGTACAGCTGGAATCTGTATCATCAGGAGTGAATTATTACATCTCATTGGGCCTCAGTTTCTCTTCAGTAGAAGGAGAATTTCAGTTAGCATCTGTACTCTCAGTATCAAGTATCAAATGCTACATTTAACAACTGGAATATGAAGCCCCTTAGATTCTAGTAAGATGAATTACTTCAAACTTGTAAGTACTTTTGGGACAAAATGAGCAAGTTGCCATTGATCTATATGCCTCTGCAAGCATGCATGCTCATGTGTGTATGTACATGCACACCCCCACACGCACCCACAGACACCCACAAACACATCTATAGAAAATTATTTTTAATATGGCCGAAACCAATTCAGAGTTCAGGAATCAACTATTTTAAAAAATACATGACAGGATGCAAAATATGGAAGATCGTGCCAAGGCAGAAAATACCAGGATCAAAACACAGTGTAACTAATGAATGTGTAAGTAGGAAACTTCCTATAGGAGAAAATGGAATGAAATAAGTGTGAAATAGATACATAAAGTGTCTACACTGTAGAAAAACAAAGTATTAATAAACAATGGGCTCAGAAAGGGCTTCACACAACACTTGAGTTAAGTCTTGGATGAAAAGCAGATGTTTGGCATAGATGTAGAGGAGTATCTGGGTAATTGTAGGTTATGTGCAAAGTCAGGGAGGGTCAGAAGTGCCTGCACAGTCCAGGAAGGTTAGTGATCAGCCATGAATGGAACAAAAGGATTAAAGGAAGTGCTGAAAGACAATAAAGTTAGAAGGACCTGGTGGGGGCACCACATGGAGGGTTTTGGACATCAGGTAAAAAGCTTAATCTTGATTGTCCGTGTTTGGAAGTTTTAGGTAACTGGACAGGAAAAAAACAACATGAACTGATTTGTTCAGATGATAACTCTGAGAAGTGTGAAGGATGAATTCAAGAACCACTCACAGCTTGAGAGACAAATACTAGCAATTGAACAATCTCATCAATAGGAGCAGAACCAAAAGGGATGGAAAAGAGAAAACTGATGTCAGAGGCATTGAGGAGGTGGAGTCTTTGAGTTATTTAGGCATTGTTGACTGGTCCCTCCTACTCTGGTTTCTGTAACACCCTTTCCTGGTTTTTGTTTCTCCATCTTCAATTCTTTTTCTCAGCCTTCCCCATGAGCTATTTCCTTCATCTACTCCTTAATGATATTATTGCCAAGGTTGCTGACCTTGGCCAACTTCTTGGCCGACTCCGTGGCAGCTTGTGGCCTTCAGACTGCTTCTGTGTATATGGCACACACAGCTTTCCCCTGCAGCCAGACTTTCCTGCTGAGCCCAACTTGTATATTGAACTATATATTAACCATCCTCTTACAGAGATGTTTAACTACAAACTATCTCCTCCCCTTGAAAACTTGTCCCCATCCCTCTTACAGTCTGCATTCCGGTGTTAATCATGTATACATTTAGCTATTCAAATCAAATTTTGGAAATCAGTCTTTATTCTCTGTTTTTTTCAATTATCCTCCATACCTAGTACATCACCACGTCAAGTATATCTATTATTTCATAACAATTACATCTCCTAAACATAACAGAAATACAACTTTTCATTTTAGTCCTATTCTTTTAGGTCCTAATTTAATTTCATCCATGAGTAAGGACAAGCCCCAAAGGGAGGACGTTTCAGGTCTGCCTGGAAGTGGCATCATATGAGTAAGTTCAAGGATGAATTACAGAGATGGGAAAGAGAAACAAACTCTGAAGGAACAAAGGAGCATAACTGAAAAGGTGGTGGTGTACATTATACTCAAGGATTGGCATGAGAACAAAAATGTACCTAAGTTGGTGGCTGTAAAATTATACAGAGCAAAGACAAAGTGGAATATATAGTTGAAGCCAAGAATTTCAAAAACTAGTCTGTAAATAGAAAATGTGTCCTTGAAAAACTTAAAGTGACTACCAGGTTAACCCTGAGTCATCCTGCCTCAAGTCTTGCCTTCTTCAACGCATCGTCTATAAGATTGTCAGAGTGGTTTTTCTAAAACCGTAATTGTGATCATGTCACTGCCTCACTTAACCCTTAAGAGCCCCCTCTCCCTTTCTTGATAAAATCCCAACCTGTTAACATGGGATGTGTTTCTTCATGATTTGGTTTCTGTTTATCTCTCCCTTCTCATTTCCTCATTGATTGACACTCCTCGCCCAGAAACCTTGACCCTTTCAAGCTGAACTACATCAGTTCCTTAAACACACTATGCTCTCCCACTACTACGTGCTTTTTAACTACATGTCTTCTCTGAGGCTAATTCATGAAGGTCCTTCAAGATACATCCTAAGAAGTTTTTCTTACTGGGGCACCTGGGTGGCTTAGTCGGTTGAGTGTCCGACTCTTGATTTTGACTCAGGTCATGATCCCTGGATTGTGGATCAAGCCCAGCATTGGGCTCCATGCTGAGTATGGATCCTGCTTCAGATTCTCTCTCTCTCTCTCTCTCTCTCTCTCTCTCTCTTCCTTTGCCCCTGTCCCCTGCTTGCTCTAAAATTAAAAAATGAATGTTTTCCTTTACTACACAGACAAACTACCAACCCTCCTTTGGGCTACTGTAGAATATTCCTGTCTTACAGTGCTTATGCTGCATGGTGCACAGCTGGCTTCTCCAACGGGTTTTCATATTATGTTGTGTTATGCTGTGTCATTGTATTATGTTATAGGATGCTGATATTTCCTGAGGGTGAGGAATCATTTCATGTTTGCCAGAGTGCTACGAGCAGTAGAAGTGATCGATACACATTAGCTGAACAAATTAATGAATAATTGAATCAACTTAGTGAATGATTAGATATGAAAAGTATATACAAAGCTGAGGCTAAATGTTCCTGAGGTTTATAGTCCAGGTGATTGGAAGAATTAAATGACCCAAAATATAGGTCACATCCAATCCATTTATCCCACGTTCACTGTCTGTACCCATTCAGCTGAAGATGGCTGGAGAAAAAAATAGGCATCATATTGATTGGATTTATTTCAATTTTATTACCTGAAATCTCAAGTGGTTCCTCCGTGCTGCCTGGCAATCCCACATTTCCCAAAACAATTTACGCCCCCACATTCCCAGATCGCTATTTCATATCTTATTCTGTAAATCAAATTTTAAACATATGTCCTGATGATTTTGCTTCTTATTTCACTGAGAATAGCCATCCAGAAGGAAATGTCCATATTCCTTGTTTTTTCTCCACACTTCTTTTTTTTTTCTCTCTCACTCTTTAACTTATTTCTTTCTGCAGTACTATGAATTCTTACATAATGCAAAGTTATTATTTTGTTTTGATTTTCACCAGTCTCCCCCTCCCACAATAGAATGTAGGCTCCATGAAGGCAGGGTTGCTTCTGCCTTTTGGTTTTTCACTTCTGCACCCCAAGCTGGTAGAATACTTCCTGACACACGGAAATCAGTAAATATTTACAGAATGAAATAATTAGATCTCCCACAAATAAATCTCCCCATTTCTCAGTAACTCTACCAATTGACTACTGTTCCCCTACATTCTATTGTTTTCTATATTCTATTTTCTTTGTTTTTTATTTAAAAAAAATTTTTTTAAGGTTTTATTTATTTTTGAGACAGAGAGAGACAGAGCATGAACGGGGGAGGGGCAGAGAGAGAGGGAGACACAGAATCGGAAGCAGGCTCCAGGCTCCGAGCCTTCAGCCCAGAGCCTGACGCGGGGCTCGAACTCACGGACCGCGAGATCGTGACCCGAACCGAAGTCGGACGCCCAACCCACTGAGCCACCCAGGCGCCCCTCTATATTCTATTTTAATAGGTGAATTATTCTTTCTCCTAACGCCAAATGTCATCCTTATGATCTGGACACAGGGCCACCATGTATGATCATGTCATTTGTTCACTATAAAGCAATGGCTAGCTGAGTGGGCAAGTGGAAGCTGAAAGTCATTTGCCTAGCGGAAGGGTTTTTTGTTTGGCTGTCTGGGTGTTTGGTTGGTTGGTTGTATTTCTTTGCAAATAATTGATGTGTGGAATAATAGCCCTAATTAAATTTTATAACTTGTTACTTACTCATGAACCTTTGTGGAAAAATGTCCTAACCATTCCCATCTTATAAAAATGACCATCCATGATTATGCATCCTCTTTCTTCTGCTACCCTTTAGAGCAAAACTTCCTGAAACCACTATCACATCACTAGAGACAGACCAGAACCTCCAGGTCTCAGTGGCTTAGCACACCAATAATTTATTTTTAATTCCTTTAAAATCTTGTATGGGGTAAGCAACAGTTCTGTGCATCAAATGTCAGTCAGTCAAGCAAGCACGATGTTGTGATCTATTACACCTGGAAAAGTGCTTCCATTTTCAAGGAAGAAGAGAGTCAAGTTCAAGAATCAACATTGAGAGCCTTCACTAGTAAGCAATGCCTGTTACTTTGTCACACAGTTCACTAGCTAAGACACTTCGTATGGCTCTGCTTAAGCACAAGGGGACAAGGAGGAGCCGTCTTCCTCTGTGTCCAGAAAAGAGGAGAACCAGTTGTCAATTAACCATTCACAACTGTATGCACTGTCTTTACTTTCTCTCCTCTCAGTCTGTCTTGAACTCACTCCAATCTGGCACTGAATCTTCTGCCAATGTCACTATTACAAAATCCTATGATAAAAATTTTTAACAGCTTTAATGAGGTATAAATGATGGATATAAACTCTACCTAATTAAAGGACACAGTTTGACACATTTTAATGTATGTGTGTTTGTGATTATACATATATGTGTACATTATATACATATATATGTATATAACACATATCTGTTTTGTATAGATATAGATATATAGATATAGATATCTATGAAACAATCACCATAATCAAGATATTCAACATATCCATTGCCACCTAAAGTACCCTTGCCTTTTGTAATCTTTGTCATCAGACCCTTCCTATGCCCCCTTCTCCCAGGCAACCATTTACCTGATTTCTAATTAGGCTAGTTAGAATTTTCTAAACTACTCAGAATTTCTAGAATTTTAAGCAAATTGAATCATATAGAATATACAATTCGTCTGTCTTCTCTCACTCCACATAATTATCTTGAGATGCATTCATGATATTGCATATATCAAGAGTTTATTGCCTTAGGGACATCTGGGTGGCTCAGTTGGTTAAGCTACTGACTCAATTTCAGCTCAAGTCATGATCTCAAGGTTCATGAGGTTGACTCCCATGTTGGGCCCTTGCTGGGCATGGAGCCTGCTTAAGATTCTCTCTCTCCCTCTCTCTCTCTGCCCCTTTCCCAGCTCACATGCATGTTCTCTCTCTCTCAAAATAAATAAACTTAAAAAAAGTTGATTGCCTTTTATTGCTGAGTAATATTTGTTGTATGAATATAACAAAATTATTTTGCCCAAATATTGATGTGTATTTTGATTGTTTCCAGTTTGGGACTATTACAAATGATACTGCCATGAGCATTCATGTACAATGAATTCATTTTGCACAGGTAGAGCTGAGAATCACGAACATACCAGTCTTAGAATAGATAAAAACTAGATTGTATGATATGTATTTAATGGGTGCTACAATACACTTTCTAGTAGTTCACCTCAGTTATAAACCTAACCTCCTTCTTTTTTACAACTCTTGAATGAGTCCTATGTCACATGGCCGAAAACCAAAATTCACTTCCTCCATGGATAAGAAAACCCCAAATTCCAGAAGAAGCTTCGTAATGGTTGTAAGTCCCTCTCCAAAACTCATCCAAAGGATAACTCTGATCTCTTCCCTTGTGAAAGACAGAGAAAGGGGATGTGGTTAGAGGGCAAGCGTGTCAGTAAAGTGGGATTCACCCTACATGGGGACGTGAATCAGAACAGAGATTTCCTAACAGTTGGTGAGGTAAGACACTGAAGAAAAGAGAATAGGCTTTAACACTGTGCAGTGATTTTTTTTTATCCCAAAAAAGAGTGAACACATGTTCTGATGTTTAACATGCTATGTGCCTTTTACAGATTTTCAATAGACCTTTAAAAATGAAATAAATATAAAATGAACACTCTTTCATGTTTAATTCTATGTTGTTTATCAATGAAAGTATTGCTCTTATATCTTTTATAATATGACTTTAATGAGAACAGTGCAAGGTACTTCAAATATCTGAAGTTCAATTTATTTGCTTCTGGGTTGTTTTGTTAATAATTTACTGAGATATAATTCACAAATTATAGAAATCGCTCACGAAGGTGGACAATCGAATGTTTTTTTTTTCTTATATGTAGAGGGTTTTGTAACTATCATCACAATTGATGTTAGAATCTTTCTGTTCTCCTTAAAAGAAATCGTGGTTTTCTCACCTATACTTGTAGTTCTAGGCAAACACTAATCTACTTTTTGCCTCTATAGATTTGCCTAATCTAGACATCTAATGTAAATGGAATCATATATACTCTTTTGTGACTGGTTTCTTTGACTTAACATAATGCTTTTAAAGCTCATCCATTTTGTAGTAAGTATCAGTAGTCATGCTTTGTTATTTTTTCCATAGTATTCCCTGGAGTGCTGCATTTTATTTGTTATTCATCAGTTTATGGACATTTGTGCTGCTTCCATTGTTTGGCTACTATGAATAATGCTGTTATAAAACGTTCATGTGCAAGTTTTTATATGGGCACGTTTCTTTTCTCTTAAGTACAAATATATATAGCATATATGTATGCATGTATGGAGACATAGATCTAGCACAGAATTTCTGAGTCATATGAGAACTCCATGTTTAACATTTTGAAGAACTATCAGGGTTTTTCACAAACTGGCTGCACCACTGTATGTTAACATTGGCCGTGTAACACCAGCCATGTATGAGGATTCCAATTTCTTCACCTCCCTTACTTCCGAAATAACATTTATCTGTCTTTTTGATTATAACCTCCTAGTGAATGTGAGGTGGTGTTGCATTGTGGTTGCAATTGGCATTTCCTGCATCACCAATAATGTTGATCATCTTTTCATGTATTTGTTGGCCATTGCTTGTGTATCTCCTTTGAAGAAGTATCTACTTCAATCCATTGCCTATTTTAAATTGGGTTATTTGTTTTTATTATTGAATTGTAAGAGTTCTTTGTCTATTTTGGATTCAGGTCCCTAATAAGACAGGATTTGCAAACGTTTTTTTCCTATTCTGTGGTTTTCTTTGGATTTGCACACATTTTCTCCCGTTCTGTGAATTTGTTTTTGCACTTTATTGATGGCATTATTGCAACAGAATAGTTTTAATTATGATAGGTCCAATTTATTTAATTTTTTTGTCCCCTGTGTTTTTGGTGTTGTATCAATCCCAGTCATGAAGATTTACTTGTATACTTTAGGTTTTTGTACTCTTTGCTCTTACATTTAGGTATGTAATCCTTTCTAATTTTGGTGTGTAGTGAATAGTAGGGGTTCAATTTCATTTTTCGCATGTCGATATCAAGTTGCCCCAGAACCGTTTGCTCAAAAGATAATTCTTTCCCCATTCAATGCCCCTGGCACTTTTATCAAAAATCAGTTGAATATAAATTCAAAGCCTCATTTCTGGACTCATTTCTATTCATTGATCTATATGTCTATCCTTAACGCTATCTTGATTGTCTGTGTGGTAAGTTCTGAAATCAGGAAGTGTGAGTCTTCTAATTCGCCCTTTTTCCAAGATTTTTTTTCCTGGCTATTCTATATGTTTTGAACTTCTATATTAATTTGAGGGGCAGTTCGTTGGTGTTAAACACAAAAAGTCAGCTGAGACTTTGATAAGAGTTATGCTTAATGATTCTTGGTCTCAATGGCTTTCATATGTGAAGAAGGTAACTGACAGATGCATAAGACCCAATTTTAAAACTGAATTATTAGCTATCCTTCGTAAAATCATGACATTTGATTTCTAATCCCATTGATGCATTATGATTCTTAACACTGAAACTTTTCATTGAGAAGATTTATAAATATGGTTAAAAACTCTTTTTCCAAGTTATTTTTTGGCACATTTGCATCTTTTTTCGTAACTTAAGTCATTCCATTATGAAAACATTTCCCATTCATTTTAAAAATAATCTCTCCATTAAATAAATTTTATTTTCTGAAAAATAAGTCATTTTGGTTTTGCTTATTGTGAAAAATGTTAGCATTTCCTTCATGGGGTTTGTATTGCCAAGATTCTAAAACTAAAAATTTATAGCCTGCTTAAATCCATTTAACTGATAACACTTTAATTAAACTGCTTCTCAATATGTTAAAAATGTCTGAATAAGATGAATACCACTGACCACCTATGGAGTACTCACTTTTCCCTCAGGACACTCCTAATCTAACATGACATGAAACTGATGAGAGTACTGATTAAATCTAAATAATTAATTTGCAATGCTTAATTTTTTTCAAGGTAAAAATAAATGTGTATTAAAGTTTTATATATTTTTTCTGCACCCATGGATCATCTTGACCACCACCTAGGGTACATGGATCCTACTTTGTAAACCTCTGATCTGTGGTGTCACATACTGGCAAGATACGAAGAAGATTCAGGATGAAAATGATGCGGAAAAAAAAATTGCCAAGTAATTACTTTGTGGCTTTGGTTAAAGTCAATTTATTATAATACAGGCACACAGGTGACATTTTAAGAAATAAAACATCTTAATAAAATGAAATACAAGATCATCAACTGCTTCAGAAAGGACAGAGCAGTCAATTATGTTAAATGATAAGAATAAGTGAAATAAAGCAATAACAGAGAGCCAAACATTAGAATATGAAAACAGAAACTGTGGGTGATGGTCAGAAGAACCATTCCAATAATATTCTGTTATGGAAAAAATTGTGTCCCCACCCCCACAATTCATATGTTGAAGCTCCAACTCCCAATGTAACTGTATTTGGAGATTAGGCCTTTATGGAGAAAATTATGGTTAAATGAGGTAATAGGGATGGGACACTAATTCAATAGAATGGGTGCTTTTTTTTTTCTTTTTTTTTTTTTTGGAGCCAAAAAATAAGAGACTCTTAAAAACTGAGAACAAATACAGTGGGTGTTCTTACAAGAAGAAGAGGCAGAAGTCCTCTCTCTTTCTCTTTTTCTCTTTCCCCTCCCTCCCTCTGTCCTCACGTCAACAAGAGAAAGGCAGCATTAGAATACCAGTGAAGGTGACCATCTATAACCTAGGAAATCATCAAAAACAATTTTCCCAGCAATTTTTCATGGACTTGTAGCCTCCAGATCTGTGAGAAAATAAATGTCAGTTGTTTAAACCACTCAGTCCATGTAATTTTGTTAAGGCTGCCTGAGCTAACTAGTGAAAGTAGTAAGGACAGAAGCCCAACTAGAGTTGGCTGGGGAAACAGTGGGTGGTAACAAAATGGTTTGTGTTTTCACTTTCATTTGTCTTCATGTGATTTTTTATTTCTTCTTTGATTTCTTGGTTGATCCATTCATTGTTTAGTGCCATGTTATTTAGCCTCCATGCATGTGTGTTCTTTCCGGATTTTTTCTTGTGGGTGACTTCTAGTTTCACAGCGTTATGGTCAGAAAAGATGCATGGTATGACTTCGATCTTCTTGAACTTGTTGAGGCTTGTTTTGTAGGCTAATATGTGAACTATTCTGGAGAATGTTTCATGCTCACTTGAAAAAAATGTGTATTCTGCTGCCCTAGGATGGAATGATGTGAATATACCTGTTAAGTTCATCTGGTCCAGTGTATCATTCAATGTTACTGTTTCTTTGTTGATGTTCTGTTTAGATGATCTGCCCATTGATGTAACTGGTGTGTTAAAGTCCCCTACAACTATTGTATTACTATCTATTCGTTCTTGAATGTATGTTATTAACTGTTTCACATATTTAGACGCTCATGTTAGGTGCATAAATACCTACAACTGTTATATCTTCTTGTTGGATTGTCCCCTTTATTATTATATAGTGTCCTTCTTTACCTCTTGCTACAGTCTTTATATTAAAGTCTATTACTCAGCCATAGAAAAAGAATGAAATGTTTTGCCATTTGCTATGACACAGATGGATCTGGAGGATATAAGATTAAATGAAATAAGTTGGTCAGAGAAAGACAGATACCATACGATATCACTCATATACAGACTTTAAGAAACAAATGAACAAAGGAAAAGAAAGAAAAAAAAGAGAGACACACCAAAAAATAAACTCAAAACTAGAGAGAACAAACAGATGGTTGCCAGAGGAAGGAGGTGGGGGGATGGGAGAAACGGTGAGAGGATGGAGAGTACCCTTATGTTGATGAGCACTGAGTCCTATATGGTAGTGTTGAATCACCATATGGTATACCTGAAACTAATATAACACTGTGTTAACTACCCTGGAATTAAGACTAAAATTAAAGTAATTAATTAATTATTAAAAAAAGAAGTGATGTTGGGAATGTAAGCTGGTGCAGCCACTCTGGAAAACAGTATGGAGGTTCCTCAAAAAACTAAAAATAGAACTACCCTATGACCCAGCAATTGCACTACTAGGCATTTATCCACGGGATACATGTGTGCTGTTTCGAAGGGACACACGCACCCCATGTTTATAGCAGCACTATCAACAATAGCCAAAATATGGAGAGAGCCCAAATGTCCATCGATGGATGAATGGATAAAGAAGATGTGGTATATATATACAATGGAGTATTACTCAGCAATCAAAAAGAATGAAATCTTGCCATTTGCAACTACGTGGATGGAACTGGAGGGTATTACTCCAAGTGAAATTAGTCAGAGAAAGACAAAAATCATATGACTTCACTTATATGAGGACTTTATGAGACAAAACAGATGAACATAAGGGAAGGGAAACAAAAATAATATAACAGGGAGGGGGACAAAACAGAAGAGACTCATAAATATGGAGAACAAACAGGGATGTTGGAGGGGGGATGTGGGAGGGGGGATGGGCTAAATGGGTAGGGGGCATTAGGGAATCTACTCCTGAAATCATTTTTGCACTACATGCTAAGAAATTTGATGTAAATTTTAAAAAATAAAAAATAAAACAAGTTAATAAAAAAATAAAAAATGAAAAATAAATGAAAGAAGTGATGTTACAAAGCTAGGCAATGCTTCCTAATTCTAAGTAAAGGAGAAAAAAAACCTGAATGGTAGCTGGGAAGGAAAGGAAGTGGGACAAGGAAATACACTGTTTTCTTAAAATGGGCTTTATTTTATAATGGCATAATTTGGAGAATTGATCTAACCGACAGGAAAAATGTTAATGCAGAAAAGGAGATAATTTTTCCATTGACTGCCTTACACAGGGATGTGAGTATGAGATTCAGGGCAAAACAGGAAGAGTCACATGACATAGGAGAAGGCAGAGTGTATGGACAGATCAGCAGGTAACTTGATGATGTGAGAATGACATAGTACTTTCCTGAAGTGGTTTATCTAGAAGTTTCCAAGTAAAGACAATATAAAATTAAAAGAGAGCTTAATGGAAAGTTACTTATTTAAAATACAACATTCTTAAGTATATTTATGGCTCAAGATAGCTATGTTTACCAATTTATACCTGAAGATTTAATAGAGAAAGGGAATAATTGATGAGTGCCCATTAAGCTTTTAATCTGAGGAAGGGGTTTATAACTTCTTGCTCAAGTTTAGGAAAAAAAATAAGGAAAGAATGGGTCAAGATGTAGGAAGGTAAGAGTGGTGAAGGAGAATTGAAGGAGGCCATGCTGAAGTTAACTGTTAGCAGTAAGGAGGGTAAGAGGCAAAGGATGTGGTTTTAAAAAGACAAAGGACTAAACGGTCATCATAGAGAATGGGTACATTAAGTAGGAAGAATAATACACTTAGTGAGATTTAGGATAAGCATTACTGGTCCTGAGTGACTTAAGTCATATTTAATTAAAGTTATGCTAATAAACACCCAGTTTAATTTCTGCATCAGGTAGCAGAAAAAGAGAAAATGGACCATTGAGTTTTGTTCTATAATGGGACCAAGTGAGGTGAGAACAGAGAAAGACTAATTGAGCACCAGTAAAATGTAGTTGATTTGGTAGAGCAAAGTTGTAAGAAGTTAGGAGATCACATACAGCCCCAATTGATTGGTAGCTTAAGTTAATTGAGAAAGAAGGACAGACCAGGGGTCCTGTTAAGGGTGAAATTAAGCCTAGTGAAAGTGAAGGAGTGGATACAGTGGATGCAAATTCCAGACAAAGTTCTTGAAGTAAAACAGTTTGAAGTGATATATAATCTGAATTGTGACTATGTGTTTTGGTTAAATAAAGTGGGTAAACAAGGATCTGGGATAAAATACCTAAAAATAAATTTAACCAAGGAAGTAGAAGATTGCTGCACTGAAACTGAAGATGGAAAGATATTCTATGTTCATGGATTGGAAGTATTAAGATTGTTAAAACATCCATTCTACACAAAGCAATCTATAGATTCAGTGCAATCCCTATAAAAATTCCACATTTTGTGTAATTTTTCACAAAAACAATTCTAAAATTTATATAGAACCATAAAAGACCTTGAATAGCTAAAGAAACCTTGAGGAAGAACAAAGCTGTAGGGATTATACTTCCTGATTTCAAACTATATTACAAAGCTATAGTAATCAACACAGCATGGTATTGGCATAAAAACAGACACATAGATCAATGAAACAAGATAGAAAGCCTAGAAACAAACGCATGCATATATATGGTCAATTAATTTGTGACAAACGAGGCAAGAATACTTAATAGGAAAAGGACAGACTTTCCAAAAAATAGTGCCAGGAACCTGGACAGCCACATGCAAAAAAATAAATCTGGATCCATATCTTACACAAAATTAATTCAGAATGGATTAAAGATTTGCACATAAAAACTAAAACCATAAAACTCCTAGAGGAAAACGGAGGGTAAACTCCTGTCTGGGCAATGATTTTTTTGGATTTGACACCAGAAAGCACAAGCAACAAAAGCCAAAGTTAATCATGAGGAGTAAATCAAGCTAAAAATCTTCCATAAAACAAAGGAGACCACCAACAAAATGAAAAGCAACCTACAGAATGGGAGTAAACATTTGCAAATTATATAAATGGTTAATATTCAAACTATATAAAGAACCCAGCTCAATGACAAAAACAAATAAACAAAATAATCCACTTAAAAAAATGGGCAAAGGACCTGAATAGACATTCCCCCCCCCCAAAACACCCAAGAGCCAACAGGTACATTAAAAAGATGCATCACATCACTAACCATTAGGGAGTTGCAACATTATTCAAAATAGAATACAACTTAAGTGTCCATCAACAGATGAATGGATAAAGAAAATGTGAAATATTTTACATACACACACACACACACACACAACAGGATTTTTTTTTACCATTATTTTACCAAAAGAAAGGATATCCTGCTATTTGTGACAACATGAATAAAACTTGAAGGCATTATTCTAAATGAAGTAAACCAGACAAAGACAAATAATATATGATCTCACTTATATGTGGAATCTTTAAAGAAAAAAAAAAGGTCACATTCCTAAGGAGAGATTCATAGAAACATAGAGTAGAAAAATGGAGGCTAAGAATTGGGAGGGGTGAAGAAAACAGGGAAAGGTTGGTAAAAGGGCACACCCACTTGCAGTTATAAGATGAATATGGTCTTACAGCTAATATATAACATGGTGAATATAGTTGGATAACGCTACTTATAACTGAAATTTGCTAAGAGAAAATTTGTTCTCACACACACAGAACAGATAAATGTGTGAAGTGATGGATGCGTTAATTAACTAGATGGGGGGATTCTTTCACAATGCATACATACATCAAACCACCACTACATACATTTTTAAATATCTTGCAATTTTAGATGTCAGTTATGCCTAAATACAGTTGAAATTAAAAACAAACAAACAAACAAACAAGGATCTGCAGAAGGCAGAGAATATTGAGAAATCTGATTTCCAGTCTAACTTATTTTCTAGTCCCAATATGGGAAGGGAATACTTTTCATCTTGAGGGCTCAGAGGAAATTGGGTAGTATCTAAGCAAGGGAGTAGAGGCAGTGAGCACGAAAGGTTTAAAAATGTTAAGTCATGTGCCAATATATGGACTAAAGGCATATTGAAAGGAGCTAGTAGAGAGACTGGCAAGAGAAAAATGGTCACAACAATTCACTCTGGACGAGCTGCATATAAGAGAGGTATGATACAAGTGTGGAATGTATCTAAGACAGCAACTTGCTCTTTTGGTGGTAAGTGTGAACCATGGGAAGTGGGATCATGGAATTTAAAATCACATCTCATTTCCCACAACTATTCTGTACTCCTGGAGGACAAAATCATAAACCAGTTCAGTACCATCAGCCCTTTTAATAAGGACAATATTGGAAACATGTCAACAGGTTATGATATGTTTCACATGTTTCGGTCTATTGGCACACATAATCTGCACTAAGATCTAAGGAAAAGCATGAATAGTTATATCAAATTTATTAAGAGGGAGTAGGGAGAATTATCAAATTATGAGTTGTAGGTACACCTAAGTTCTTTATGATAATCTTTGTCCCTTTTCTCACTATAAATTAATTTTTTAATATCCCAAAGAGACTTTCTGAGTGGTTTTGAGAACATTTATAAGCTTGAATTTGGGCATTTTTTTTATATTTAAAAGAAAATGAAATCCTCACCATGAAATTGAGCTAATTTACTCTTCAGCAAGCATATTCAGTTAATACATTTGGGGTTCCATAAATATAATATGAAAAGTGCACATGTAATATGAATTCATTTCATGGTTTCCATCTATCTCCCCTTATTAGAGACACTGGCAATACAATAGCCTCCTGTCCAGCTCACAGAAGCTACGTCCTTGGCAATTATGAACATGTTACTTTAACCTTCAAATGGCTAGATTTTGCAGTATCAAGGACCTTTCTGGGCTGAATGATGAGGACAAAGTATTCATAATAAGAGTGTCACCATTAGGCTAGCCAAATCCTGCCATCATACTGGTGTGCCCAGGGAAGGGAGATGGAAATTTTTACAAAGTTATTCCCTTTTGATCCTGAAAGATAAAAATGACCAGCAGTCCCCAGATTTTCACCTATGATGTTTTCAGGGTTTTATGGCTTCAGAAAACCACAATGAAGCCCTACTAGTTAAAAAAGATCTCTTCCTCTATCACGTGGTGGTTACAGTCTTTGATCACTTTAGATGGAAGAAGTGGCATACTGCCAGAAGCAGAGAACTAGAAGGTTTTTGTCCTCTTCTATTAAAATATTCTTATGCATTAAAGGAAAAAGAACAACGCCCCAAACAAGGTATTTCTGTACCATGTAAACAACACTGTGCTTTAATTTGCTAATTTTCAAATTTGCCTTGGAAAATAAAAGACTACCTGTAAGCTGTCAGCCTGGAGATAAATCTTATTGTTAGTATGCAAAACTGTTAGCACACTTTTTAAGATTAGATCTGCTCATTACATGTGAGTGTGTCCTCTGCATATTCCATGAGTGAAAGAAAGCAAGACTGTGGCTTTGATGAGCAATAGTCCAGCATGATTCCCACGTGCAAGGATCATCTAACGGGGTTGTTTCCTTAAAACTAATCAGAATCTCTTAAGTCTGCTTAATGAGTTGAATCTTTCTTTAGAGTCACTCTCTAAGTAAGGTCAGGAATATCAGGAGAGACTTTCTAAAAATGGACTCGGTCACAATGGAGATAGGCTCCCACCTCTGCAAAGTAAGCAGATTGGGTTTGGGGGGGTAAACAGCCAAAATCAGCAAATGCTGCCTTTGAGTACAGAAAACGCAGCATGTTTATGCTTTGGGTTGACCTTCTAGCTCCAAGGCTAATATCCGGATCCTGCTAATAATATCTGTACAATGGAAAGGCCATGTATGGGTAATGGAAAGAAAAAATTATGATATATTTTGGAAGAAAGTGGGTTATAAATAATGTTTAAAGTGCATTTTCAAATATTTTATCTTTCCCATTAAGTTTGAAAGTTCTTGAGTAAAATGATACTGTTACTGCTCCCTGTGGGTTTTTCCCTCTGTCCTTCTGTATAAACAAACCTGAACATCTCCATGCCCACAGACATTTGCCCTTATACTATGTTTAATTTACCACTTTATTCAGGCCAATGATGAAATCATCATCATTGTCAAGGTCATCATCGCTCCACATTTTTTGAATGCTTCCACCCTGCATGGAACTCTGCTATTTACTCATAGAGACACCACTTAGATCCATCATTCTACTAATCCGCTTCACAGTTTCTGAGGATAAGGGCTACAAATATGAATTTATGTGTGTTGTAACAACACAGTCTGGCTGGCTTGCTTGAGGCTCAAACCACTACTAGTCAGGTGACACCTCTCCCCCCCTCTCCCAAAAAAAATACCTAAATACGTACATATCTATTTATAGACACCTACTTATAGCTATTATTGCACATTAAGACTGGGAGAAGGGATTACATTTCTGAAACTATAAGGAACTAGAAGTTTACTTCATAGAAGTAAACATATAAAAGGCTGAATAAACGCAGACCATGTAGTTGACAATACATGAATGTAGGTGTATGAGTAAGAGAAAAACACCCAAGGACAGAAAACTTGAGAAAGTGAAAATGCAGATAGGTGAATGTACTATGAGCCAATATTCACTCTGGGATATTTGCTGATCATGGACACTAGAGCTTAATCTTCACCTTAATGGGCTGCAGGAAGAAAATGCAGGAGACAAAACTAGGTCATGAGCAAGAAAGGAGGTTAAATTAGCAACAGCTACATAAAGCTAAAATCCTCCCCCATCTCATCCCACCAAGAAAGTAAGAAACTCTTTAACATCATGATAAGAAACAACAACCACACTCCCTGCAGAAGAAGACACAAAGGAGAGCTGGTTGCCAGTATTGTTTGCGGGGGGGGGGGGGGGGGGGGTAGAGGATGGGAGGGAAGAGAAAAAGTGCCTCTTATAAGAATTCCTATCAAAAACACACTCAAACTTATTTAAAAAACTTTTTGATGTTTATTTAGTTTTGAGAGGGAGGGAGGGAGGGGGGAAGAGAGAGGGAGGGAGAGAGGGAGGGAGAACACAAGTGGGGGAGGGGCAGAGAGACAGAGGGAGACACAGAATTCTAAGCAGGCTCCAGGCTCTGAGCTATCAGCACAAAACCTGACGCAGGGCTCAAACACATGAACCAGAAGATCATGAACTGAGCTGAAGTCAGACACTTAATTGATTGAGCCACCCAAGCATCCCACCCATACTCATGTTTAATGAAAACCATCGTACTATCCATTTGCTCCCAGCAACATCCCAAGGAAATAATTTTAAATTGAGCACTTGTCCAAAGTGACCCAGTTAGCTGGTGTCCTTAGACACCAGACAGAAGCAAATTCAGACCATCTTTCAAGTAACACACTCTAAGTATGGAAAATCAGGCAACAGAAAAAGCTACAGGGGAAATAAGCTTGTAAAATACTAATAATCACAACATGTACAAGCAAACAAACCATTGCTGAGAGGAGAAAAAAAAGGCTGCAGAATCAAACCCTCAAAAACTTTGCAGAAATTGACCGTAAAATATGAGGTCCTGATATACTTGAGGAAAAAATTTAAAGGTATTAGCAAATATAGGAAGGAAATTAAAAATGACCAAGAAAAATATTTTTTTGATATATTAAATTGTAAATATAGGAATTAATAATAATTTAAATTAGAATAGACATGTATAAAGGGATACTTAGTGAAATTTGAGACAGATGAAAAATTATCTAGAATTCAGTATAGCAAAAGAGAACATATATATGGAAAAAAAAAAGATTAGGAGAATTGCAAATTAAAGATGGAAAGTCTAGCTGTCCCCTGGACTTCTGAGGTTGCAGGGCAGAGAAGAAATTGGAGGAAGTTGAAGGTATTCTAGATATTCCTATAGGTATATCACATTGTCTCAGTAGATTAATAGAAAGCAAGTTCATTTCTCTATCATGTGATGTGCTAAGCAAGTATTCCTGAGCTGTAGGTCACCTGCTCTGTGACCAGAGACTGAGGCGCCTTCTACCACCTCGTAATTATGACTGCACACCTGGGTGTGTTTGCTGGTTTCAAGTCAAAGGGAAAGAAGGATCACTCATGGAAGCATTTTTTTATACGGGTCCGAAAATGATGTTCATTGTCTTCTGTTCAACTCCATTGCTAGAACTTCTTTGTGTGGTCATACCTAATTGCTAGGAGGTCACAGAGTACAGTTTAGCTATAGAAGCACAGGAAATAGATTTCATCATCAGTTAGCAGGTTTTGTCAGAGCCAACACTTCTGATCATCAGATGTGCATTTCAACCTTCTCCACACACATTAAACACACTCATGCCCTCCCCAAGGGAGACTATCCGAAGTCCTAATCATTTACTGCTCATACCTGGAAATCCAGGGTTCTGTTAATGTCTATTACTCTCCATTAGGAAAGTATATGGATCCTCATATTCTCCCAAACCATTACCTGAAAGAGACTGGTTATGCTTACCTTCCCTCACCCCTAAAATACAATAATGAAAAAGGGGGAGAGATACCACAATAAAAGTTCTCACTCAGAGTAGGAGAGAAAAAGAGACATCTGACAGTTACTGATTCTGAAACAAGAGACAGCGCAATATGTGAAAATTGGAGGCCAAACCCACTCACGAATACAGATGAATACATCTTAAACAAAATGTTGACAAATCAAGGTTCGCAAAATGTAAAAAGGGTGATGCAGAGTGACCAAACTGGTTTCCCAGTTATGCGAGGCTGACTTATCACGTGACAACCAGTTAGTATAATTCAACACATTGAGTGATGGATAGCTAAACAAAATGGCATGTAAAATAAGGAAGTCACAGGAGAGAACTTCTATGATTCACTGTTAAATGTTGGAAACATGCTAAGGCAAAAAGTGCACCTTTTTAGGGGTACATGTAGACGTATGAAAGCAATTAAGATAAAAGCAAGGTGTGGATAAAAAACAAAATGCAGAGAATGACTATCTCTGAAATGAGGGGTTTCAGAGGTATTGATGATGCTCTCTCTCTTAGACTAGGGGATAGTATACCTAGTATATTTTTACTACAGTATGTTTTTAAAATTGTAGTTGTATTTTGAAATTTACATATCAACCTAAAAGACCTTTTGGATGGAATTGGTATTTCATTTTTAAAAATTAAAATCCAAGTGTGTAAGAGTGAAAGGAGTTTAGCTGGAGGGGGAAGATCAGGAGAGAAGGCATGTAAACGCGATGGGGGTAGAGCAGAGTACTCCCCTACCCATCTTAGCGACCTGATTTTAGATGCCGGAATCAGAGGCCTGAGGACCATAAGCTCCTTTTCAGAAAGACTTTGGGAGACTCTGGGCATAAGCAAAAGTATATGGATCCTCATATTCTCCCAAACCATTACCTGAAAGAGACAAGTTATGCTTACCTTCCCTCACACCTAAAACACAATCATGAAAAAGGGGCAGAGACACCACAAAAAAGGTGCTTCAGGGCCTATGTCAGGCTATGACAAAGCGTGTCACAGAAATGAAGAGAGAACATTCTCCCACATTCTGTCTTGAGCCAGGCCTTGCCAGGCACGCCGAACACTGGCAGCCGAGACAAGTGGGGTACTGGTCCAAAAGTGGCCTCTCCTGATGGACACAGTCAGGATGACTCGTGTGAACCTCCTGCCAGAGGCCTCCCAAGCAGCAGATAAAACCAGCGCAGTTAAGGTATGAGAGGCCAAGCATGTCAGGTGCCACAAGGTGGCTGCCACTGCCACTGGGCCTCGTGTGACCATGTGAGGAACTGATTTGGAAAATGCCAAAAATACTATATATAAAGAGGCACTCAGAAGAGGGTAAGATCCTCCTGCCTGATGATCCTCACCATAATGAGTCTATTTTTATCCACAATCATTTAAACTTGCTGACATCTGACATATATATTCATGCTTCATGCACATAAACACACACAAACACTTAAAAACTGTACGTGTGGGGGCGCCTGGGTGGCTCAGTCAGCTGAGCCATCCAACTCTTGATTTCAGCTCACGTCATGATCCCAGGGTCGTGGGATGGAGCCCCACATCAGGCTCTGTGCTGAGCACGGAGCCTGCTTAAGATTCTCTCTCTCCTTCTGCCCTTCTCTCTCCCCCATTTGCACTCTCCCTCTCTCTCTCTAAAGTAGGAAAAAAATGTAGGTATGTATGTTTTGCGACTTTTTAAGGAAAAGCAACTATGCTGAGTTGTCAAAAAATATGTTTATTTTAATTAAAAAGCAACTGAAATAGAACATCAAGTTTCTTCTATATTAGTCAAAACATCTGATGAGGGCCCTAGTGTATATTTTGTTTCATAGTCACGCTTCTCTGAGTTCCACTCTTGAATTAAAATTGTGCAGTGCTCAAAAGCCTCTGCCCTGTAGGACATGCCTATCACACTCTTAGACTGTAGCCTCTGGTCTGGTGCCTTAGAATGAATGAAGAGACTCTTCCAGAAGCCACTTGACTTTTTCAGATTTCAATATGTTTGATTGTTTATTAGTTGACACAGCACTCAATAGCTTTGCCAAGTCCTCAGAGCTCCTGTGGCTGAGACATTACAGTCGAGTTTAATTGCATAAAACAGCTACAACTGGAAATTCACTACTAGAGCATTCGAAAACACAAAGACTAATGGTGGGAAAATGTTTCTGCAATGATGATCTCGACAAAATGCCCTGACATTTGTTCATATCCTTTCTGTTAAAGCATTCTAAGCTAGTTCCCTTATTTTAGCTTTCCTAAAAATGAAGCATTTCTATTAAACCTGCTTACTGGGTACATTCCACAGAATTATTATTATATTTTAAATTTAGCTTCTCCTCTCTCACATTCAAATGGGTCAAAAAGCAAAAAAGCAACATCCATCAGATGAGGTCATCTCAGCAAGAAGCCCAATTAACTCAAAATAAAGTCCCAAATGGTAGATGAACCAGAACTCATAATAAGCCTTCCTCAGGGTACCATGACCAGTTCATGCATTAAAATGTTTTCATGCGATCTTTCACTGGTCCTGTCACCTCTGTTACCAATATGTTACTGTCTTTAATGTATAGACTACTAGGTAAATGTAAATAAGTAAAAGTGGCTGTGTTCTTATTTCTGTTATTTATGATTAGTTTGTTTATAGTTACCTGGACAGAAACATCTGCTTTTGTCCTTTGCAAAGAGTGAAGATTTGGGGCTTTTAAAAAAATTTGTCATTCCACAGTTATTTAGTGAGATACTGGCAAAGTGGCTGGAAGGAGGGGGGGAGAGAGAGAGAGAGAGGGAGAGAGGGAAAAAGACTGGGAGAGAGGAGTCTAATTATGAAGCAGATGTTGGGAGTGGTATTTATTCACCAAAACCACACGGGTCATTCATTAAAATCTCAGTTTTAATTAGCAAACACCTGTTTTCTGTTTGATTTTACACTGATATCTACTGTCTGCAATTCACTTTCTTCAGTACAAGCAATTAGATAGCCCTGACAGTAACAGTTAATCTAATTAGTCCAGAGGTGCCCTGGGAGGTGACTATCGACTCGAAGAAATTACAGATACAAGAAATCACAGCTTCATTCACCTGATTGGATAAGATTTGTGCACAACTGTTTTGTTGGGTATCACCTTTCCTCTGGCCCTTCTTTTAAAATTTGGATGTAAGAGTGGATGACTAGTGAACATTGTTGAGCATTTGTGGGCACCAGTCAGGAAATTTCAGAAAGTAGAAAGATGAGGGGCATCTGGGTGGCTCAGTCAGGCATCTGACTCTTGATTTTGGCTCAGGTCATGATCTCAGGTTCATAAGATTGAGCTCTGCATCGGGCTCTGCACTGTGTTGGGCCTGCTTGGATTCTCTCCCTCTCTCTGTCCCTCCCCTGCTCACACACTCTCTCTCTTCTCTCTCAAAATAAATAAAGAAAGAAAGAAAAGAAAGTAGAAAGATGAAACCCTTCCAGCTCCTAGCCTAGAAGAGGGTCATGTCTGATGAAAGAGACAGATACAAACACAGATTATTATATGTGTGAGGGCCTTGGGTGCCCAGGGAAGCAGATCCAAATCCAAGCACTTGTAAGCAAGAGTTAAGATACTTCTCTAATAAATTCTGGCTGCTGCTGAAAGAATAGGATAACGACCCTGGCTTTCTCCACAACTGAGAAAGTTGTGCTTGTTTTCACATTGGTAGAAATTCATTTATAACCATGTGATCTGAGTGACTCTGTCAGCATTTATCATGAAACTTAATGATGTCATCTGTGTTCTCTCTTCATACAGATGATGCCATGTAGGATGTTCTCTTTCCTAATTCTGAGGTTTAAAGCAAGTTGTCATGGAGTCCCGAAATCTAGGAGATATACATCAAAGAGGTATGAGTCATCAGTCCTAGTTCCATATGCATAGCTCAAAATGCTCTAGCTAGATGATTTAAGGTGAATATGCCCATAAGCGAAGCAGAGGCCAAAAAGCAGTGCTAATAGAGATGTCTGGCAAAGCTGCTAATCTTCGGCTCCAGTCTTATCTAATATACTTGTTTGGAAAAGATGAGAGCCCTGGGCTTCACTTGACTCAATTCATAAATTGGGCCCAGAAGGAGAAAACGAATCCATCACTCAAGCGCACACAGGTTGATGTCCCAGTTGTTTTAAGGAGGCATCTTCTCAGCATGCACAAACTTCATGGAAACAGCCTCTGACTACGAGGGTCACATTGTGCTAAATGTTGAGAATGAGGGCAAGGCAAGGGGACTTTGAACAACAAGTCCTATGAAAATTAAGTTATGCTCTGCTGGAAACTTCCCAAAGGCTTCCTCTGGAAGACAGCCATCTGCTGGTGTGTCAATAGTGGTAATTAATGGATGGGAATTTTGCTGCTTCTTCATAGAACAGAAATACCTCTAAAATGGGTTGGATTTGGAGGTTTTCCAAGAGATCAGTCACTGATACATTGAAAGATCATTACCTTGAAAAGCTTCTTGTCACTAGAAATTGCAGTTGTGAATGACAAGAATGATCATTATGATTGGGGAGACCAAGGTTCACAGCATCAGGCAGTTTGTCTACACAAAGCTTCTATCACATAGGAGAGCAGGGGAGGGAGCTAATATTTGTCAAGCATCTACTACATGTCAGCAATGGTGTTGTTCAGGAGCTTCCTACATAGTTTTCTCTTGTAAGTCTCATGTCGACCCGGTGAGCTAGGTCTTATATATTTATAAATTAACGTGGAAACAGGCTCAGAATGGTTACATGATTTTTTTAAAGATTATAATGTTAAGCAGTGACAAATTATTGTGTTGATGAAGATCCCTCTGATTCACTGCACTGTCTCCAAATGATATCGGATAAATACAGATATTCATATCATGCTCTGTATTTGCTGCACACTTTTAAAAAATTATGTGAGGTCCCTACCTAAGAAAGTGGCTGACATTTGCATTCTATCATTTGATTCTTACAATAATCTCAAGACATGATTGGGACACATAGTATTTCCACTCTGTTAGCGGAAAAGAAATCAGAAAGTAGCAAGCCTAGGGCCGCCTGGGTGGCTCAGTTGGTTGGGTGTCCGACTTCAGCTCAGGTCATGATCTCGCAGTCTGTGAGTTCAAGACCTGCATCGGGGTCTGTGCTGACAGCTCAGAGCCTGGAGCCTGCTTCAGATTCTATGTCTCTCTCCCTCCGCCTGTCCTCTGCTCGCACTCTGTCTCTCTCTCAAAAAATAAAAAATAAATAAAAATAAAAATAAACATAAGAAAGTAGCAAGCCTAGAAAACATCGGGACTCTGCCAGATACAACTAAATACTAAATAAATAAAGAGACACCGTATATCATACTACCTCTAAGGAACTCACCATGTTATGGATACGATAAGCATAGGTAATAGAGTCACATAGGAGAGTAATACATCCACATAGGAGAGTCAATAGAGGCAAATGCAGGGCTTTTTGGGAATACAAAATGGCAATCTGCCCTGCAAAACAAAGGCACATGCTGTCATTTCTAAATAACCTGTGGCCCATTTAATATTCACCTTCCCCATGTTGCATTTCCTCAGAATAAACTAACCCAACTTACAGTGTTCATATTAGTTTGCAGGCATGTTACTTATGACCATAGTCACTGGATGCTGGTAAATGTTTGACAACTGGCATTCTGGGCAAAAGAAGAAAGAAAGACCTGATTTGTAGCCTTTGCCAGTTTCCATGGTGTAAATACCCTCACAATTTCAAACCACCACCGTGATGTATTGGCACGTGGAACTGGGGAGAGATGTTCACAATCAGCTTACAAGAGCTGCTAGGAGCTGGCCTCATCACACGATTGCTGTAGTTAATACTGGATAGTGGACCGTGTTTCCCTAGTAACCCAAGACCTTTGCAGTCCTCATTCCTCTCTCCATGGCACTCAGCCTCAGCCACATGTATTCACTGGCACCCTCCCACACTCTCTTTCTCAGGGACAACACTTCCATCAGGAAAAAAATAAATCACTTAGTCATCTCACCTAGAGACTTTTGTGCTTTACTAATTAGGGGGAAATGATGGCAAGGGTAACAGGTAGGGAATGAATTTTAAATGCAGAGTCCCATCTTTGGGTTCATATAATCACAGAACATTAAGTGGTTGCCATCATTCGCTGGACTTAAAGGGAAATTCAGCAGTTCTAGCTCTCGTCTCTTATAGGGAAGGCGTGTTTTTGTAGCAATATTTCAGCAGAATCAATGCACTAACACAAAGGAGCAATCATAATGCAGAAAACCAGGCAAAAGAGATAACAGAGATAACTAAATACTTGTGTTATTAATCTCATCAAAGGCTTCTGATGCTGCCAAGACATGGGAAGAGCCTTGAAAAGAGTAAATCGCTTGGTTTTTAAATTTTTCTTGTTTTCAATTTTGTTCCCTTTGTTATTTTACTATTGAAACTTTACCTCAGTAAGGTTTCCATGTCTGTCTTTCTCTTTCAGACCAGACCACTTTATTTCTGGCCATTGCTAAAATGCAGGACAGAAATACTCAGAGCATCTCCATTCTGCTGGGGAGGGCATGTAATGGACTCTAACTTACTTTTCAGTATGGAGAGCTGTGATAAGTTATGCTATCTTCTTTTTTTCCCTTTTCCAGTCTTGTTTGTCAGGCAGAAAAACAACCCTGGCTACTTTCTCATTCATATTCAATGACTTGATTTGAGTATTGTTTTAATCCTTCATCAGAAAAAATCATCGTTCTCTTTTCTTCTTTACACATGTAATTTCAAAAGCTTTGATGAATTTTAAAATGTCTTTTTGTCACATCTCCAGGCTTGTATTTTCTCATGAAAAAACACACCTCCAATTTGATAATCGAGGTCACTGAGGGATTTGTTTGGAAATGTACTCTTCAGCACATTCTTTAATAATAATAATGGCAAACGCATATAGAACTTCCTCTGTGAGCGGTTGTACAAAATACTCCATGTATGCAAACTCATTCATTCCTCGTAACTACCTACTGGGAGGTACTACTATTTCCCCTACTTTATAAATGAGGAAATTGAGAGTTACACAAACAAATGGTGGAATTGACATTTGATCCCAGCACAGCCAGAATATATGATTTTTAACTTCAACCCTACATTGTAACAAAAAACAAAAATCATGATCTATGATTTAGCCCATTAAACTGGAAGTACTAGAGACATCAAAGGGTTTTCAAGATTTCAGTGAGCTAACTTCAGTTCCTCTAATAAAGAACGTGCAGACTACCTGGCTGACAGGACAAAACCTATCCTAGGGGGGAAGCAAAAGAGAGAGAGAAGAGAATCTGATCAGGAGAGAATCTCAGAGAGCTGAGTTACATTTGTACAGAGTACGTGATTCAAATCTTGGAAAAACTGGAATATTGTGACACGCTTATGTTGTCTCTTGGTTTCTTTTATACAAGGTTTGCCATAATCCCCCCACACCAGGAAGAGAGCTGCTCATTGTACCAGGCACATCACAAAAGCAGTAGCTCCTTAAAAGACCAGACTCACAGTTAGTGCTTCCCAGATGTTTGCTGAGTGAGTGAAATGAACCTTAATGGAATAGGGTGCTGTTCATGGAGGCTCACTAGCCTGCAAGTTGGAACCAGAATGAGTTTTCTCAGATTTGCAGTGTATGTGATCACTGATGGAAATGTAAGTCTTTAGGAATGTTCCTGCATTAGAATGCTCTAGTATGCTTTAGTATGAATGCATGTACCCATAGCAGTATGCATCACTAATACAAGCAAATGGTGCTCTCTTCTAGAGTGAATTGGTTCTTGGCGAAAACAAGCAGCCAAGTGATAGGGTTGGGAATGTGGCCTGGGGATGGAAATCAAAGATACACCCTATAGAAATCAATTCTGAGAACCAAATAAGTGGACTTGGGGATGATGGAGAGTACTGCAATAAGCTTAGGTTTGAAAAAATGAGTGAATTCTTAAGACAAATGAAAGAAGAGAGAAACAGATGTTACCTGGAAAACTGCTTGATCCTAGGAAGTAAATATAAAAAAAAGGCAGTTAAGAATTTAACCCATGAATTCAAGTTGAAAGCTAAGGATAAACAAAGATGCTGCAAAAGGAAAGGGCAAGTTCCCAGAATGGAGACCTCATGAACAGGTGCAGAGAGCTGGTGACGTAAGAAGACACATGGGGCAATGAGGAGCCATGTGCTTTCCCAGCCCAGCCAGTTATATCTGACAAACAGCTAAGGGGGACAGCAGTTGATGTGGCTGTCTCATTTTTAAAGACACAAACGTATGTTCAAATACTTAAGTGACTCTATGGATAAAGATGAACATCACCTTTTAAAAGCAAATCACATTGACTGAAAACGTATTTGTGAAATATACCTATCAACCTTTCAAAAGGCTTGATGAAAAATGAAATGTCCAATAAATTATTTGAAGGTATAGCTAAGAAGAGTCAGCAGCATAACATTGGTAAAATGTTTGAATTAAGTCGTTATAAAGATATCTGGTGTGTGTGTGTATGTGTGTGATTTAGTAAATGTGTATACTGTAGAGAAGAAATGTTCCATTCTTGTTTCAGTGGGCATAAAATTATACAGGTATAATAAAATTACATGGGGCGCTTGATAATCCCCAGGAACTCTTTAGAAAAATCATAAAGAAGTGCATTTGATATGAAAGCTCATGTTCTTAGTCACTGCAATGTGCACTCAATTGGCATAAACTTTGTTAAGGAGCACAATCTGGCCAGTTTTCTCCTTTGCTCCTCTCACTGAATGGTTTACTCTTGAGCAGAAGCCCTCACTTTCTGCATTTGGAGCACGCCATATGACTTGCAAATTTAAAGATTCAAGGTTGGGCCTGAATGAGACTTTAGGTTTGGCCCAAATCACATGTTAAATCATGGAAGATTCTGATTTAACACCTTACAGAGGGAGGTCTTATCCGAAAAAGTTTCTGGAATTTTGGTTTTGTTACTTTTTCTAGCATGTCTTCTCTGTGATTCTGCTCTTTTAGAGGGGAGAGTGATTCTTCAATGCAAAGCTTTACATTTTAGCCTTTTATATTCCTGGCTATATCTTGTTTCTATGTAATAATACCTAAATCATTAGAAGAAATGACTTACAATTCTTATATCTTCTTACTGGGTTTATGATTATATAATGTCCTTCTTTGTGTCTTTTTACAGTCTTTGTTTCATTTTTTTTAATGTTTATTTATTTTTGAGAGAGAGACAGAGCATGCACAGGAGAGGGGTAGAAAGAGAGGGAGAAACAGAATCCGAAACAGGCTCCAGGCTCCAAGCTATCAGCACAGAGCCCAATGTGGGGCTTGAACTCACAGTGAGATCTTAACCTGAGCTGAAAGCCAGAGTTGGACGCTGAACCTACTGAGCCACCCAGGTACCGCTTACAGTCTTTTTTTTTTTAAGTCTAGTTTGTCTGATAGAAGTACTGTTACTCCTGCTTTCTTTCAACATCCATTTATGTGATAAATGTTTCTTTTCTTGTCTCTTTCAATCTGTAGGTGTCTTTAGGTATAACATGAGTCTCTTATAGGCAGCATATACATGGGTCTTGTTTTTTTTTTCTATTCTGACACTATATGTCTTTTGATTTACATTCAAAGTAAGTATTTATAGATATTTATTTATTGCCATTTTATTACTTGTTTTGTCATTGTTTCTGGAGATTTTCTCTGATCTTTTCTTGTCTTTGTCACTTACGGCCTTTCCTTTCACTCACAGAGTCCCCTTTAATATTTCTTGCAGGGCTGGCTCAGTGATCACAAACTCCTCTAGTTTTTGTTTGAGAAACTCTTTGTTTCTCCTATTCTGAATGACAGCCTTGCTGGATAAGCCAGTCTTGGCTGCAGATTTTTCCTATTCAGCACTTCGAATCTATCATGCCACTCCCTTCTGGCTTGCCAAGTTTCTGCTGAGAAATTTCTAGCTAGCCTTTCCTAGTAAGCCTTTCCTTACTAGGAACTCTCCTTTACCTAGTAAGCTAAGGACTTCTTTTGTCTTGATTTTAAGATTTTTTTATCACTATATTTTGCAAACTTACTTACAATATGTCTTGGTGTTAGCCTGCTTTTGTTGATTTGGCTGGGAGTTTTCTGTGCCTCCTGGATCTGGATATGTTTTCTTCCCCAGATAAGGGAAGTTTTCCGCTATTATTTCTCCAAATAATTTTTGCCCCCTTCATTCTTTCTTCTTCTTCTGAGATTCCTGTAATACAAATGTTATTATGTTTGACAGAGACACTGAGTTCCCCAGGTCTATTCTAATTTTGCAGAATTCTTTCTTTCTTTTGTTCAGCTTCATTACTTTCCATTATTTTGTCTTCTAGGTCACTAATTCGTACCTCTGCTTCTTCCAGCCTGCTGTTTGTTGCATCAAGCCTGTTTCCAATCTTGTTCATTGCATTCTTCATCTCTGAATGATTCTTTTTTTTTAACTCTTTTATCTCTGTGGTAAACTGCTCACCAATGTCTTCTATTCTTTTTTCAAGTCCAGTGAGCATCCTTATGATCATTTTTTTGAGTTCTCCAGCAGGCATGTTACTTATATCTGTTTCAATTAGATCTATAGCCATGACCTTATCTTGTTCTTTCATTGGGGTAAATTCCTCCCATCTTAGCATTTCGTCTAAGTCTCTGTGTTCTTCTCTGTTAGAAAAATCAGTTATGTCTTCTGCTTTTAAAGTTAGGGCTTTATGAAGAAGAGTTCCTGTAGTGCCTAGGGCCTGGAGCTTCAGGGAATGCCTCTAGTGTGTGCTGTGTGTGCTCTGCTGTTACGTTTTGGCTGCTTTAGCCTTCAGGCAAGCCATCTGCAGAGGTTGTCCTTGCCTGCTGTGAGCAATGTTTGGTCCCTGGCCTGAGTATATTTTAACTAGGTGTGCTCTGGTCTGCTTGTGAAATGAGACCTGACACCACTTGCATCAGAACTGAGGCCCTTACCAGAACTCTCTGGTAAGAAGACTGGGGCAGGCAGGGGTTTCTGCTAGTCTTCTGCAGGGAGGAGTCCACCCTCACTGGGACTGGAGGCAAACTTAACCAAGAAGGGCAGTACCATCAGAGGGCAGGGGTGTGCACTTACTTGGGATAAGCAAGTTATGCAGCCAGTGTCCACACTGAGCTGCTTCCCGCAAGTGGCTCCACGTCTATGCTGAGGGGCAGGGGTAGGGAGATTGTGCCAGCCAGCTCCTTTGTTCCCAGAGTGGAGTATCTGTGAACACTGCCTCTCAGGGAAACATGCCTAGAATAATGAATAATTTCCCTCCTGTGTGCCCCAGGCGCTTCTCAGATAGCTGTTGCCACTTTGTCTGCCCCAGGTTTTTTGGCTACCCTCTCTCTAGGAGCAGGGAGTGCCCTGTGGGCTCTAAACCAGACAAGCCTACTGACCTGTTGAAACTCCAGGCTTTAAACTCTGCTGGTTGCAAGAACTCACAAAATTTAGCCCCTCTCATATTCCATGCCAATGGCTTTGGGGAAATATTCTCCTGGTGTGTTCCCCTGTGTGCTCCTCTCTCTCTCACACACACAGCTCCCTCCCCTCTGAAGCACCCATTATCCATTTCTCCCCTAAACCATGTCTCCACACTTTCTACCTCCTTCAATGTGGCCTCTTCTCTCCTTTTACTTGTAGAGTTTGTTCTGTCAGGCTTTAGGTCGATTTCTGGGTTATTTAGTATGATTCAATAGTTATGTAGTTGTATTCATGGGACAAGATGAACACCCAAAATGAGAGCACCCAAACATATAAACTAATTAATAACAAACATAAAGAAACTATGGATAATAATACAATAACAGTAGGGAACTTTAACTCCCCACTTACATCAAAGGACAGATCTAAGCAAAAAATAAACAAGGAAACAATGGCTCGGAATGACACACTGGACAAGATGGACTTAACATATACTTATAACATTCCATCCTAAAACAGAAGAATACACATTCTTTTCAAGTGCACATGGAGCATTCTCCAGATTACATACTAGGTCACAAAACAGGCCTCAACAAATACAAAAAGATTTAAAACATATCATGCACCTTTTCTGACCACAACACTATGAAACTAGAAGTCAACCACAAGAAAAAAATTTAGAAAGACCCAAATATGTGGAGGCTAAACAACATGTTAGTAAATAATGAATGGGCCAAACAGGAAATCAGAGAAGAAATTTTGAAATACAGGGGAAGAAGTGAAATGAAAACACAATGGTTCCAAACCTTTGGGATTCAACAAAACTGGTCCTAAGAAGAAAGCATATGGCATTACACGTCTACCTCAAGAAGCAAGAAAAATCTCAAATAGACAACCCAAGCTTACACTGAAAGCATCTAGAAAATGAACAACAAACAAAGCCCAAAGCCAGCAAAAGGAAGGAAATAATAGAGATTAGAGCAGAAATAAATGATATGGAAACTAAAAACAAAACTAGAACAGATGAATGAAACCAGAAGCTGGTTCTTTAAAAAAAAATTAATAAAATTGACAACCTCCTACCCAAACTTATCAAAAAGAAAAGAGAAAGAACCCAAATAAATAAAATCACAATTGAGAAAGGAGAAATTTCAAACAACACTATAGAAATATTATGAAAAACTCTATGCCAACAAATTAGACAACCTGGAAGAAATGGATAAATTCCTAGAAACACATAAACTATCAAAACTGAAACAGGAAGAAATGGAAACTTGAACAGATAGATAACCAGCAAATAAACTGAATCAAAAAAACTCCCAACAAACAAAAGTCCAGGGCCAGGTGTCTTCACAGGTGAATTCTACCGAACATTTAAAGAGTTAATACCAATTCCTGTCAAACTATTCCAAAAAATGGAAAAGGAAGGAAAACTTCAAAATAGTCTATGAGGCCAGTATTACCACTGTACCAAAATCAGATAAAGATTCCGCTAAAAAAGAAAACTGCAGGCCAATAACTCTGATAAACACAGAAGTGAAAATCCTCAAGAAAATACTAGCAAATTGAATCCACAATACATTAAAAAAATCATTCACCATGATCAAGTGGGATTTATTCCTGGGTTGCCAGGGTCATTCAACATTCACAAATCAAACAATGTGATACACCATATTAATAAAAGAATGATTAAGAACCATATGATCATTTCAACAGATGCAGAAAAAGCATTTGACCAAGTACAACATCCATTCATGATAAAAACCCTCAACAAAGTAGATTTAGGGGGAACATACCTGAACATAATAAAGACCATATCTGAAAAACCCACAGCTAATACCATCCTCAAGAGGGAAAATTTGAGAGTTTTACCGCTACACTCAGGAACAAGACAGGGATGTCCATTCTCACCACTGTTATTTCACCTAGTCCGAGAAGTCTTAGCCACAGCAATCAAACAACAACAACAAAAAAATCATCAAAATCAGCAAGGAAGAAGTAAAACTTTCACTATTTGCAGATGACATAATAGTCTATATAGAAAACCTGAAGACTCCACCAAAAAACTGCTAAAACTAACAAATGAATTCAATAAACTTGCAGGATACAAAATCAACATACAGAAATCTGTTTCCTTTCTATATACCAATAATGAAGCAGCATACAGAGAAATTAAGGAGCCAATACCATTTAAAATTGCACCAAAAACAGTAAGATTCCCAGGAATAAATCTAACCAAAGAGGTAAAAGACCTGTGGTCTAAAAACTATAAAAACTGATAAAAAAAAAAATGAATTGGACACAAAAAAAATGGACATTGCATGGTCATGGATTAGAAGAACAACTATTGTTAAAATGTCTACACTTCCCAAAGCAATCTACACATTTAATGCATTTCCTATCAAAATACCAACATCATTTTCCACAGACCTAGAACAAACCATACTAAATTTTGTATGGAACCACAAAAGACCTCAAAAAGCCAAAGCAATCTGGGGTGCCTGGGTGGCTCAGTCGGCTGAGCGTCTGACTTCAGCTGAGGTCATGATCTAGCGGTCTATGGGTTTGAGCCCCGCATCGGGCTCTGTGCTGACAGCTCAGAGCCTAAAGCCTGCTTTGGATTCTGTGTCTCCTTCTCTCTCTGCCCCTCCCCTGCTTATGCTCTGTCTCTCTCTGTCAAAAATAAATAAACATTAAAACAAAATGTTTTTTAAAGCCAAAGCAATCTTTAAAAAAAACAAAACAAACAAAAAAAAATGGTTCCAGAATTTATGCTAGATTACAAAGCTGTCGTGATCAAAATAGTAGAGTATTGGCACAAAAATAGACACAAAGATCAATGGAACAGAATAGAAAACCCAGAAACGAACCCACAACTCCATGTTCAATAAAGTTTTGGCAAAGCAAGAAACAATATCCAATGGGAAAAAGACAGTCACTTCAACAAACAGTGTTGGGAAAATTGGGCAGTGACAGTGGTGGTAGCACCTTCTTACTAGATATATCTCTTGAGGCAAGGGAAACAAATGCAAAATAAACTATTGGGACTTTACCAAAATACAAATGCATGGGAAGAGCATGGGAAATAATCAACAAAACTATAAGGTAACCTAACGAATGGGAGAAGATATTTGCAAATGAGATATCTGATAAAGGGTTAGTATCCAGGATATATAAAGAACTGACACAACTCAACACCCAAAAACAAAGAATCCAATTTAAAAATGGGCAGAAGATATGAATAGACATTTTTCCAAAGAAAACATACAGATGTCCCGTGGACACATGAAAAAATGCTCAGCATCACTGATAATCAGGGAACTATAAATCAAAACTACATCTGTCAGAATGATGAAAATCAACAACACAAGAAACAACAGGTGCTGGCAAAGATGTGGAGAAAGGGGAACCCTCTTGTACTGTTGGAAGGAATGCAAACTGTTACAGCCACATAGAGAACAGTATGGACGTTCCTCAGAATTAAAGATAGAACTACCCAATGATCCAGTAATTGTACAACTAGGTATTTACTCAACGAATAAAAAAATACTAATTCAAAGGGACATATGTATTCCAACATTCATAGCAGCTAGAGAGTATGATAAGAGTTAGATATTATGATGCTAAGCAAAATAAGTCAGAGAAAGATAAACACCATATGATTTCACTCATGTGGAATTTAAGAAACAAAACAAATGAGCAAATGGAAGAAAAGAGAGGGAGACAAACCAAGAAACAAACTCTTTACTATAGAGAACAAACTGACGGTTACCAAGAGGAGAGGTAGGTGGGGGGATGGGTAAAATAGATGATGAGGATTAAGGAGTCCACGTGTTGTGATGAGCACCGAGTGGTGTATGGAAGTGTTGACGCTATACTGCACACCTGAAGCTAATATCACACTATATATTAACTAACTGGACTTTAAATAAAAACTTAAAAAAAAAGAAATGATTGTTTTTAATAACATATAGTACAAATGTAACTTCTTTTTAAAAAAATTTTTTTAACATTTATTTATTTTTAAGACAGAGAGAGACAGAGCATGAACGGGGGAGGGGCAGAGAGAGAGGGAGACACAGAATCGGAAGCAGGCTCCAGGCTCTGAGCGATCAGCCCAGAGCCTGACGCGGGGCTCGAACTCACGGACCGCGAGATCGTGACCTGAGCCGAAGTTGGACGCTCAACCGACTGAGCCACCCAGGCGCCCCCAAATATAACTTCTTTAATGAGAAACATAGACAATGGAATGAGCTTACTCTTATTAATGATCTTACAAGTAACGCCTTCATTTCTGATTGGTTTATAGGAAGAGGGTGATGGATACTTGGGAAACACAGCCAGCATCTTAACCACCTTTTCTCAGTTCTAAAACACATGAGACATTTCTTACCAAATTTCTAACAACCATAGCTCACCTTTCTTCCTGGGCTCTATATTCTGCTTTGACCCTTGGATGTCATTTTTTGTCAGACCCAACAAGGTTTTAATGTCAAGTCCATTCAACTAGCCAAGAATGAGCTTGAAGCAACCACAAAGGTAATGGGCAGAGGTGGTCCCCAGCAAACCGAAAGCATGGGTCACACAATTAACTGTTGGGCAGAGGGTGAAAATTTAATCCTGCAATTCTATTCATTGACTTAAACTCCATCCGTACATCTAATGCTTTTGACCAAGTGTTACTTGGGTTCCTTGTGCAAATTACTTTGGCCAATCAAGTCCCCTAGTTTTTAGGAGGCACCGTGAATGGAATTTTTGGTAACCCGCCTAATGGAGGAAACAAAATATGTCTTTCCTCACATGTAGTCATTCAGCCTCCTCCAAAGGTCTTTTGTCAGCCTGCACTCTTGGTATACACTGGGAGTCAATTACTTGCACCACTGGATTTCAGTTGTTGGCATAAGCATTTTTCAGGAACAGTGGCATATTTACGACCTAATTCTAGAAGAGATCGCTGATTTCTCTCACCAGTAAAAGAGCAGATATGCTGCCCTAACGCTGGTATTCATAAAAGTCTCTCATCATTCACGTTCTCAGTTAGGAACTGTCCTCTGTAACATTTCATTTCTTTGCCGTTTTACCCATCTGACCTCTCCTTGTTCTTCCATTTACATCTTCACTCCAAAGACTTGAAGCTTGACACTGTTTTCCTGGCTAGGAATACAGCTGTGCTCTGTGATCACAATTCAAGTTCTTGTTCCCTAGCTATGTAATCTCAGATAATTCTGCATGAACATTCAGTCTGATGTGAGTCAGTCTCTGAATCTCTTAGCTCAGCATCACTTCATTCCCCTTTTGAGGCCCAGCTCATCTGCCAGATTCACTCAGGCTTCTGAGTGAGAAGTGAGACCCCAGCATAGCATCCGTGTTCCTCTCTTTCTTCCTGTTTCTTCCAACACTCAAATCCAGTCCTCACACGCTCCCAACACTGACATGGGGAGCTCTGTGCAGCTCAGGCTTGCTCGCGTGACAATTTCCATGTTATGCCTGCAGTGGATGAGGGAGAAGAGGGAGTCGTGGGTGATTTGGGCTGCCTCGGCCAGTTTCAAAACCCAAAGGCATAATTTCTCCCTGTGCAGAAAAAAGTACGTTTGGAAATAAAGGCATCTGTTAATTAAGTTTTGTATCCTGGGAAGGTTGAGCACAGCAGCTATTCCAGCCCCCTTCCAGGGCCAGAAGGGCATCCCTTCCTGATGCTCTGGGTGGAACTGGATTAGAAGGGACTTCATTGTCCCTGAGCAGAGCGAGGAGGCCCATCAAGGACCCAGAGCCCAGTGTGATTAAGATAGTGGTCCTCGCCTGGCAGAACCCCCAAATTAACGCACACTAAAGTCTGGAGCACACATAAGGCCGATCAGAGACTGTAAGACCATTTTCAAAACTGTCTCCAATTACTGCAGACTCTTCTCCGCTACATCAGCAGACCAAACTTTGAAATCAGTGCTACTAAAGAAAACCCTTGGAAATGTATCCATTTATTTAACAGTTATTTAGAGAGTGTTTATTATGTGACAGGCACAATCCTGGGTAAAGGGGGGGAGGTACATTAGTGAATAAAGTAGACAAAATTTCCTGCCTTCATGGGGCTTAGCCCAGTCGTGGAAAAATAGCAGCAAATAAAATGAAAAAGTGAACTATATGCCTGTTAGAAAGTGCAAAAATTTGGAAGAGGGTATAAAATTCTGTGAGTGGGATTGTGGGAAAAGTAGTACAAAATTTTAAGCAGGGTGTAATTTTATTTATTGTTATTTATTTTTGAGAGAAAGAGAGTGCATGTGTGAACAGGGGAGGGGCAGAGAGAGAGAGGGAGAGAGACAGAGAGAGCTGAGATCAGTGCAGAGCCCAACGTGGGTCTCAAACCTACACCAAGAGACCATGATCTGAGCTGAAATCAGAAGCCAGAAGCTCAGCCAACTGAGCCACCCAGGCACCCCAGCCGGGTGTACTTTTGAGAAAAAACATGAAGGAAGAAAGGAAACTAGCCACGAAAGTGTCTAAGGGTAGATCATTCTAGGAAGAGGGAATAGCCAATGTAAAGGCCCTGAAAAGGACTAACTCCATCCCCTAAAAAGTTCGAGAAATAGCAAGGAAGATGGCAGAACTGGAAGAGAGACAGCTAAGGGGAGTCTGAGGAGATGAGGTATGTTTGTGTCTAGGGGGCAGGGCTTATGGGCATACTGAGAACTGTAACTTTTAGTCTGCGACGACTGAAGACATCAGTAGATTTTGAGCAGAGGTGTGACATGATCTGACATGACTTAACAGATGGTCTGCTTGGTTGAATGCAAATTTTGGGGAGAACTGGAAGAAAGGAGACCAGACAGGAGATTAACACGACAATGCAGGTGTGAGCTGATGCTGGCTGGGATGAAGGAGTGGCAGTGAGGACATTAACAAGTGATAAATTCAGGATAGATTTTGAAGGTAAAACCAGCCTATGGTTTTTATGCTGAATTCACTATAGAATATGAAAGAAAAGTCAAGATTAAAAGAAGGATTTGGGCCTGATCAGCTGGAATAGTTTTATCTTTAACAGGTATATGGAAGATAACAAAAACAACGTCAGGAGGCAGAAAATGAGGAGCTCAGTTTTGAGTATGCTCATTGAGATGCCCTTTAGACAACCAAAAAGATGTCAAGTAGGCAGTTTGACATCAGAGCCTCTCGTTTTCATGTCTTTATTCATACCCCCTCCCTTTTTTGAAAAAGAGAGAGAGAAAGAGAGAGAGAGCATGTGCATGAGTGTGGGAGGGGCAGAGGGAGAGAGAATCTTAAGCAGGCTCCATGCCCAGTGCAACGCTGCATGCAGGGCTCGGTCTTACAACTATGAGATCATGACCTGAGCTAAAATCAGGACTTGGACACTCAACTGACTGAGTCACCTAGGTGCCCTTATTCATAGCCCTTTGCTAAGGAAAAGGAAAACATGAGGTATGATCAGAGCCTTCTTGCAACTTTTTGTTATTCTAAGTAGCTCTTGGATTGTGGCAGGACACCAATTTCCAGTGTGGCAGGAGATGATGTTCTTAAAGCACAGAAATTGTCCACACTTTAATGAAATAGCAGCTTAGTTACAATGGATTTCCAAAGTGATTATTACCCTGTGTTGTATTAGCTTCAAAAATTTTAGTTTTCTAACACAGTCCAAACATTAGTGTAATAATTTTATCTTCTAATCCTGATTATCAGGAGGCTTCATGTGCAAAAGTTAAGACACCCCCAAACACTGCTGAGTGGGAAACTGATGTCAAATAGATTTCAGTATTCATGTCTTCATTCAGTGGCTCCAAATCAATGACAAGCTGAGAAGAGACCATGGGATGTTCCGGTGGAATGTCATGAAGAACCAAGAGCAAACCTAGATCTCATGACTTAAAGGCACCCGTCTGCCTCTTGCACATGTCAGCCCCAGTCAACAGTGATCAGGGATATCTATTGCTCTGGATTCTTCTCTACTGATTCAGCCTCTCAGAGTCACATGCCAGCTTATTTATTGATCACATTGCGTGCCACCCCAGTCTGCCATCTTACTCTGAGACAGAGTTCCATAGCCCCCTGCATACTCCAACCTTGAAAGAAGCCAATTTTTAGAAATATGCAGATGCCCATAAGTATGTAGCATTTCATCGTTAACAAATGGCAATTATTTCCCCTCCAGCTTTTATTATTTTTTCCCATTTATTGCCCACCTAAGTGACCTTCAGACTACATTAGCCATTTACATTTTTAAATTGCATTTTACTTAATTTTAAACTTGAACAAGATAAATAAATGTTTAGTCATTTTCCCCGTTACACTCCAGCAGTGTTTCTCAACCTTTTATTCATTTAGACGTATTTTTCTAATTATCCCCTACCCATATAATTTTAATACACAGATGTACTATGTAGCTGCTTTTGTAATATGGGATTTAAGATCCTGCCCCACTAAAGGACCAAATTTTTCCCCTGTGGGGACAATATTGCCTCTGTTGAACATGCAATGCAAGACCGTTTTGACTTCAGGACTGAGGAGGAAAGGAGGAGGCAAGGAAAGGAAGCTTGTGGTTTCTGCTATTGACATGGTTACCACTCCTCTCTTCTTCTGGACAAGATGAGGTGCCCTCTTAGACATTAACATTGATGAGATGCATGAAGTTTTGGGTGCCATGTGGTTCATTAACATCAAACAGTCTAATGTCACCCGAGGCAAGTACACCTGCTGCTCTGAAACAGACAGGCCGCTGTGTGTGATTTCTGTATTCATAGACAATTTTCTAGCTTTGCCATCGAATAACACCTCCTCACAGAGTTAATTCCCCTTAAAGGATTAAAATCCAACTGGGGGCTCTGCAGAAGTAGCAGTGCTCCAAATCAGTCTTTATAGCCTTTCTAGGAACGCATTATAATTCAAGTCAAGATGGCTGAAAGGCAGTAATTAGGGTGACAAGGGATGGACCTGGGTTAAGATGGCCTTAGTAAGGATCTCCTACTTGAGAGCTTTATGGGTGAACCTGCCTTCAAAGATGAAAGGGTAGGGGGCACCTGGGGGGTGCAGTCAGTTGAGCTTCTGACCCTTGATCTTGGCTCAGGTCACGATCTCGTGCTTTGTGGGTTCGGGCCCTGCGACAGGCTCTGCACTGACGGCACAGACCTCCTTGTGATTTTGTGTCTCCTTCTCTCTGTCCCTCTCCCACTTGGGCACTCGCTTTAGTACGCTCTCTCTCTCTCTCTCTCTCTCTCTCTCTCACTAAGTAGATAAATAATCTTTAAAAAAATTAAAAGATAAAAAGGTAGGAGACATGTTTTGCTACATGCCAGTATACTGGCCTTTATGACATCCACTGGGTTTTCTTTCTAAAAGTGCTTTTATAAGCTCCACGTTTACTATTGGAATAAAGATTTCTAGGTAGAAAGCTTAACACTGTGACTGTATTACAAAAGCTTTTACACATCCAGTGTGAATAACATAGCTAAGAGAATAGATGCCTGTTATTTATACTTTTGCATAACAATGGCTCCATATTGAAGTAAAACGTTAATTTTTATTAATAGCATTTTAGGTGTTTTTAAATTAGTAAATACAGTCAGGATGTGAAATAAAAGCACCCTCGCATAATCTGTTCCTTCCTCACTAATCTTCAACTTTCAATATTACTTATATTATTCTAAGATGGAAGAAAATTCTTTTTATCTTTTTTTTTTCCAGAGGACTCACTTCTAGCTTTGATACCACAGTTGCCTGGCATCAAAAGCCCTGTCAGTAGTTCTTAGTGACCCACATATTTATAACTCGCAATAAAAAGACTTTATGCTTTTTAAAAAATATATTTTGGGCTTTTCTAATTGGCCTCCTTGCTCATATTGATCTCTGATTTTTACACTTAGAATATAAGAAAAGTGTTTTAATTTTTATTTCAGTTCTATATAAGTTAAAAGCTAAAAGAAGGAACTTTTTCCCCACATGGATATGGGGACCTTAATGGCTTTCAATGTTGATCTTCCATAATTAGAGGAGTCATTTACACAGCGACCCCTCTAATATTTAACTAACTCATAACTATCTGCCTTACTTGATATTTACTCTCATCTTTATTAGACATGAATGAATACTCTTGGTACTGAATGAACCAGTTTCCATTAATTTTAACATTTTGACTATTTGGAGCATACATTTTAAAATACACGTGATAAGGGGTGCCTGGTAGCTCAGTTGGTTGAGTGTCCCAACTTCAGCTCAGGTCATGATCTCACAGTTCAAGGGTTTGAGCCCCGTATTGGGCTCTGTGCTGCTGGTGCGGAGCCTGCTCGGGATTCACACACTCCTCTCTCTCTGAAACTCCACCACTGGCACTTTCTCTCTCAAAGTAAATAAATAAAAACTTAAAAAAAAAATAAAACACATGTGATCATCCCTATCAAAATAACACCAGCATTCTTCACAGAGCTAGAACAAATAATCCTAAAATCTGTATGGAACCAGAAAAGACCCCAAATAGCCAAAGCAATCTTGAAAAACAAAACCAAAGCAGGAGGCATCACAATCCCAGACTTCAAGATATACTACAAAGCTGTAATCATCAAGACAGTATGGTACTGGCACAAGAACAGACACTCAGATCAATGGAACAAAATAGAAAACCCAGAAATGGACCCACAAACGTATGACCAACTAATCTTTGACAAAGCAGGAAAGAAGATTCAATGGAATAAAGACAGTCTCTTCAGCAAGTGGTGCTGGGAAAACTGGACAGAGATATGCAGAAGAATGAACCTGGACCACTTTCGTACACCATACACTAAAATAAACTCAAAATGGATGAAAGACCTCAATGTAAGACAGGAAGCCATCAAAATCCTCTAGGAGAAAGCAGGCAAAAACCTCTTTGATCTTGCCCACAGCAACTTCTTACGCAACACGTCTCCAGAGGCAAGGGAAACAAAAGCAAAAATGAATGATTGGAACCTCATCAAAATAAAAAGCTTCTGCACAGCAAAGGAAACAATCAGCAAAACTAAAAGGCAGCCAACGGAATGGGAGAAGATAGTTGCAACTGATATATCAGATAAAGGGTTAGTATCCAAAATCTATAAAGAATTTATCAAAGTCAACACCCAAAAAACAAATAATCCAGTGAAGAAATGGGCAAAAGACACGAATAGACACTGCTCCAAAGAAGACATCCAGATGGCCAACTGACACGTGAAAAAATGCTCAACATCACTCATCATCAGGGAACTACAAATCAAAACCACAATGAGATACCACCTGACACCTGTCAGAATGGTTAACATTAACAACTCAGGCAACAACAGATGTTGGCAAGGATATAGAGAAAGAGGATCTGTTTTTCACTGCTGCTGGGAATGCAAACTGGTGCAGTCACTCTGGAAAATAGTATGGAGGTTCCTCAAAAAATTAAAAATACAACTACCCTATGACCCAGCAATTGCACTACTAGGTATTTATCCAAGGGATACGGGTGTGCTGTTTTGAAGGGACACGTGCACCCCCATGTTTATAGCAGCACTATCCACAATAGCCAAAGTATGGAAAGTGCCCAAATGTCCATCAATGGATGAATGGATAAAGAAGATGCGGTATACATATACAACAGAGTATTACTCGGCAATCAAAAAGAATGAAATCTTGCCATTTGCAACGGCGTGGATGGAACTAGAGGGTATTATGCCAAGAGAAATTAGTCAGTCAAAGAAAGACAAATATCACATGACTTCACTCATATGAGGACTTTAGGACACAGAATAGATGAACACAAGGGAAGGGAAGCAAAAATAATATAAAAACAGAGTGGGGGGGACAAAACCTAAGAGACTCTTAAATATGGAGAACAAACAGAGGGTTACTGAAGAGGTTGTGGGAGGGGGGATGGGCTAAATGGGTTAGGGGCATTAAGGAATCTATTCCTGAAATCATTGTTGTACTATCTGCCAACTAACTTAGATGCAAATTTAAAAAATTAAATTAAAAAAAAAAACATGTGATCAGACCACACAAAGTATGCAGTTTTAATACTGATATACAATTATTCAAATAGGTATCATGCCCTAATCACTATCAAAGGAATTTTATATCCAAATGTTTGTTTCATATACAACTACAGTCTGTCAAGGTGGAGAGTATTCTTCCTATTTGACAGATTAAAAAAAAAAAACTCAGAGATTTTGTCACTTGCATGAAGTCAATTGAGTCTGTGACAGAAATGAGGATAAAATCCTCTTAGTTTCTTCCACAGGAATATATTTTCTTTGGAAAGTAATCATAGTAATGATGAAGTACCTTATATGAAAAAATTGTGATGTGTGTGCCCTTTAAAGCACCTGGTTCAGTTCAGTAAGCATTTGATGAGTATGTTCTAGTCCCAAAACATTGAGCAAGGAGGTGGAGTAAAGACAGACACCATCTCTGTCTCCCAGGCTCTCACTGTGTGATGGGCAGTCCCTTGAACAGCAAGAAATGCTCTTCTCTTCTTCATGTCCAGATTATTAAATAAAGGCTGTCTACATGTCTTTACCTGCCTATGCAATGAGTTACTGTGCACAAATCCAAGCTTAGAAGAGCAGTACTTCACCTGTACCTCATTTGTTAGCCTAATGGGCCAGTACAGAGCACTAGTTCATGCTTGGCTGGTTTCTCTTTTCAGCCTTGGCTTATGGGATTAGGAACTTCCCAGGATTTGAACAAAGAAGCAATTTAAGGGACATGAGACCACTTAAGCCCCAGAAAGCCTTGCATCATTCCCTCTATTGGTAGAGTTCTTCTTATTAAATGGATACATTATTGAAAGGTTGCTTGAAAATGTAAGTACATTTTTACAGCTATTCTACGACCATGTTAAAACACGATATGACGAAGAGAACTCATAATTTACAACAATCTTGGCTCTAGTTGTAACTTTCCATCCTTCTTGTTTTGAGATCTTCTGCACAATATTTGGACAGACTCACTTTCCACTTAAATGTCATTACCAGAGTCCTGGGAAATATTGAGAAAAACATAGAAGGTAGAATTTTGAGCTAATAAACAGCTTACTTGACTTACCTTACATTCAACCTCCAAATGTTCCATAAAAGTACTCAAGATGTAGATGAAAAGGAAATTGAACAGAATTGTAAACTAAGAATGGGAAGAATTCATACAGTGAGGTCCAGGGAAATTTCCACAACTGTTAAGAAGCACTTTTGCTTTACACTACAGTTGATCCCACTTCTGAACTAGGACAGGAGGAACATAAGTTTACTCTTTTACAATTTGTCCTGAAATCTCAGATGAAGGTGCTGCACTAATAAAAAACCAAGACAAAAACAAAACAAAACAAACAAACAACAAACAAACAAAAACAAAAAGCAGGCAGTTGATCTCTCCACTGTCTAGGAACAATTCCTGAGCAAGTCACAGCTATTACTTCTCTTTTCACGTGTCCGCTATTAATTATTAACAAGCTGCTGAGACTCAATGGCTCACAAGATTCAACAAATCAAGAAGTAAAGTTGGAAGTTCACTGAGGCAACTAAATCATGAAATTCCTGTCAAAGAAAATATGTACATACCAGAAAAGTGATAAGAAAATAAACAAAAGAGAGCAGGACATGCTGGGATATTGTAGGACACCACGCAAGTACAGACAGACATCAGAGAGAGAAAATATAAACAATCATGGAGTATTTGCGACCAGTTGAACCAAACTGAAACAATTTTAATGTCTAAAGCTATTTAAGAGTGGGAGAAATTGGCACTTACAAATTCTCAGAGGCATTATCAATTGGCTTAACTTTAAGAAGACATTTTGACAATAGCCATAAAAATTAGTGATTTACTTATTTAAGGTCCTAGAAATGCTCTCTCACATGTCTGTCATATGAAGAAAAGCCCCATTCACTTAGGTGCATTAGGAAGCAGGTTTTAATAGTTAATAATTTTTAGTTTAATAGTTAATAGTTTTTAATAATTATATATTATACACCAATATATTATATATCATATATAACTATACATGTTATATATAGTTAATAGTTTTTAAATAATGATAATAAGCAAATAAACCAATCAATGATCTAGAGGACAAGGTTGAGAAATACCACTGTAATTCAAGAGAAAAGCTTAAAGAAATACAATAAAATACATAAAATTTAATATAATTTTATATTTATTGAATGGAGAATGGAATTTAAAGAATGGGTATTCCATTTGAGAATTACAGATTTTGCTGCAGAGAAAGAACTAAATAAGAACAAAAATATAATAGAAATATGACAAAAGAAGTTTGCTGAGCTAGAAATAGAATTCAAGTTCTTTTTTCATTTTCTTGTTTTGCTTTGGGCTTAGTTATGTGGTTTTGCTTTTATATTCTTTAATCAAAAGAGCTTAAAGCATCAGAATTCTAGCACTGTCATCACTGAGGAAAGACTAGTTGAAGTAAAAAACAGATCCTCAAATGTTAGTGGCTTAAAACAGCAAACAGTCATTTTTTGCTTATACTAGATCTCTGTAGTGGATATAGGCTTCTGGAGGCTCCATCTTTGCCCATTTATAATTGGCAAGGCAGGAAAAGGAACTGCTTCCTGGACTTCTACCAGGAAATGACGCATAACATGCCGGCTCACATCTCATCAACCAAAGTGAGACGTATGGTTACACTGAAATTCGAGAGCTCAGGAAACACCATTCTATCAAATTCTCTGAGAGAAAATATTTTATAGGCAATATTAAAAAATACCCATGGGAATGATTTTTGAAATTCTAAGAGATTCTACCCTGGGTCAAATTTTAAACTTTTACTGTAAAGAACACAAAATTCTCTAAGTATCTAGAAAAGAAATAATTGACTATTCAGAAATCAATATCAAACTGACCACAAACTTTACTTCCACATCAGCAAGAGAAGACAAAAAGAAGTCTGAGGTAGAAAATTTGTGATTAAAAAGACTGGACTTTTATTTTCCTAAATCTTGCTAGGTGAGGGGCACTAGCTGAAGGAATATAACAGCATGACAATGGCTAAAAAGGCAGGGACAGACGTTTTGGAGAGAGATTGGGAAGAACTTGTGGGATGAAACAAGGAAAGGGAATTGCTAAGAAAAGGGAAACTGAAGGAAGGGAAGAGATGATCAAAGGAAATATTTAGGCAAATGTATTACTTGAAGCACAAGTATAATCTGTCTTCAATCTCTCTGTAAAATATTGATGTTAATTACATATATATGCATATATACAAATGTATATATGGATGTATACTATTAATACATACATTTTTACATATAAATGCTTTTTGTTTTTATTTTTATTAATTTTTTTAAATCTCAGATATATTTAAAATCTAGAGCAGGAGGATCCAAGGAAGCCCTGTGCAGTAAGATCCAGATGTGCTTAACTACTCGAGCTGATTCCAACAGGGTCTATTACCTCTCTTCCTGCCTGATTGAGAGTTTTCCAGCAAGAAGCTACTGGAGCCTCTGATGTAAGAGTGAGATCTAGTCCCACAAAGTATCCTCAGATCTAAATGACAGAGGGAGTAGTTTATAAGCCAGGTTGACCTAGGGATCTGCGGCCAACTTTTTTATTTTTTATTTTTTCTTCTGACACTTGAAAACTAGGAAAGAAACCTTTGCCTACCCAAATACATCTTTAAGAAAAATTTTACCAACCCAGCCGTGGTTTTCTAAAACTACAGGGCTTGTGACATTAAGCCTAAACACATTACCTCATCCAAAAATCCCTCCTTAATCTCCCAATCAATTATGGCCCTTTTTCTCTGTATTCTCATTGTAATTATCATAATATTTACAATTTTATTGAGTTTCAGTTGAAGCAAAATAAATTGCACACAGTATAGGTACAGTTTTATGTGTTTTGACATATAGCCAGAATGTGAAACCATCACATGATGACAGTGACATTGCCATCATCCCTAAACATTTCCTTATGGCACTATTCAATGTATCCCTGAATTCACCCTCAACCCCAGGCAACCACAGATGTGTCTTCTAACCTGGCTATTTCACTCAATGTAAATATTTAATATTCATCTACATATTATATGCATAGTTTTTTTTTCTTTTCCTTTTTATTTCTGAGTGGCATTCCATTGTAGTATCTGTATAGTATAATGTGTTTACACATTCACTTGTTAATGGATATTTGGGTTGTTTCCATTTAAGGGCTACTATAAATAAAACTCCTAAGAACATTCATGCAGAAGTCTTTATGTGGGTCCCTTTCTATTTGGTAGATAACTAGAAGTAGAATGATTACGCTGATTAATAAGTATTTAACATTTTAAGACACTGCCAGAATATTTTTCAAAATGATTATAGCCATTTTACATTTCCAAAAGAATTGCATGAGATTTCTAGTTGCTCCTGATTCTAACCAACACTTGGTATGGTCAGTCATTTGTTTAACTCTTTAATGTTTATTTATTATTTTTGAGAGAGAGAAAAAGAGACAGAGTGTGAGTGGGGGAAGAGCAGAGAGAGAGAGAGGGAGACACAGAATTTGAAGCAGGCTCTAGGCTCTGAGCTGTCAGCAAAGAGCCCAATGCAGGGCTCAAACCCAGGAACCATGAGGTCACGGCCTGAGTCAAAGTCGGACGCTTAACCGACTAGCCACCCAGGCACCCAAGTATGGTCATTTTAATTTTAGTTATTCTAATATTTGGATGGAGTTGTCTCCCTTTGATTATAATTTGTATTTATCTGGTGAGATTGAGCATCATTTTAGGTGCATATTTAACTTCTTTTGCGAGATCTGTGATCATCTCTTTTACTCATTTTCTTATTGAGTCGCAAAGTTTCTTCATGTCTCCTGATTAAAACTTCTTTGACTGATATGCTGTAAATATTATTCTTCCCCCTAATAGTAGCTTGTCTTTTGTTTTCTCAGGGGTGTCCTTCAAATAGCAAAATGTTGTTTGTTTTTTAAGAAGTCCATATTACTACCTGGTTTTCTATTACGGTTCATACCTTTTGTGTTTATCTAAGAATCAGTTACCTAGCCCAAGTTTGCAAAAATTATCTTTTTTTTCCTCCCAGAAATTATAGGATATATTCTTGAGTAAATTTTTATGTGTATGGTTAAATTAATCAATGTTAACTTTTCCTGCATATGAATATAAACTGATCCAGCAACAATTGTTGAAAAAATAATTTTCCCACGGAATTAGCTTTGTACATTTGTCAATAGTTCATACACGTCTAAGTTTATTTCTCGACTCATTAACTCAGTTCTCATTACATGGTTGCTCATTACATAGACCTATGTGTTTAACTTTTTATCAATATCAAACTTTCTTGACTGCTATCTTGAAATCAGGTAAATCTTCAATTTATTCTTTAAAAAAAAATCATTCGTTATCCCAATTTCTTTGCGTTTCCATGTCAATAAACTTATCATTTTCTATTAAAAAGAAATCCTGCTAGAATTTTGATTGGATTATTTTGAGTCAATAAATCAATTTGGGGAGAGTTATTATCTTAACAATATTAAGTCTTCCAAACCATACACATCACATATCCTTCTTTACTTTTATTATTTTCATTTTTCAACACAGTTATCTTGGACACCTTCTATTTTGTTGAATATGAAGTATTATTTTGGGAGGAGCTACTATTAATCCACTTATCTTAAAATTTCATTTTCAACTAATTACCACTAATCTATAAGAATATATTAGGTATTTCAATATAATTCTTGTATTTTTTAAATCTTGTTAAATTCATGTATTCGATTACTTGTTTTGTAGGTTCCTTGAAATTTTCTACATAAGAAATTATATAATCTGGACACAATAAATATTTCTTTCTTTTCCAAAACTCTTTGTTTCATCTTACTGCCTTACTGCATTGACTAGGACCTATAGAAGAATTTTGAATAGAAATGGCACAAGTGGGCAATCACTCCTTGTTTTTAATGTTTGCAGGTAACCAGTTTAGTCACTAGTTAGTTGTTAACTATGATATTATGATTCGTTAAGGGTAACTATCAATTTGAAGAATTTTCCTACTATTTCTAGTTTGTCGATCATTTGAAATAGCACGTATTGTTTTCAATGCTTTTTTCCAATATATTGAAATAACATTTTTTCTCCTACATTCTGTTAATGAGTTGTGTTGATTTTTTAAATATAAAATTAAATCTGCATTACAGAGATAAATCATACTTAGCCATGATATATGGTTCTTCTTACATATTGTTGAATTTGGCTTATTACTTTTAAAGAATGCTTGCATCTATACTCGTGAGGAATACCAGGATGCAATTTTCTTTTTTGAGTTGTTTTCTAGAATTTTGAAATCTGAGTATATTGGTCTAATCACATGGTTTTGAGAAATGTTTCTTCTAATTTCTGAAAATGTCTATAGAATTGGAGTTACCTCTTCCTTGAATGTTTGATAGAATTCTCTAGTAAAGTCATTTAAGCCTGGAGTTTTCTTTTGGAAAGAGATTTGACATACATTCTAATTTTTAAATAGAAATATATTTAGATTCATATTTTCCTTTTTTTCTTCTGCCAGTTTGGACAACTTATATTTTTCCCAGAACTAGTCCATTTCATCTAAGTTATTTTTGTTGGCATAAAGTTGTTCTTTCTCATTTTTGTCAATAATGATTTATGTTATTTTTAGAAAATCTAGGTTGGTATTTTATTTTATGGGTCTTATCAAAGAAATAGCTTTAGACATTGCCTATTTTCCCTATTAAAACTTGGTGATTTTACTATTTTATTTATTTTTCTCGTTTTTATCATTTCTGCATTCTACTTTGGTTTTATTTTGTTCTTTTTTATTTTTCCGTGCCTCTGAAGTTGGAATCTTAGGTTAATGAGTTTAGATCTGTCTCCTTTCCTAAAATACACATTTAAAGCTATAAATACCTTAGGTGAAGGGGATTAAGAGTATACTTATTGAGATAAGCGCTGGATAACATAAAGAATTGTTCAATCACTGTATGGTACACCTGCAACTAATATAACACTATATGTTAATTACACTGGAATTAAAAATTAAATAATAAAATATAAATTATGAGGTAAGAATTTTAAAAAGTGTTAAAATTTTCTAAAATTGAAGAATAAAGTTAAGCATGGCCCACTTTAATAAAGTAAAGCTATAAATTTCTTACTCTTGCTTTAGCTCCATCCCATAATTTTTTTATATTTTTCCCTTATTAATTTCAAGATGTTTTCCAATTTTCCTGTCATTTCATGTCTATTCCATGAACTATGTAGAATTGTGATGTTTAATTTGTAGATATTTGGAGCCTTCCTAGATATCTTACTGTTATTGACTTCTAATTTTAATCATATATAGTTCAGAGAGCACACTGTATTATTTTTAAAATGATGAGACTCATTCTATGATCTAATTTATGATCTATTTTGGCAAGTGTATCATGTGTCCTTAGAAGTATTTTCTACAGTTGGTAGAGGAAGTATTCTATAAATTCAATGAAATGACGTTGTTTGATAGTGTTGTTCATATCTTCTATTGATGTACTGATGTTTTTCTAGTTGTTTTATCAGTTACTTGAGGGAGGGTGTTTTAATTCCTAATGAATTTATGATTATGGATTCTCTATTTTTCCTTAAATTGTGCCAATGGTGGTTTACCTAAATATATTTTTCTGATGACTTCTCCCCTTTTATCATGTAAAATTGGAGCTTAGTTTATTTTATGGATTTGTTAAGGGCCAAAGATCATTTTTATCCTGTACCTCTACTACCCATAGAATATGTTTTTGTGTATATAAATCCAGATGGCTCAACAACACATCCGTTTTCCAGGAAAGGAGAAAGAGAAAACAGACGAAGAGAAGGGCATGCCCCTTTCTTTTGATGTCACATAGAGTTTTACACATTGATTATGTTCATTTCCTATTTTTCAGAGCAACACATACAGACTGCAAGAAAAAATATAGCTTTTATTTTGAGCAATCATGTAATCCACTAAAAATGGAGTCTTCTGTTATTTTAGGGGAAGATGACAATATATTTTGGAGGATAATTTGCTTTCTCCCTTATAAAGAGTAAGTAATCTGTCCAAATTTAGGAAGGTGATATGTGAATGCATATTCTAAACCTTATTGTATGTCAGTTCTTTGTGACTCCTTCTGTTTTGTGATATAGAAATTGTGGATAATGTTTTCCTTTATATTATTCTAAAATTTAGTAAATGAGGTCTCTATACAGTCAGGAAGGAACCATTTTTTGATGTCTGTTTTGTGTTGTTCTTATTTCCCTGAAATCCCTAGTACATTGTATGACATCAGATATATAGAAAATTCTCAATATATATTTGATTAAATAACAAAAATGGATACACTGAAGAACAAGATGATACTCTGTATCTGGATGAGTTTTTTCCCTAATGGCCCAATTTTAATGTAATCAAAGGGATACTAAATTATTTTAGTTCATTCATTCATTCATTTCACAAACATTTGTTGATAACTCATTTGCAGGTATGTAACTTTATGCAAGACAGACATGGTCACTGCACTTATGTAATTATGATCTAGTGAAAAATATTTACAGAAGAGAGATAATTAGAAGCTAGGTAGGTGCAATGAAGGGAAAGTGTTGATGCTATTTCAGGTGAATTATTTGAATATTAACCTTTATAAATGTGAAATTCATCAGCCAGTGTTGAGTTTTCTGTGATCTTTAAGTGAAAAAAATAATATTCACAAAAGTAATCTTAGTATTGGTTGACTAATTCATAAGAGCTTCAGGAAAATTCAGTACTTCCTGGAGTTTACTGCTTATTTCCAGTGTTTTATGTCTCACTTCTCTTTAGCCTCCTTTGCCTTGAAAACAAAAGCCTCCTGAACAATGTTCACACATTACGTAGGTCCCCAGTGGCTTAGGAAACCTCAAGCATTAATTTATGGCATCTCTTATCCCGATACACCCTAATCAAGAATACCTGATCTCCCAAGATGAATATTTTCAAGACAGTCTGCAACACCATCTTTTCCCAGTAAGACCTTGATATTGGCTTCCAAAACCTACTTGTCAAAGAATAATTCCCCATGAATGTTGGGGAAGAAAAAAAAAATGTCTGACTGTTAGGGTAGCATCAGAAATGTGAAACCATTTCCTAGATAAGGCCTATTAACTGAAAGCATGATTAACTGGTACCCTAATCTTCACATTTTTACTTCCAAGTAGTTAAGTTACTTACACCAGCAAACCATTTTTATAAGATTTGGATCTAGAAAATATAAATGTTCAAAAACCACAACTTCCGCGCTGATCTTCTTTCTGAAAATGTCTATACCGAGAAGCCATAGAATCAATGACACGGATACGATCTGAAATCTTTGTCTCCACGCAAAGGATTCTGGCCCCCAGTATGTGAACCATGCATATAACACTTTCAGGCTATGTTGTCAGTCCAGGGTCAGACTCGGATGGCTCTTTCTTAATGATCACCCTCAACATGATTATTTTCCCTACGATTAGGATCTTAGGATCCATATTCTCCAAAGTTGCCATGATATATTCCAAGGAAAGTAGAAGTGAATAATGCCTTCAATGAGGTCAAGGAAAATTTCTGCAATGTCCAAAAAGTAATACAATACGTGACCACCAATTCGTAACATAAGTTGGCTCTGAAAAACCAAAACCGCCCAAGCCCCAAGTATTCTGAGAAACATTTCATAAAAATTGATTTCAACTCTTGGTCGCCCCTCAGGGACATGATGCCATCCTGAACCTCATCAGTTTTATCATACAAAATGAGGCACTTTATTCTCAGCTTGTACCATAGCTGAGACAACCGTTATTTTTATGCAAGAAATATTCAGGCTTCACATGAAATGAGATTAGATTATTTTAGACCGGTCACAAATATTCTGTTTGTTGTAGACCCTTTCTGAAGTTCTCTAAACCAGAAGCCACTTTTACTTTGCTAACTCTCTAAAAGCTGAGAATAAAAACATACATTTTACAGGACTTAAGACAATTCCTAAAATGCTATACTTGATAACAGGTAGATGTGAATTACCTAGCAGTCCCCTGTAATGTTCTGCTGCAACAGCCTAGTCCATGTTAGTACCTCAAATTTCATTTTTTCCAGTAAATACAGCTTTTATCCCTAGTACTTCCCACCATCCATAGCTGCCCCCAACTACTTGAGTCCTTGAACAGTCTACTGAAGAAGAATGTGAGAAATTTATAAGATGCATCCTGTTTCCCCTTGGCAAAGGTTTGTTCCATGAAATAGTAATTCCTCCACACTTCTTGACAGCACATGCATGGGTGCAGAGCAGCTAGAGCACCAACACGGAGGCTCATGGGCTGAAGGTGAAGGGCACATGACAAGTGTGCAGCAAAGTGTTCTTGGACTGTTTCCCCCATACATGGTTTTGAGTCCACATAGAGTTGATCACCACAATGGTTTCTGGAGCTATAAAAGATAGTCAGGGGTGCCTGGGTGGCTCAGTTGGTTAAGTATCTGGCTCTTGATTTTGGCTCAGGTCATGATCTCACGATTCATGAGCTTGACCCCCACATCGGGTTCCGCACTGACAACACGGAGCATGCTTGGGATTCTCGCTCTCCCTCTCTGACCCTCCCCTGCTCGCTCGCTCTCTCTCTCTCTCTCTCTCTCTCAAAATAAATAAATAAGCTTAAAAACAAAAGATAGCCAAAGGGTACGGAGGTAAATGAGGCCAAGAAGATTTAAAATGAAGGATAAGTAATGTTTGTTATAACAAGAGAGTTTCATCCTGTGAGATACTTATGCCTACCCTGTTTCACTCACAAATACTTCTGGAGAATGAAGCCAGTCTAGACACTTGTGGATCAGTATCAGTGGTTCAAAGAATTGAAGCACTTGGCACCTATATAATTCTCCTAGCACGGTGGCTATCAATCTGTTACTGCATTATCTGTAGGTGTGTGTGTAAGGAGGACATACAAAGAAGTTGTATCATCAAAGGCAAGGACTATTTAAAGTACTCCTGGCTGGCAACCAAATGAAAGTTGTGGATCAGACAAAAACGCAATAGTACTTGCACTGTGACTATTCAGCAGAATTAAGCTGAACTGAACCAAGGCAAATCATATCCAATGCCTACCCTGTCCCCATCCACTGTCCTCAATCCTTGCTCTCTCCAGCGTTGTGGTTGCCTCTCAAACACTCTCCCTGATGCTTATCTTCCTAGAGCAATTACCCCTCTATTCCACCAAATTCTTAGAATGTTCTTCTGTATTTATTTAACGTTCCCATATCTAATTCCGTAATGTTCCCTCCCCACTCTCCTGTACCCAGTTTGCACTGAATTGCCAGTATTAGCCAGCTAGAATGTGTAAAGCCACAGTAAAATGAGCCAGGATATAATTTTCATGACTGGATGCATTTGTTGTTTCATCTGCCACTATTCATAAAGGTGTGAATGCTAGAGCAGTCATATGTGGCTATTTGTGATCAAATGTGAGTGGTATAATGGCTCATGTGTGTGCTGTGGTGTCTTTCCAATATCTCTCTCCTAGGACTCTGGGACAGTTAGCATCACTTCTGCATATTTCCTTTGAATGGAATATTTAAATCGAGTAAATATGGCCATTCTTTTCTTCTACTTAGTGCTGGCAGAACAAATAAGACCCTCCAAATTTATATGCCCAATTACTTTTAGGTTAACAAGCTCTGAAGTGCTGTGGAAATGCTCCCCTAGAGTTTCATTGTGGGTTAATGGAGAATCATCCAGACTTTCTTCAGGACTATTAGAACAATAAACACCAGGCAGTTCCATCAATTAGACATTTCAGTAGGACCATCACTCAAGTGGACAAGTAATTCAGACCATTCCCCAAGGAAATTTGGCCTCAATGATCTCTGCTCTTTGCCAAAACCTGGGTGAGAGTTAAGAATTACCCTTCCACGTGTACAAGGCAGAGCCTGTGCAGAAGGCTCTCACAGTGCTTATCTTAGGAAAGTTGCTTAAGAAGGACCAGGAACAGGGTCCTAATGCAGTCACTGGGCATCCCTACTCTGTCTTCTCATAGACTAAGAAAGTCATAATCAACATACTATCTTCTTCTCTGGATGGGAAGAGAATACAGAAAAAACCTCACTATTTCAGACTGCATGCGAGTGTATGAATGTGGGTGTGTGTTGGTGGCAGATTCCAGTTTGAACATGTAAAAAATTCCCAAACAGAACAAAATCCCTGAATTTTAGATACTTTCAAGGCACTTTTATAGCTTTCAATAGAGACAGTAGGTGGAAATAAAGAGGCAAATTGTTTTCTAAGAGGTCTTTAGACACCTGGTTTTTTTCATACATATGTAAGGATGATTCATAGCAGCATGTCAATTAATTGTTTATAAATGGTACTTCTCAAATACTAGAGAGATCTTGAAAACAATGGTTCTTTTAGGTATTTTAAATATCTTCCCAGCATACTTATTTATACTCTGAATTATTTAGAAAACCCTCTCTCTCCTGCTAGCATTAAGATAAAACTCAGCCCAATTCTAACAAAAGTTATCACAACTTTTTATTTGATGCTATCTGTATACCCCAAAGCTGGTTGACTCGTACTCTGCAAGCTTAGTCACCATTATAAAGACACAGCTTCTTCTGCAGCAATGAATTTTTATTTCTGAAAGACAGTAAGAAATGGGAAAAAAACATCCACAGTATGATGGAGTGGTTTGACATTTCCAATCCTAAAACAGAGATTTTTTCTTTCTGGTAGTTATTGTAAGGTCACATTTTAAATTAAAGACCAGAACTGGTGTGTGTGCGGGGGGGACAAGCCAACTGTTTTTCTGGTTCCTCTCATAATTAACAAGGCCATTCGCAACCATGTATTTTATTAATGAGCTAAACTTTGATAAACATGGGCAGTATTTGTACAGCAGAAACAAGTTTTGAATTTCTGCTAACATTTCTATTGACCTAGCTTGATGTCTTGATGTGTATATGAATATACACAGCTTTTGTACAATATTTCATTACTGTAAGAGATCAAATAAGACAATGTATCTTTTGCCTTAAGGATGGAAAGTAAGATACTACTCTCATTTTACTAAAGGGAAAAAGAGATTTAGATTGGTTGTGCATTGCTGGCAAAGGCACGCACTGTTTAAGAATTCCAAAAATAAAAGGACAATGTTCCTAGCCCCTCTAGAGAAAAGTGAGACAATTACTTACTTTTTCACTCAACAGTTGCTTTGGAGCACTTACATGTGCCTGCCTATTCTGTCAGTGCTGAGGATATACCAAGGAACAAAATAATGTCCCTGCCATCAGGAAGCTTGCGTTCAAGTACCTGTTTATTCCTTCACCACCTTTTAACTTCCTAATTACAATTCCATATTCCATTTATGTATCTCTTTATGGTTTGCAATATGTTTTCACTTGCATTATTCCATTCTGATCATCCTAAGAATTGTATGAATTAGACAATACCTTACCAACTCCGATATGTAGGTAAGCAAACTGAGGCTCTGTGAGATTGACTGATTTGTGCAACGTTACCCAGCTAGTTAAGAGATCTAGGATTCTACCCAGGACCTCTGATCCCACATTTGAGATCTTCCAAGTTTAACAAATAAGATTGCTATTTCTTCACCAGAGTAAAGAGAAGCACACTCAATGCTCATATATTTTACATTTCACCTCAAGCCTATGGTGAATTCTGCATTTGAACATGGCAGTTTTTGATTCTACACCTAGCAATGCATCTGCCTCCTTCAAATGGCCACCCATCAGTCTTCTATCCCACAATTTTAAAAAAGGGATAGCTATCCAAGTCCTCTTTTGATCGAGGCCCAATTTTTCCAACATAATTCTCTCCTCCTGGGATGAATTCTTGTCTACATGGACATGCCTTCAGTTCCAAACAATTCAAGAGGAATCACTCTAACACTAGCATGTCAGAAGGAATTCTTCCTGTCAAAACTCGAGGGTCCCTGAGTGGTGACATTATGTGTCTATGTTAAAAAGGGCTTAAAATAATGTCTGAAGAAATTCCTTTAAGAAGACAACCATGGGTGCTTGTATTTTGAAGCTAGCATTTCCACAGTAACACTGACATTATGAATACAGGATAAAAGTTTCACTTTATTGCTTAAACCTGTTATCTGAGGCTATCCCAGATTTAATATATCTAGAATCCACTTCATCTTTCTAGCTTTATTATTTCCACACACTAAACCTTAGCATTTATCTAGGTGGCAGGTAACATTATTCTTGCTAAGAACTAGATCCCATTCTCAAGGGTTGTACCAACCAAGATGGCTTAAATACTACATTCTGGGAGCTTCTGATCCATGGGTGGAAAAAAAAAACAAAAAACTAGAAATCTGATTGTAACTTACATGTAAGGCCATCAGTCCAACTTTCTCAAAATGGGAACATGTTGATAAGTTGAAAACCAAAAGAAAAAAAATATATATATATATGCTTATATGCATATATGCTTCTATGCTCATATATACACTTATATATGCATATAAACATATATATGTGCATATATGTGTGTGTGTGTGTGTGTGTGTGTTTAATGTTGTAGAGGAAAGTTACCCTTGCCCTGTTTGGAACATTTTTCTGTGTTTTCTTTTCTTCTCCCTTTAAAACTCAGTGGCAGGTTTCCTAGACTCCCTGAAATGGGACCCAAGAGTGACACTGTGGAAAGGTCCCCACTTGATTACAGCATGTTCTTTTTACCTTAAATGGCTGACAGTGCCACTAAGCATTGTGCCTTGTGTTAGGACCACAGCTGGATGTGGAGCTAAAATGTGAGGTCCCTGGGCAGCCTGGTAATTTCATCCTAAACCCAGGCAGCTAAACAATAACTAATAATGTGGCCATGGTTTGATCTGCCTTGAATAAAAGACCGGGGCTGTTTACTCTACAATGGAACACCCAGCAAGACTCTAACACTCTTTTCTTAACCAAATCCTCCCTCCAGCTTTCACAACTGGGGAAGAAAAAAACAAGAGCAAACCTTCCCCACCCCTACCCCTGCCAAGGGAGGGGTCCAGAAATAATTTCGAAATTTGGTTTTAAATGTGATGCGATTAGCAAAGGGAGAAACTGGATGGAGAGTGACACAAATTATCAATGTGTGTTTGTGTGTTTTATCTTTTAATTTCTTGTGGCATAAATGAGTTTCCATCACCCCATGACATTTTCTCTAGGAAAAATGAGTGGACAAGCCTACTTGGCAATAACTATATTCCCAAAGGGCTCACACTGCAGGAGACAAAAGGTCTAAACTAGAAGGCTTGAGAGCAACTTTTCACAATAGCAAATCATTTATGCAGCTCTAAGAATCAGATGACAAAATAGGACCTTGGAGTAAAAACCATTGTCACACTTATCATAGGTTGCTTTCTTCCGGTATCCAATTAGAGAGGTTTTTGACATGATTTTTTTCTTTTCCCCCTCTTGAGTCTCAACTTTTAGCAAAGACCTATATTGTGGAATTTTGTTACCGTGATCATGGGCGTGACTCTGAGAAAGTACATACAAATCTGAAAGTCACAGAATTGGGTAGCAGAGATAGTGGTATTTACTTACATAAAGCAGTCATGTAGTGGCTAAGGGTACAAAGGCTCAGAATTTGCCACTTACAGCTGTCACCCTAAGCAACTTACGTTGACCCCACCGTGTTCCGGTTTCCCCGTCCCTAAAGTGGGGATAAGAAGAGTAACTAAATTATAAGGGTGCTGTGAATATTAAATTCATTAATCTATATAAAGGACCTACACCAGGAACTGGAACCTAACAAATACCACATCAGTGTTTGCTCTTATGGTAGCGTCTACGGTTGTAGTTATGGTCACCATTATTATTTTATGATAGTTCAATTTTCTCTCCTGACTTCAAATCTTGTGTTTTCTATTTCAAACATCTTAATTCTGTGCCTCCCTTCTGGCATTTTTGTTTTTCTTATCGCTCTCTTCTTCGATGGTTTTAAGACTTGTGAGTGGGAAGGGAGGAGGTCAGGCTTAAGAAACTACTAGAGCAATGTTGTCAGGAAAGTAGCAGTAACTATAGTTTAAAAAAGTTCTCTGCTGCGGGGCGCCTGGGTAGCTCAGTCTGTTAAGCGTCGACTTTGGCTCAGGTCATGATCTTGCAATTCATGAGTTTGAGCCCCGCATCAGGCTCTGTCCTCACAGCTCAGAGCCTGCAGCCTGCTTCACATTCTGTCTTCCTCTCCTCTCTCCCCCTGCCCCTCATATAAATAAACATAAAAAAAAAAAACTTTACAAAATTCTCTGCTGCCTATTCCCAAGATCGCTACTTGAGATGAAACTTATGTATCTGGTAGTTGGTCCACGGAGGTGTAGGGGTTCTTGAATGGCACCTGGACAGTCCCTCCACAGCCCCACCTGCTGCTGTTCCTTTCAGATGGAGCCACTTGGATTTGTGTAACCCTGAAGGAGGAATGTGCACTCTGCGTGAAGCTGAAGCATGGCCCTTCATCCCCTAATCTTCCTCCTCATCTCTAATTTCTCTCATCCTCTCCCAGCAATCATCTGCTCTCCCCACTGAGTTTATAGGCAATTTGTAAAGCTACCCCATGACGTGGGTGCTGCAGGGAACTCAGGGCTGCAAGTGGGCATTCCCTGCTTCCAATTTCTCTCTTAGCTATTTATTACATTTCTAGAACTTTTCAGTACAGTCCAGATTTTTATTTTCTCTGCTCCCCCAACTTAAAAGAAAGGGTTCTATCACCATTCCCTCTTCATCTCCCAGTTTAGTCTTTGATAGAGAGGTTTGGGGAAGACCGCAATGAGAGACCTTTTGCTACGTGTTTCAAACCTTCCAGTTTGGCTCTCTTTTGCTTGGAGAGATCTCCTAGGGTCTAGGAATTTGGTGGAAGGGATGAAGAAAGAAATGATTTACTGTATATTCCAAATCCTTTCTTTTTCTCACATACGTTTCTCTTTAGCTCTTAAACTTAGAAATCTAGAATTTAGGATCTTTATTTTCCAGCCTTGATCTGACAAGTTTTTCTGAGGTTAATGTCAAGCCATGTTGTGCAGCCAGCATAATGGTAGTTGGAGGGTTTGTAAAAGTAACACACTGGTTAGGAAACCAAATTTCATTCTGCCACAGAGGAATTAATACAATTAACGCTGTAGCGTAGGAAGGAGGGATTGGCATACATTCTTAGTTGTCACACAAACATTTCTAAGTGTCGTAGGTCCCAGATCTATTTTAAGCATCAAAGACCTTTATAGATTATTCCCAACTTTAAAATCTTAGCACAGTCATCACACAGATAGATGTGATTTAAAAATAATAATACCAACAAAAATGTATTGTGACAAACTTTTTTTTAAGTTTATTTTTAGTAATCTCTGCACCCAACGTGGGGCTCGAACTCACCTTGAGATTAAGACTTGCGTGCTTTTCCAACTGATCCAGCCACATGCCCCAATTGTGACAAACTTTTGGGAATTCTCCCTGCAGTGCTATATGTAAGCACTAATTCTATTTTATTGAAGGAGGAAGCTCAATGGTATTAGATAATTTGCCTAATTTTAGGCAATTTGAACAAAGGTCATCTTGACTCCAAAGCTCTTTCCAATAACATACACTGTTTTCCATTCAAAAAGCCAGACTCTTCAGCCCCTAGTCAGCTGGTGGAAGAAATTATTTACTCTGACTCTACTCTACCTAGGTCAAAACCACTTCCTGTGGATTATTCCACATTAGGAATACATAATGGATTTACTTGCTTCCTTCTTTCAGAAATCCTATGGATAAAGGGCTGTCAGAAGGTACCAGTTATTGGAAGAGTAGAAACCCGGGAAGTCTCTAGGGAGTCAGAAATTATTTTGACTGTCTGTAAACCTTTCTCACATTTTGAGTATCTTGAGCAGGTCTGCTAGAGAAGTGAGTTTTAAATTAATTTTCTCCTGGCAGTTTGTATCTGTGATAAATTGAAGAACTCCACAGAATCATCCACACAGCTAGGTGTTTAAATAGCTCAGTCACTTCACTGCCCATTGGGTCATTTTAGATTTTTTTTCTTTCTATCTAGAATAACATGGAGTCTTAACAAGACTTGGAAGCAATTTTGATATCAAAAACTAAGAGACAGCTTTACTTTTAATAAGCTTTAATATCAGGGTATCAGTAGTACTGTTGGTACTATGGCCGGAAATGACAGTTTTATTATCCTTTCCTTTGAAACCGATAAATTGGTTCAGGCTAAGGGCAGCCTCTTGAGCTGCCACCAAAAAAAAAGCAAGAAAAAAGAAACTGACTATCACTAGAGTTATTTAAAGGTCTACAGAAAATTCCAATAGACAGGAGATTTCATATGGTTGTTGTCACTGAGTGTTGAGTGCTAGGTGTTTGCCAAATGCAAAGGGACTTGTGTATTTAAAAGAGAAAGAGCAAGAAAGAGAGATACTAAGAGAAAATATTTACATTTGGGCTCACTGTCAACTTTGCCTTTGCCCACTGCAGTCTATGAATAGCATTTTAACAATGTCATACTAATAACAATATGTACCCAAGTTCAGTATCACCTCCTCCAAGGGCATGAATCGATGGGTTCCAATTCACTTTTGCCCAAATTGACTACCACCTCTTAAGTGCAGGCTTCAGAAATCTATATCAGATGTGCTTTGATGCTGAGTGGAAATACTATAATTTTATAAGAAAAACCTTGAGCGTTCAGCAAGGCATCTCTGAAGATACAGAGCATCTTATGTGCACTGGCACTTAGCACTTCAAAATCGGGGAGCTATTTGTGGAAGATCCTGTCATTTCTCTAGACAGGGAGCCATGTAATTCCAGAGGCTGAAATTCCTGAGCACGGTCTGGTTTTTAGATCATACTACCTAATTGGAGCACTGGAAGACAGGTCTTGTGGTCCTTTTCTTCCCTCTAAAATGGTACCCTCAATTCCAGCTGTTGTCATTGTTACAAATCGTTTGTAGATTTTTTCCAGGTACCATAATTTTATTGTTAAAAAGTAAGATTTTGGAACTGAAAAGGCCTTATAATTATCTAGTTTATTCAGTTAAAGAAAGAGAGCTGAAGCCTAGAAAAATTTTGAAAAGATGGAAAGAAACTGCTTTAAGACCTAGGATTAGACTTTAGTTTTGAGACAGAGAGTGAGAGAGAGAGAGAGAGAGAGAGAGAGAGAGAGAACAAAAGCAGGGGAAGGGAAGAGAGAGGGGGGACAGAGGATCTGAAGTGGGCTCTGTGCTGACAGCAGAGACCCTGATGCATGGTTCAAACTCACAATCTATGACATCACAACCTGAGCCGAAGTCAGATACTCAATGGACTGAGCCACCAGGTGCCCCAAGACTTTAGTTCCCTTGAACCACTTGATGATGGTCTCACTATACCATGTGTATGCCCTAGATGGTGAGACAGGTTTAGTTTTTAGAACAGAAGAGAACAGCATCCACATGACTGAATACCTAATATACTGACAAGGGATCCTATGCATTCCCCAGTACCTCCAGGACCTGTGCAGTTAATCAGTGCCCTACCTATAACACCAGCATATTAGTCGACAATATTAGTAGACACTCATCTTCATCTGACAATATTAGTAGACACTCATCAACTATGAGTTGCTTAATACTAAGAGCACTGAGGGTAATGGTGTAGTCTCTTTAGCCACCTGTGGAAGCTTTGATGGGTCAAGTGAAGAACCACACAAACTACCAAGGCACTCTCATCCCACCATAAGGATCAGAGTTGTCAAGATTGTGATTTTAACAAATCAAATGTCATTATAATGTGACCACAACAGAGCACTCCTCCCCATTAACCTTCACAGGTTAGAGATGAGGAAGGCTGTATAAAATAGTGACAAAGAGAACAGGTTAGAGTCAGTTGGGCACAACTTTGAATCTAGTCATCACTACTTATAATGAAACCCTGAACTTATTTCTGTATCTGTACAACAACAAAGTACTGCTGCATTATAAGGAGTAAATGAGATAGTTCAGTTAAACGGTTCACCCAGAATCTGGCACATATACCAGATTTTAAAATGGTATTTGATATTATCATTATATTTTAACTCCATATTGTTCTTAGATCAATCAATAAATAAGTCCATATTAAGCACCACGCATGTTGAACTGAGTTCGTGATTTCTAGACAGAGCAAACAAACACATATTCTTCTTGCCTGTCAGGTTTATAACATGTTCCTTGATAATTGATTAGTTTCTCAAGGCTAAGGGAAGGGAAAAAAAAGTTTTGCATCAACTATATGAAACCCCTGGTTGTCACTTTTAGTGGATATCTCATATTACAACATCATTTATAGCTCCATTCAGGAATTTTGGCATGGAAGTATGGAAAAATTAAGAACCTTGAAGTCTGACACACCTGGGTGGGACATCCTGTTTCACAGCTCTTAGTGGTCTTGGGAAAATTAATTCACCTATGTGAACATATTCCCTTAACTGGGATAGGGTTACTATAGCCTCAGTGCAAAGTAATGTTGTTCTACCCTACAAGCTCCCACGGATTCACAACCAAAGTTGTGTCGGCCATCTTTTTTTCCTGCCTCAACCCTCATTTCCTCTTATCCTCTAGGGAGGGCCTTATTAAACAATATGGGGGAAGCAGGGAGGGGAAAACAAACAAACAAACAAACAAACAAACGTGTAGTGTGAGCATGCCAGGCTGGCTAGCTGTACCCTGGGGCTGCCAGCATGTTCCCCCAGAAGTAATAACTGGCCAGGCTCACTTTATCAGATAGCCCTTGTCTCACTCTGACTGATCCCACCCTGCAGATACTTCTAAGGAAACACGGAGATGCTGTTGTCATTGTTCAAGTCAAAGTGAAAGTTAAGCATATGGACCCACGTGATTTTCCCAAACAAAAGCTGTAAATCAATAACATATTTAAACCAATTTTCCATTCCATATTTTCTGTTCAAATGGAGCCAAATACATTGCAGGTAAATATTTAGAGGTGGAACAAGGGACTAAGAAGATATATCTTCATAAGCAAAGAATATTTGCCTCTTCTAAATATCCTCCTTTTCATTGAATCTTTTAATACTGAGAATAAATTTATCAAGAATAACCACTTGGCAATATAAAAGGGTTGGAAACTAGTATTTTTGTTTGTTTTCTTTGAAATCACCATCATCAGTAAATGCTGATAGACTTGAGGCTGTCTCTGGGCATAACTGTTTAATAAATTTGGATTTTTCTCTGGCTGAACATAGTATGTAAACTGTCGCATCTGCAACAGCATGGCAGGAAGGGCCAACTTGCGCCAAACACTACGTGTTCCAGTCTGCAAATATTTGACACTTTGGTCGTGAAGGTTGACATAGCACTGCAATCAATTAAACAAACAAGTTACAAGGGTACTATTGACTGGGAACACAATGCTTCAGCAAATCCGGGCGTTGGAGTGCACGTGTAAAACAAAATCCATCATGCTCTTTCTCAGTCATTTATGTATTCAAAATAAAAGCTCAATACAGTGCTTAATACACTACAGTGTTCCATAGGCCAAATGGACCCTTTCTCTGAAGTACTCCTCATAACACTGCATTTTAATAGACATTTAGCCTCATGTTATATGTTAGCTCTTTTGCTTATTTTAATGATTAGTCTCGTCCTTTCTTGATGCTTGGCAAGTCTGTCTCCTTTCTTTGATCACTTTGTTTTTTGTTTTTTTTTCATATGTATACATTGATTTTTCTTTAGCCAAAAGCATTGAACTCAACACTCTTTCATTTTTTTGGACTTGATAGCTTCCTTGGACACAGTTACATCATCAGGATGTCAGCAAGGCTTGGGAATAGAATTTAAATGAATAAATGAGAGAACATTCTTAGTTTCTTATATCGTATCCCTCTTCTCTACAGAATATAATGTAGACCTCTAAAATAGTGTCTTGATCATGTACATCAATTTTTTTTAATTTGTATTTAATTACACATTTTGATCAGTCAAATGCCTGTGTCCTTCACAACAGTATCATCTGAAAACAAACTTTGGAACAGAGGGGACTCGCTAATGATAGTTTTCATTCAAAGTTTATCCAGTGTTTTTGTTCTAGAGGTGCAGCTGAACCTGTCTTACTTTCACCAACAGAATGTGACAAAAGTGATATATTGTATAACTTTGGAGAACATCAGATAAAAAGTGTTGCAGCTTCCATGTGGATTGTGGGAACACTTACACTGAGGAGGATTCCTTAGGAATTCACCATCCTGTTAGAGAACTACAGGAAGATGTCCTGAATAAGGTTCTGGTTCACAGCATCAGCCACTCCTGTGGCCAGTAGTCAGTTTTAACTGCCATTCATGTGAGTAAGCCATCTTACACGTCCAGCCCAGTCAAGTCTTCAACTGTATGCAACCCCAGCTGATACAGGACTGCTAGTCATGAGGGATCCCAGTAGGGAATCACCATTGAGCCCAGTTAACAATTTTTTCCACTGGAAAGAATAAATGTTTAAGCCAGTGAATTATATATGAGTAACTGAAATGGGTATTTTAATTGACAGGAGTTTGATCCCACAAAAGTCTCTGCTAAGGAAGTTATATTTGATCTAAATGTTCTTAAAAGTAGTAAAGAGTAACTCATTTTTTTTAAGTTTATTATTTATTTTGGGGGAGAGAGAGTGCGAGTGGGGCAGGGGCGAAAGAGAGGGAGAGAGAGAATCCTACCCAACCAGGTTCCACACTGTCAGCACAGAGCTCAAACCCATGAACCATGAGATCATGACCTCAGCTGAAATCAAGAGTGGGATGCTCAACTGACAAGCCACCCAAACACCCCAAGAGTAACTCTATTCTCCTTCATTTTATTTACTCCACTGAAATTAGTCTTATGATACAGCCCACCACTGATGCTGATCTGGTCATTTTTGACCTCCTAATTGCCAATCACAGCCTTAAAGAGAAATCCTATGATCCCATTCTATCCCCGACCTTTGTGGGTTCTCTAGATCACTTGCCAGGCCTCCAGTCTTAAAACTCTATTATTCTTTGATTTCACCACGTACCATTTTTTTGTTCACAATTCTCTTCCTCAAATGAGGAGAAATGTGAAGCATGACATGAGTTCCTAAGTACAGAAACAGCTGTGTACCTGGACTAGGAAAACAGAAGAGAAGCAAAGAAAAGCAATCTGGAAAGAGAAGAATTCCAGAATAGATAAGCTAAGGCACAGGAAGACTATTATCCTTTTTTATTGATTCACTATACCTTTGGCCCAAATTTATTCCCTTGACCAATATGCAGAGGTGAAGAGAAAGGGAGTAGAGGAAAGAAAAAAAAAAGTCTTGATATTTTTCTAGAAGTTAAAATGTGAAGCCAACATTTTCTTAAAACACTATTTAAAAACAAATAAATAAAACACTATTTTATATCACAAGTGTTTATTGACCATCTTCTCCTCAGTTACATTATGAGTTCCTTCACATCTATAATAAATGTTTGAATAAAAATTTTCAATGCAAAAACTTCTTTATTTTTGAATCAATGTGAGTAAAGATGACTGCCATCATCTCTATTAGAAAAAAATATTGTGTCAACACTCACTCATCACATGAGATGGGAAATCGGTAATGGATTAGGAGGTGATGTGGATTTGGGATCTCTGCCTCCCCTGGGATCTCCTTCCTTCCTTCTCTTCCCTTCCCTACCTTCTGTCTCTCCGTCCCTTCCTCTCTCTTTCTCTTCTTTCCCTCTCTCCCTCCCTCCCTTCCTTTCTTCTTTTCCTTTCTTCTCCTTTTCTCTCTTCCTCTCTTCATGCTTTATATATTTTCTTTGCTCCTTAAATGTATGAAGTGGGTTTAAAACAACAGGCAATTTTGTTTTGGTATTGAGAACTTTTCATAAGCAGAACCACTGCAGCACAAATCTGTGCCCAAACAGTGCAAAACTTGAGATCTCAATCTGTGTCTGTCTGTGTTATTATACACTGCTCTAGGAAGATGAACAACTCTTATGTTTGAACATCTATCAGCTTCATGGCTTCTGGATCAAATAGGCTTTCCGAGGAAACATTTGAACACCATGAAGCTGCTTTACTCTGTGATATCTATAGTCCCCGAACCACCTCAATCCCAGGTACATGATACCTGCTTCGGAGAACCACAAAGCCCAGTTGCCTTCCCTGCAACCTTCAGGACAAGAAAGAAGTTTTTTTTCAGTAGAAGAGGAATATGAACATTGAAACCTCAGGCTTTCAGTCCTGGTTCTGACATTTACTAGCCATGGGATCTTGATAAAATAAATTTACCTCTCCAAGTTTTGATCTACTTATCCATAACAGAAAAATTAGCATATAAAAATGTGGTCAGTATTAAACAACAGCAGAAAGCACCAAGGATTTGCAACAGGAATAGACTTTTTGAGGAGTTTCATCATACAAATTGTAAAAAGCTTGGTCTTTGAGCGGTGTGAAGGAACTGCCCCTGTGACTTTGACTTTTTTGTGTTGATTTACGTTTTGGGGACAAAATGCACCTGGGCACATCCCCCCCCCACACACAAACACAAACACATGTTAATTATCCAATCTCTGTATACATAAATCTCATTTTTTTTCTATTCAGTATAAAAAAGAAAGGTTGAAGCTTTCCAAAGAGCTTTTCAAGTACCAAGAGACAATAAAAATGATGATGGAAACAAAATATACCACCATTACAAAAACATGTAATGGATACACACACATGTTTCTGATATTGCCCGCAGTAAATGGTACTCAGGGATGGATGGACCTGTTCTTGAAGATGAGAGAAGGGAGTATAAAATACAAATACAAATACACACACACACACACACACACACGTCTCAAAGAATAGATACAAGATACAAGTTATGTTTTTCTTGTATGTTAATTCCTAGGTTGTCTGCATATTTCAGGAGCTATTATTGAATCCACAACAGAAAAACTATTTCATAGCTATCTTGGCTCCTTTGTTCAAACACAAAAATGAGTTGTTAATCTTCTCCTACATAGGACTTACTGCTAGGACACAAGTGAGAGAAGTACTACCTCCCTATACAAAAAAAAAAAATAGTCCCTATACATATGGTTCTACCACGGGTATACACAGAGAAATATTTTCCTGGTATAAGTCTAGTATATTAAAAACAGGAAAAACCAAAGGATAAGTACTTCATGTGAGTGCAATGGGCAGGCAAGGATACAGGATGCTATTCTAACAAGTGGCAAGTGCCACTTTATAGTTCACAGGATGGGTGCGAAGGTCAAATACAATAGCATATAGGAAGATGCTTAGTAAACTGTAAAGCAGTATAAGAAGTCAGTTTAAATTGCAGAGGAGGTAGTTTTACTTTATGGGGAAGAAGGTTCATTTGGGAGCTGGGTAATGTCTGTTTATCCTCAGGCACTCTTAATATTCAGGAGGCGCTTGCTCACTTTGCTCTCCAATCAATTTCTGTATGACCATAGTTATTCCTTGATAGTATCTGCCCCTAAGGGGTAATCAAAATACGTAACAATAACAGGGCAAAGGCACTGATCAATCACAGTGAATGCTACCTGTGAACATCTCTTGTTACTGGCACACACATGGGCTGAACATCAGGCTGGTGACATCAGAGAATGGAGTGGAAGGAGGCAAATACTCCATTTTGGTTCTGCTTCGTTTATTACCTGATTTCCTAACTACTAAAGATGTATGTTTTTAATATTAGCTTATGTGGTATTTGGAGGTGTATGCTGGGCTCTGCAGTGGGTCTGAGGAGTTGGAGGAGAAGAAAACACAAGCAGTACCTGTGCAGGGAGAAGTAACCCTTCAGCTCCCCTTGGGCAATGTTATTGCACTCACCCACTATGTCATGGCATTCACTATAGTCTCAATGACTTATCACAACACCCTTATGAGTGGCAAAATTTCATTGTCCTTCATATTAAAAAAAAAACCTGTGGGGCATGTAGAGAGTAAGAGCTTTCCCACATCTGTGATCTCTGGTGCCAGGAATAGCTACTCCTGTTCCCAGTGTTGACATCTTCCCATGTTGACGTGGTCAATGTGGTGAAATGGGACTCAAGCGTTTTCTATGCTTTCCTTAACTTTAAAGGAGAGAAAGCAAAAAAAACTTCATTTCTCTAAATATAGTTTGTCAATTATGGTCTATGTTTGGCCAATTTGATTATTTTTACGAGTTCTGGAGGGTGGAAGCAAAGCCTTCATTTTTGCTACTTCTAAGTTCCTGCTGGTAGGCAGCTGACTGGCAATTAGATTTTTCTGCATCAGGATGAGCAGAGATGTTGGTATCCATGTAGTCACTGGCTTCCTAGGGATCTAGAGGGAGGGTGAAGTATGTAATTTCTGTGAGTATGTCTCAGAAAGTGCAGCATGGCTCATGAGTTTTCTGAGAAGTTTTGTGGTTGTGGTTGCTTCCTGATAAGAGCATTTTCTAGATATTAAAAGGAGTATGAATTGGTGGCCAGATTCTGGAGTATAGACGTCTTGGTGTCAATCCTGAATGTTCAGTTAGAATCTGCTCATCCCTACCAACAATTCTAGAAGTTATTTCCTGAAATTTAAGGAAACATGTATTGTTCAAAACTTGTTACAGTAGTATTTTCTAAACCTAAACCCTGATTGATATTAGAATTAGAACCAGCACGGTTGTAGGTAGGAGATGAAAGGACATGGGAATTTAATTTTGCTCATCCACGCCGATTCGATACAAAAGCAAAGATGATCCCATTAGCATAGCAACCCAAGGGACCGATCGCAGACATTATATTTGATTACATAAAGGGTGACTGAAGGCAAAGATATGGTGGACAAGTGGCTGTCACTGAGGATCATTACTTAGTGCACAAATACAAGTGATATGAATGCAAGGGTGAGCTTAAAGAAAGCAAATGGTAAATTCACAGTTTTAAATCTTCATTAAGCCATAGACGGGAGAATAGGGAAGCTTCTAGGACTGTCCCAAAATAATTGCTTGCCTCTTTTCAATTCACGGTAGACATGCATTTAAATCCAAAGCTGAGTTGGCTGTGAATGCATAGACTGGCCAGTTCTCCTAAGTGAAAAGTTGGGGGATGTCTGGGAAAGAGGTAAACTGCAAAGATTTAACCAAGAACCTTCAAACAGACTTGCACCATCTAGAGTTTGCCAGCCCTGGAACCCTGAATTGCCACTGCCAGCGGAAACAAATCCTTTTCCCTCTGGTGAAGCTAGTTCAAGTTCTTTAGGCTTGGACCCTAAATGTCAAGATTTGTCTTGTAGGGAGAAGCTGGTTATCCCCACCTTCTGCTACCTCTCAGCACACTCTAGGGGGATAACAATCAAGTAGGATGTTCAAGGACACTCATACTCCAAAACTGAAGACTTTGCTAATTTCAACCAACATAAACCTAGACAATAGGTCTAGAAATTAATTTTTTGGCCTTATAGTAGGATGGAAGGAATAGAATTTTATACAGGGCCAAGTTTAGGAAAATTTTGTCAAGACTGTATATTCAAAGGATTAATTTACCTAGCTGAGAGTAGTTATGATAGCTGCTGAGCTGGCGGACTAAAATCTAGAGTCAGGGGCAGACTATGTTAAATGAAGTTGAGATGCCAGAAACTTCTGGGTAGAATATGAAGAAAGGAGTCCAAATATTCAGGAAGAAAGCAAGGCACATTTATCATGTGCAACTGATACATTAAGCCAAATAACATACGCCTCTGGATCTAGATGGTGGATCTAGAGGGTGCTCCTTCACTAAGGCTTAAGAAATACATGTGTGAAGAGAGAACCAGCATTCAATCAATCAACCAACCAACCAATCAAATCTATGGTGGCCATCTTCTTGAACCCAAGGATAAAGTTAGGAAATGCTCCACTTAATGCTACTCCTTAATTTTGGTAGGGATGATCAGATCCCAGAGTACCAGAAGTTAGATGGCAGCACTTCTGAACCACCAGACTCCAGGTAAGCACATGAGTGCTTAACATGAGTGACCCAGTCCCCAGAAGTGACTTAGTATATAGACCAAGATCCTTTTGCATGAAGGAGAGACTGTAAGATTTTCAACAACTGTCCTGTAATAGCCTAGAAATTATGACTCAAAACCTACTTCATAGCCAACTCAAAGGGACCTGTAAACATTTACCAGGAAATCTGTACCTAGACCAAAAGAAAATCCTCAATCTTTTGTGGCTCTGAGGAAATGCTAATCTCAATGGATAAAGAACATCACTTTGGTCCACTTTTCAGTCAAGCTTGTGAGATTCAGGTAATAAATAACTTATCATCTCAGGTGAAATCAACTCTAAGTCTAAGATGTCTACAAAACGAAGCTCTGGTTATTTGAGTGATAATATGGTATAAAGGAGCAAGTATAAGCCCCTAGAAATAATACCACCTACCAAAATGGCAAACAAAAATCAAAGATTAGGGCTATCATGCAATAATTGAAAGATTCAGGTTAATGATTCTTATCACAATTCCAACTAATTTTCCTTTTGGGGTTATGGGTAAAATAAATAGGTAAAATGGAAAATGACAATGAATTTTACAAGTTTTATCATGTGGTGAACAAATTTCTCTTCTATTTGTTGTCTCTTTATTGGAGTTAACAACATATGCCCTACCTCTGGAATGCCGAGATCAAGATGACTTCATCACCCACACTGATCTGTGCCATTATCGGAGTAGAGTAAGTTTCCACTGACGAAAAAGAGACACAACACTATCACTCTCTTATCTCAACACTAAGCCAAATCTCTGGCTCTCTTTCATAATTTAATCTCCAAGAGTTTAAATTACCTCATTATATCACAGGATATCCCTCTGGTCTACTATATCAATGGAATCATGCCAATGATAAGGAATAAGCAGATACCTTTCAAAGTATTCAGGATTCTTCTGTGCCTGTGGCACTCTTGGGATGCTGGAAACCAGTGGTTTATAACATTTTGGTATATCACCACCAGAGTGAAAGAAAAACTGTTATACCATATTATACTTACCACCATGAAAGAAAACAATCCTCAAGGGGGGGCTCTTTGGACCTTGAAGGCAAATATATCACAATGATCCATTTGCCAGGTAATTCATAAAGCACCAGCCTTAGGTGGGACTCCTCAACTTCGAGTGAAGCCTTTGACTGAGCTGCAGAGCAAGAGGCTCTACCACTTGACCAATGCATCAAACAGCCCTTGAATCATCTGTGGCATATCAGGTGTGGACACTTAATGAAGCCTGTGGCAAGGACTCACGGGAGAATCATAGCCCAAGCTACTAGGGTTTTAGAAAAACATACTCTTTGATGACTGATTCTTCACACTTGGAGGAATAATGTCTGCTTGTTACTATGAGAGTAAGGCAAAAGAAGAGAAGGGAATCATTTCATGTAGGGGGGATATCTTGAGCCAAGAGAAGGCAAAGTATGTATGGAATGCTCTAGAAACCATGAATCTTCTTATAATACTGACACTCAGAGTTTCTGCATCTGAGTAGATTTATTAACTGGGGGAAGAGATCTTCCTGTTATATTGTATAAAATTTGTCCAGATGAATTTGATTGAACTGGTCTGATTTGCTTCTGGTTTTAAAATTCTATAGCCAAGAATGCTTGGTGAGATATTTTTCACTTGGGTCAGGACAAAGTATTCTACTATGAGCCATGCTTGGGTACTAGGAGATTCAGTACACAGCTTGACACAGCTGAAAATGTCTCTGCTGAAATCAACTCTGTGCTGCAGTGGCTTAGAAAACAATCTGTAGCACAAGGTATTCAAGCTCATCATAAACTGACAGTTCTAAAACAGGCTTCATACAAAGAAGGTGCCTTTAAATATGGAATATATATATGTATAATATAATTATATGTTATATGTGTAACGATGAATATAAGTATAAGGCATTTAAACACTAGCGATTGAACATTGCTACAGACCAAACACTATATGGCCACAATAACTGCATTTAGGAATACATTCTATGCCATTTGGGATTTGAGTTCTTGGCAGATGAAATATAAAATATTCATTTTCTTATTCAGTTTTTTTTTTTGGTTCCAGAAATAAGGCTTTCAATAATGTTTTTTTCAGTCACCAACCTAAGCTTTCAGTAGGAATATAAAAAGTTGCTCTAGTCTTTCCCTCTTTTTTATTTTTTGGGGCAAATGTAATGGGTGAGCTAACCATAAACTCAGTCCACATTAGTGAATGTTGGATGGATAAGCTATAGGTGACCAACTTCATGGTACTTTTTCATATTAAGTACCCAAAGGAATATAATATAGCCTAAATATATACATATATATAGCCTAAAAATATGCATATGTATACACATATGCATATACATACACATACACATATATATGTATATATGTATATATACACATACATATGTATATGTGTATATACACAGAATCTCTAACATCATAAAACTCTTAACTCAGCCTTTAAAAAATTGTTTTATTCTATTTTTTTATGTTTTCCCTTCTACTTGTCTGACAGAACATAATCATATAACCACTGAGACACACAAAACAAAAAATTTTCTGAGTATTGTACCGTCAAAAGAGTGTGCAACTCCATACCATCAAACTGACGGGTCCAGTCTAAATCTTTGAGATGATCACGTCAGCCATCAGACAAGAATACATACTCTCTCTGTCCCCTCCAAACTGGGCTTGCTTTTTGTAATATGTAGCTGCTCATGGGGAGACCAAACATGCCTTTTTAAAAATATATTTCAGATTTTTATTTCTTAGAGCAGTGTTAGGTTCAAGCAACAGACATGGCTTTTTCAATCTTTGGATCATGTACACAGCACAAAATTACACTCTACCACACTTATAGAACTATGCTAAACAAAATATTATTGAATAGAATTCAACAAACGTATTTAAAAATAATACATCACGATCAAATGGGAATTTATTTCACAAATGTAAAAGAATGGTTCAATTTTAGGATATCCATTAATGTAATTATCTATATTAATTAACATGAGAATGAATATTTTAGTATCTTTAGAGTCAACACTTATTTCTGCTTCAAAGTATTATTCAATGAGTAACTAATTGAAACATCCTTAAAATGATAAAACTTATATACCTTATTCCAAAAGTCAGTGTCCTACTTACGTGGAAAAATACTAGAGTTCTGCTTGCTAAAATTGGAAAAAGGCAAGAAGGCTCCTATCTCTACTCCTTTTTAATGTTGCCCTGAAGATACCAGACTTTGCAGCTAGAAAGCAGAAGCCAATTAGAGGCTTTAATATTGAAAAGGAATTTTTTTTAGTATCTCATTGAAGGTAATATAACTTCACATCTGAAAAAGCCCAGAAGGTTTAACACTGAGGCTAAAACAAGTAGTAAGAAAACTTAGTCATGTAGAAAAATATAAAATTAATATTAAAAAATTAATTATAGTCACCTATACAAACACTAGTAGGTAATAAGTATAATGAAAAAGATGACTTTGTTTATAAAAAAAATGAAAGACATAAATCTAATGAGAAATGTACAAAATTTGCATGTGGAGAAGTGTAAAAAAAAAAAAAACTCCTGAGGGGCTCTTGGGTGGCTCAGTTGGTTAAGCATCAGACTCCTGATGATTTTGGCTCAGGTTATGATCTCATGGTTTGTGAGTTCAAGCCCTGTGTTGGGCTCTGCACTGAGCATGCAGAGCCTACTTGGAATTCTCTCTCTCTCTCTCTCTCTCTCTGCCTCTCCCCCTCCACCGTCTCTCTGCCCCTCCCCTTCTAGCTCTCAGGGTGTCTCAGTCAGTTAAACTTCCAACTCTTTATTTCAGCTAAGGTCATGATCTCAGGATTCGTGGGTTTGAGTGCACCGTCAGCGCAGAGGGAGCTTGGGATTCATTCTCTCAATCTCTCTCTCCCTCCCGCCCCCACTCCCCACCTTTCTAAATAAATAATTAAATTTTAAAAAATAAAATATTCACACAAAGACCCAATCATAGCTAACATTTTGCATTAGGTTGTTAGGTCTTTCAGGTCTTCCCCCCGCCCCCCTCCCTGTTTCTTCCATGTTTCCTCCATGATATTAACATATGGAAGGGTCCAGGACAATTGTCTTTAGTGTGCTCCTCATACTGGGTCAGTCTATTTCCTTATAGAGTATTTTGACTTATTTTCCACCTTCTCTATTTCCTACAAATGGAAATTAAGTCGAGAACATTTGCCAAAACAGAAAATGTATGAAAACTGGCATTCAGTTTCAGTGCACTGCAGAGGAAATTTCTGTAACATTGCTACTACACCTCCCCCAAAGACTGAGAACCCTGTGGGGCCTAGAAGGAGAGTCTCAGGTATGGTTGCAATTGATTATTTTCCAAATGGCTTTTCAATTGTCCATAAATTGTTTATTGGAAATCCCATATTTCTCTCCGTGATTTCAAATGCAACTTTTATAGTTCACTAAATGTTTCTTGGTACTTCTGTCTACACTGATTTTCTATTTTGTCGCATTTGTATGTAATATCTCTTGGTTTTAAGTACAGTATAACATAGTATAATATAGTACAATATAATACATTTTAGATTTGGTGTAGCCACCCAGGTGCCCCTAAATTTTAAAAATCTATTAAAAAACTCTTGGGATCATCTTATATTTGTTCAGTGAAATAATGGTGTTGTGATTACATAAGAAAATTTCTGGGGCACCTGGGTGGCTCAGTGTGTTAAGTGTCTGACTTCGGCTCAGGTCATGATCTCATAGTTTGTGAGTTTGAGCCCCACATCAGACTCTGTGCAGTCAGCACAGAGCATGGAGCCTGCTTCAGATTATGTCTTTCCCTCTCTCTCTGCCCCTCCCATTCTCCTGCTCTCTCTCTCTCTCTTTCTCTCTCTCTCAAAAATAAAAACATTTAAAAGAAATTTTTAAATCAGAAATGTCTTCTTAAGAGAAAATGATTATAGACATGATGTCTACAACTTATTTTCAAGTGACTTAGTTATATGTATAAACAAATATGGCAGAGTTTCAACAACTGTAAATAACAATTATATAATTGTTAGACTTTATGAATGGTTCAAAGTTTTCATAATAAAATGCTCAGAAAATGCGATAATTTTGAATTTTTTATCCATACTTATGCTCTTTTAGCTGCACTGCCTTTACATGGCCCTTTGTTTTTATTTTTTCATTCATTTTTCTATTCTGTTTGCATGTTTACATCTCATTGATGAAAAAGGGCCAATCTCTTCAGGTCTGAAGTTTGCTAAGAAACAGTAAGATGCCATTCTCCATGGTTAACCTTCACTGTCCACAAGGTCATTATTTAATTACCCTCAGAACTTAAGCTATAGAGCTTGTTGATATCAAATTATTAGTTCAAAACTCCAGTAATTTAAAGGGATGAGGTGATATTTGAAAGTTTAATTCTGTATCCTCTTATTTTCCTTCCTTATTTATTTTTTGCCTTCCTTTCTTGATTTGGTACTCAGTCTTTCTACGTGCCAGACTTTAATACAATTTAGGTACAACACAATAATGCTTTTCTTTCTTTTCTACTTCTGCTCTTTCCTTTTGTGTATAGAGAACTCCAGTATTACTTATTGGGTAGGTTTAGAGGGAATAAGTAGGTACATACAATGTATCTCATTTCTTCTCTTCATACTATAAATTTATAAGGGGACTGAATTTATAGGGGGGGGGAAAGACCTGAATCATGGGATACAAGTTCATTTAAAAGTTCAACTTTAGAGGATCCTGGGAAGATGGCGGCGTAGGAGGACCCTGGGCTCACCGCGCGTCCTGCTGATCACTTAGATTCCACCTACACCTGCCTAAATAACCCAGAAAATCGTCAGAAGACTAGCAGAACGGAGTCTCCGGAGCCAAGCGCAGACGAGAGGCCCATGGAAGAGGGTAGGAAGGGCGGAGAGGTGGTGCGCACTCCACGGACTGGCGGGAGGGAGCCAGGGTGGAGGGGCGGCCCACCAGCCAAGCAGAGCACGGAGTCTGGCTTACAAAAGCGGAAGGGCCGGACAGAGTGTGTTCCAACAGCAAGCGGGACTTAGCATCTGGGAGGTCATAAGTTAACAGCTCTGCTCAGAGAACAGAAGGGCTGGAGGACAATGGGAGGGAGAGTTGTTGAGCCCTGGACGACAGAGCTCAGCTTGGTGGGGAACGAAGGCGCTCGCCAGCGCCATCTCCCTCACCCATTCCCTCCCCCATCCCCCAGCCAAAATCCCAAAGGGAACCAGTTCCTGCCAGGGAACTTGCTTGCACCGCACAAACACCCAAAGCTGTGCTTCTGCGGATCCATCCCTCTGGGGTGTCTGACTCCCTCCCGGTGCTGCAGGGCCCCTCCTGAAGCGGATCAACAAAGGAAAAGCGAGCTGAGCCTGCCCCTCCCACCCCCATGCACCTGGCCGATCCACCCCCGCTAATACGCCAGATCCCCATCACCACAAGCCTGGCAGTGTGCAAGTAGCTCGGATGGGCCACGCCACCCCACAGTGAATCCCGCCCCTAGGAGAGGGAAAGAGAAGGCACACACCAGTCTGACTGTGGCCCCAGCGGTGGGGTGGGGGCAGACATCAGGTCTGACTACAGCCCCGCCCACCAACGCAAGTTATTCAAGACAGCACAGGGGAAGTGCCCCGCAGTCCCGCACCAGACCAGGGACTATCCAAAATGACGAAACGGAAGAATTCCCCTCAGAAAAACGTCCAGGAAATAACAACAGCTAACGAACTGATCAAAAATGATTTAAACAATATAACAGAAAAGTGAATTTAGAATAATAGTCATAAAATTAATCGCTGGGCTTGAAAACAGTATAAAGGACAGCAGAGAATCTCTTGCTACAGAGATCAAGGGACTAAGGAACAGCCAGGAGGTGCTAAAAAATGCTATAAATGAGCTGCAAAATAAAATGGAGACAACTACGGCTCGGATTGAAGAGGCAGAGGAGAGAATAGGTGAACTAGAAGATAAAATTATGGAAAAAGAAGAAGCTGAGAAAAAGAGAGATAAAAAAATCCAGGAGTATGAGGGGAAAATTAGAGAACTAAGTGATGCACTAAAGAGAAATAATCTATGCATAATTGGTATTCCAGAGGAGGAAGAGAGAGGGAAAGGCGCTGAAGGGGTACTTGAAGAAATCATAGCTGAGAACTTCCCGGATCTGGGGAAGGAAAAAGGCATTGACATCCAAGAGGCACAGAGAACTCCCTTCAGACGTAACTTGAATCGATCTTCTGCATGACATATCATAGTGAAACTGGCAAAATACAAGGATAAAGAGAAAACTCTGAAAGCAGCTAGAGATAAATGTGCTCTAACATACAAAGGGAGACCTATAAGACTCGTGACCGATCTCTCTACTGAAACTTGGCAGGCCAGAAACGAATGGCAGGAAATCTTCCATGTGATGAACAGAAGAAATATGCAGCCGAGAATCCTTTATCCAGCAAGTCTGTCATTTAGAATAGAAGGAGAGATAAAGGTCTTCCCAAACAAACAAAAACTGAAGGAATTCGTCACCACTAAACCAGCCCTACAAGAGATCCTAAGGGGGATCCTGTGAGACAAAGTACCAGAGACATCACTACAAGCATGAAGCCTACAGACATCACAATGACTCTAAACCCATATCTTTCTATAATAACACTGAATGTAAATGGACTAAATGCACCAACCAAAAGACATAGGGTACCAGAATGGATAAAAAAACAAGACCCATCTATTTGCTGTCTACAAGAGGCTCATTTGAGACCTGAGGACACCTTCAGATTGAGAGTGAGGGGATGGAGAACTATTTATCATGCCACTGGAAGTCAAAAGAAAGCTGGAGTAGCCATACTTATATCAGACAAACTAGACTTTAAATTAAAGGCTGTAACAAGAGATCAAGAAGGGCATTATATAATAATCACAGGGTCTATCCATCAGGAAGAGCTAACAATTATAAATGTCTATGCTCCGAATACAGGAGCCCCCAAATATATAAAACAATTACTCACAAACATAAGCAACCTTATTGGTAAGAATGTGGTAATTGCAGGGGACTTTAACACTCCACTTACAGAAATGGATAGATCATCTAGACACACGGTCAATAAAGAAACAAGGGCCCCGAATGATACATTGGATCAGATGGACTTGACAGATATATTTAGAACTCTGCATCCCAAAGCAACAGAATATACTTTCTTCTCGAGTGCACATGGAACATTCTCCAAGATAGATCATATAGTGGGTCACAAAACAGCCCTTCATAAGTATATAAGAATTGAAATCATACCATGCATACTTTCAGACCACAATTCTATGAAGCTTGAAATCAACCACAGGAAAAAGTCTGGAAAACCTCCAAAAGCATGGAGCTTAAATAACACCCTACTAAGGAATGAATGGGTCAACCAGGCAATTAGAGAAGAAATTTAAAAATATATGGAAATAAATGAAAATGAAAATACAACAATCCAAACGCTTTGGGATGCAGCGAAGGCAGTCCTGAGAGGAAAATACATTGCAATCCAGGCCTATCTCAAGAAACAAGAAAAATCCCAAATACAAAATATAATAGCACACCTAAAGGAAATAGAAGCAGAACAGCAAAGACAGCCTAAATCCAGCAGAAGAAGAGAAATAATAAAGATCAGAGCAGAAATAAACAATATAGAATCTTAAAAAAAAAATGGTAGAGCAGATCAACGAAACCAAGAGTTGCTTTTTTGAAAAAATAAACAAAATTGACAAACCTCTAGCCAGGCTTCTCAAAAAGAAAAGGGAGATGACCCAAATAGATAAAATCATGAATGAAAATGGAATTATTACAACCAATCCCTCAGAGATACAAACAATTATCAGGGAATACTATGAAAAATTATATGCCAACAAACTGGACAACCTGGAAGAAATGGACAAATTCCTAAACACCCACACGCTTCCAAAACTCAATCAGGAGGAAATAGAAAGCTTGAACAGACCCATAACCAGTGAAGAAATTGAATCAGTCATCAAAAATCTCCCAACAAGTAAGAGTCCAGGACCAGATGGCTTCGCAGGGGAGTTCTACCAGATGTTTAAAGCAAAGATAATACCTATCCTTCTCAAGCTATTCCAAAAAATAGAAAGGGAAGGAAAACTTCCAGACTCATTCTATGAAGCCAGTATTACTTTGATTCCTAAACCAGACAGAGACCCAGTAAAAAAAAGAGAACTACAGGCCAATATCCCTGATGAATATGGATGCAAAAATTCTCAATAAGATACTAGCAAATCGAATTCAACAGCATATAAAAAGAATTATTCACCATGATCAAGTGGGATTCATTCTTGGGATGCAGGGCTGGTTCAACATTCGCAAATCAATCAATGTGATACATCACCTTAATAAAAGAAAAGATAAGAACCATATGATCCTGTCAATCGATGCAGAAAAGGCCTTTGACAAAATTCAGCAACATTTCTTACTAAAAACCCTCGAGAAAGTCGGGATAGAAGGAACATACTAAAAGATCATAAAAGCCATTTATGAAAAGCCCACAGCTAACATCATCCTCAATGGGGAAAAACTCAGAGCTTTTTCCCTGAGATCAGGAACATGACAGGGATGTCCACTCTCACCGCTGTTGTTTAACATAGTGTTGGAAGTTCTAGCATCAGCAATCAGACAACAAAAGGAAATCAAAGGCATCAAAATTGGCAAAGATGAAGTCAAGCTTTCACTTTTTGCAGATGACATGATATTATACATGGGAAATCCGATTGACTCCACCAGAAGTCTGCTAGAACTGATACATGAATTCAGCAAAGTTGCAGGATACAAAATCAAAGTACAGAAATCAGTTGCATTCTTATACACTAACAATGAAGCAACAGAAAGACAAATAAAGAAACTGATCCCATTCACAATTGCACCAAGAAGCATAAAATACCTAGGAATAAGTCTAACCAAAGATGTACAAGATCTGTATGCTGAAAACTATAGAAAGCTTATGAAGGAAATTGAAGAAGATATAAAGAAATGGAAAAACATTCCGTGCTCATGGATTGGAAGAATAAATATTGTCAAAATGTCAATACTACCCAAAGCTATCTACACATTCAATGCAATCCCAATCAAAATTGCACCAGCATTCTTCTCGAAACTAGAACAAGCAATCCTAAAATTCATATGGAACCACAAAAGGCCCCGAATAGCCAAAGTAATTTTGAAGAAGACCAAAGCAGGAGGCATCACAATCCCAGACTTTAGCCTCTACTACAAAGCTGTCATCATCAAGACAGCATGGTACTGGCACAAAAACAGACACATAGACCAATGGAATAGAATAGAAACCCCAGAACTAGACCCACAAACGTTTGGCCAACTAATCTTTGACAAAGCAGGAAAGAATATCCAATGGAAAAAAGACAGTCTCTAACAAATGGTGCTGGGAGAACTGGACAGCAACATGCAGAAGGTTGAAACTAGACCACTTTTTCACACCATTTACAAAAATAAAGTCAAAATGGATAAAGGACCTGAATGTGAGACAGGAAACCATCAAAACCCTAGAGGAGAAAGGAGGAAAAGACCTCTCTGACCTCAGCCGTAGCAATTTCTTACTTGACACATCCCCAAAGGCAAGGGAATTAAAAGCAAAAATGAACTACTGGGACCTTATGAAGATAAAAAGCTTCTGCACAGCAAAGGAAACAACCAACAAAACTAAAAGGCAACCAACGGAATGGGAAAAGATATTTGCAAATGACATATCGGACAAAAGGCTAGTATCCAAAATCTATAAAGAGCTCACCAAACTCCACACCCAAAAAACAAATAACCCAGTGAAGAAATGGGCAGAAAACATGAATAGACACTTCTCTAAAGAAGACATCCGGATGGCTAACAGGCACATGAAAAAATCTGTTTGCATGGTTATTATCAAAAAGACAAGAGTTAACACTGATAAGGATGTGAGAAAAGGGAAAAGTGCTGATAAGGATGTAGAGAAAAAGGAATTTGTGCACTTTTGGTGGGAATATATCTCAATGCAACAACTATGGAAAAGGGTGTAGAGAGTCCTCAAAAAATTAAAAATCGAATTACCATCTGATTCCACTTTTGGGCACATAGATGAAACAAATCAAATCACTATCTAGAAAAGATATCTTCACTCCCATGTTGATTGCAGCATCATTTATAATTGCCAGGATATGGAAACAAGTTAAATGTCTAGTGATGGATGAGTGGATAAAAAAAACGTGTTGTGTATGTATGTAAGTATGTGCATATACATAGTGGAATATTATTCAGCCATCAGAAAGAAGGAAATCCTACCATTTGTGACAACACGGATGAAACCTGAGGGCATTATGCTAAGTGAAATAAGTCGCACAGAGAAGGACAAATATTCTATGATTTCACTTATACATAGAATCTAAAAAGCCTGAACACATAGATGCAGAAAACAGAATGGTGGTTTCCAGACACAACAAGTGGGGGTGGGGGGAATGGATGAAGATGGTCAAAGGTAAAAATTTCCATTTATATGATAAAAAAGTTCTGGGTATATAATGTATAGCATGGTGACTATGTTTTTTATTTAAAAATTAATGTGCTTATATCTTGTTAATTTCTATGTATTATTATATCGAGTCACATATCTTTTTATATCCTTTAACTATTACAACTTGGGCACATTCCATTAGCTTTAGTATTTGCCTCTGTAGGAGTTTTTTGGGGAGAGGGGTCACTGATATTTCCCTTGGCTTAATACCAGTTGTGTGATGATTTTTTTTAAGTTTACTTATTAATTTTGAGAGAGAAGGAGAGAGAGCACGTGTGGGGGAAGTGCAGAGGGAAAAAGGGAAACAGAATTCCAAGCAAGCTATGCACTGTCATTACAGAGCCCTATGCAGGGCTTGAACTCACAAACCACAAGATCATGCCCTGAAGCAAATCAAGAGTTGGATGCTCAATCGACTGAGCCACCCAGGTGCCCCTGTGACAATTTTTATAAAGGCAAGGCAACTGACTCTGGACCTTATAAAGTCTTTTCCCTCTTTGTAGCAAAAGAAAATGCCTCCAGATACTTGGAGTCTGTAAGCTTTATGAAAAGTAAGAATATGGAGTTTCACAGCTATAGGCTGAGGTCCTCACCATAAAGGGCTTTCCTCAGTAATGGCACAGACTCTGGGGACCTTAATCAGATGCTAATGGGCACATGACTTTTCCAGGTGTAGGTAACGTGGGGTGGAGCTGAGTTCAGCCATATTGCTTTGGCAAATGTAAGAGTGTCAAGAAAGGCACAGAGACAAATAGAAGCTTTGAGGTATAAATTGCTTGATCTTCAATTCAAAGGCATTGGCCTTAGCATACATACAGGCCTTGCAAAAACTTCAGAGGATGCCAGCAAACTACAGATGCAAAAAAAAATCTTAGGAAGCAAAGATGACTGAGGCAAATATTCATCATTGGACAAGTTGGTCTTTCCATAATCAGGTCTTTAGTCACTGAAGCGCAGAATGATATTAGCTGCTTTCAAATGTTCAGTTCCTGAGCTACTGAGTTTCCAGTTTGAAATTGTTGATGCCCAACATAGTCTACTGAAGTAGGTCAGATTCTTTGTTTAGACTCAAGAAAGAAATTATAGAGATGTTACTTGTGCCTGAGAGATGATGCCCGCGAAATTTTTGGACTTGAGACTCTAGGAAACAAACAATAAAGATAAGGTGTATTAAACAAAAGCCAAGGATAAGGATGATAATAGATCCAATTAAGGGCAATTTAAATGATGGAACAATGAGAGGTAATCCTCTGGCTGGAAATATTCAACTCTAGAAAGAAAAGATTTCTCTGAATGGCAACTGTTTGGGTAAACCAAGAAGTCTGTGGTTTAGAGTTATTTGTAACTATTTCAGAGTCTCACAAACCATAAGATCATGACCTGAGGCAAAATCAAGAGTTGGATGCTCAATGGACTGAGCCACCCAGGTGTCCCTGGTGGTTCCAGGAGGATACCCTCAGATAAGTGATTGGTTCCTTAACACAGGCGAGAAGGGATTTGTTCTGATGCACCGCTTATCTCCCTGCCACCCTGGTTGACCACAGGTTCAGCCCAACTAAAGAAAACGAAAAGGCTGGAGAAGGTAGTAGGCGGATGGGAGAGCAGAGGACACTTCATTACTAAGATTGTCTTCCATAGGGAGGTAGAACCAGTAATGCAATACACTTGCTTCTCTCCATCCCCTCACTCTCTTCTCCAGGGAGGAAGAGAAAATTAACAGGCTCTATCATTTTGGAGAAATGAAATGGACATATATTGCCCACCTTCCTCTTCCTTTCTCTTGAGAGTAAGCTATCCACAGACATGCATTTGGCTCCTTTTCCCCACTCTGAATTTTTGCCAGGGCCAGTCTCTTTCCCTGTGAGTTATGTTCCAGCCCAGAATTGTTTGTGATATGTAGGCAACTGTCATAACGGGGACTCTGAATTAGGACTCACCCACAGATGAAGGCAGAGCCTCCAATATCAGAAAAGGAGTAAAATATAATGGTGAAGAGCAAGGAGCCTGGGGCCAGACTGCCGTGGTTCAGATCTGAGCTCTGCAACTTACCAACATTGTGACCTTAGTCGAATTACTTAATATCTCCCTCATTCAGTTTTGTTTATGTGTAAAATAGGAAAATATTACCTTTTATGATAAAAGGCTTTAATGAGGATAAAACGGGTTAACGTGTAAATCCCTCAGAACAGTACTTTGACCTCAATATGTTTGAGCTGTTACTATAAGTTTTATCAGCTATAATATTTTGGTCTTTATAGGCTTTTCTTATTGTCTTTTTTTTTTCCTCTCCCTCTCTCTTTTGATTCTCAAGTCAGGCTGAAAAGAAGGGGACTGTTTTGTTATGAATCTAAAGATCACATACCAAGTATAAACTACAAACATGCCCAGCTTTTTTCTGCTTGCTCTGCAGCTATAAAGGTCCAAATCATCCATGGCCTTCTGGGTCTGTATCATATAGCGCCTGTGTGACAATTCTGGGTATCATTAATGTCACACCTTTCAAATGCTATTAGTAAAATGAAGCCTAATGACAATCTCCTTATCTGACACATGCAAGGAACTTGACACTAGACCCAATCCTTCTCTAATTATGCTTGCAATTATGGAAGAGTCTTGTCTACTTACTTTTTACCAATTAAATGAAGTAACTTTAACAATAACATTCAACTGAGTGTGATTTTGCTATGTGCCAAAAAGAAAAAAAAATGATTGGGACAAACAAGCAGAAAACAGACAAAAATTTTTACTCAGGACACCATATGCCTATTGATTCACCATAAGTTAGATTTAGCTTTTAGGAAATAATGTCACAATTTGACTTAAAACTATTTTAATGTCAATTTAAATTCAAAGTCCCATATCATCTCTCTCCTATACTTTTAAAATTGGTTTGGGGGTGCCCCAAATTGGCAAACACAGTGAAAGCTAGATAAGAAATTTAAAGGACATTTAGCACAAGTTCCTTAATGGAAAAATTGTAAGGTTTAGGATTGGAGGTTACACCTTGCAAAGATTTTATAAGTGGTATGATGAAATTCAGTTTTCCTTCTCAGGTTACTTTCTGTTGGATCTTCCACTTGGTTTCTTTGAAAGATCATCATCTCATTATTTGTGTATTGTTAATCTTCCCAGATAATTTAGCTAAAAATTTCTCTATCATGTGCTTCATATTTCAGTGTTACCATCAAAACTGAAAGCTTGTTTGTGGGAATGAAAGAAAAAGCCTATGTCTTAAGAATTGCTTCTGATAAGAATTCCATAACAGCTTGGCCTTCCAGATAATTAGTATGTCTTTAAATGTTATTATTATTCGTCTTGTCTTTATACTGGATAATTTAAGAGTGTCTCTTTAAAAATCGTTAAAGCAGTATTATCCCTCAGAAATGGGCTTCAGCCCTGAACAAAACACAAATTGGTTCTACAGTAAATAAAATTTTCTTTCTAGTTAATTGACCCCACAGAGCCCATATTAGTTTTTGAATTGCCTAGTGTTGTAATGACAGCTGGCCTGCTATGCTCTTTACAGCTAATAGAGGAGAGAATATGACCAAATTTTGACAGGTGACTGTCAAACCCACATGCCACACAGAGAACTTGAGGGAGAGAGACCAGCTGGGATTACTTAAGGAAATTTTGTGTGATGCCAAGCATATCACAGACATGAGATATCCAGTGAGTGCTTCACAACTTGTCTGTTGCAGCTAAGTAGGTGGTATCACTTTTGACAGCAGGGTGAATGGTTCAGCCATGGTAGCAGGCTGTACTGAGACAGTACGATCTCAACTGAACTCACAAGCACTACCTTAGGAATGAATAAAAGTTCTTTCCCAATCTCAAAATGGTTCTTGCACTGACAAAACCAGGGAGATAGAGGAGGCAAATCATTATGCATTTGCCAACATTTATTTACTTACATCGACTGCTCCCAAGTCAGCGAGACGAACAATGACACGGTACTCCAAATGTTCTCAGTTATGCCAGCTTGACTTCTTATAGGACGCACACACACCCCTCTTTCTTCCTTTCTTGGTTCGTTCCTCTAACTTCACCTTGGTTTTGTACCTAGTACCTCACAGTGGGACTTGTGTAGCCATCCTTGGGTAATCCCACATTCTTCCTCACTCCTATACCCAACTCAGCTGTGTAAACCTACCACTTTGAATTACTACAGGAGCATAACACAGATAGAGGTTCAATGTCTCTGTATCAGAACAGTCCTTCCTCCATGTGAAACCTGGTGCCAGTTGGCTTTTTTCCAAGCACATATAAATCTTACAGTGTTTCATACTCTAAATTTTGCAAAAACCAGATACCATTTCGTTTCTGTTATATTTCATACACATTACATTATAAAATTTTCTCTCCTGTGAGAATCTGGTTTTATATGTGTATACACACACACACACACACACACACACACACACACACACACAGGAAATCTCATGCCCTAACAATCTATTCCTATAACTAATTAGCATCTAGGTATTGATCATGTAACTATAGTTTCCAAAGAAGAAATTAAGTGTCTGTGTCTTACTTTATTTCTTCTCTTTACCCACCTCTCTTTTCATTCCCTTTCCTTTCTGTGAGAACTTAAATCAGGTCACTACTATGAAGTGCTATTGCCACTTAGAATTGTGTTCAAAATGGGCTGAGAATATGACTGAATAGCATCCATCATCAGACAACGTAGAGTCTACAGAAGACACAAATCCCAATTAGTTATCCTCCCCCCAAATTCATCTCTATCTTTATTTTGCTCAAATTTAGGCCTGGAAAAACCAATGTTACACTTAGAATCATGTAAACCTGGCACAGGAAAAAAAACCCGGAAATGATTTATTCCCATTTCTGGCTACACGGAAGTCACATCAGCTTCCCGCTTGACACCTGGTTACCAGATTCTACTAGATTGACTCGTGGTGGAAAGCACACGGCTTTACAACACTGATGGATGGTATTATTTTTAAAAAATCCCTTCTTCTCTTGAGTTCATAACTTTCTTACTGTATTTTCCATCTATTTGTCTTTTTCTATCCTCTAGAATGCTACAGAAGCTGTTCTTCTCTTTTCCAAAGGATAGAATCTAAACAATCTAATCAGTTAGTTCTCTGGCATTAGATGCCTAGCAGTATATTATAATACCTAGTATAATAAAATAATCTCTCATGTCTGACACTGCATGAGGATAGTAGTGGGGAGAATCATGGTTTTCTAAACCTGATTTGTAGAAAGAGGTATGAGTTGTCTGGTTCATTTTTTTTTCTGAAGAAAAAGCAAATTATATTAAAAAGGTATGCGTTTAGCTGTATACATCATGCTTTAAAGATCTTTCAGTGTTGTTTGCATTCTGTGATTTGTACAACCGGCTATGTTTATATTTGTATTTACATGAATCTTCTTATATAAATAACTTCTAGTTTGAAAATGCACTTATCAAACCAGGGTCTTTAGAGCTTCTTATTCAAATGTTACCTCTCTTGCTTTTATTTTCATTTTCTTTTTATCTTAACCCAGAAAGTGCCCTATTTTCTTCTTCAATAGATAAGAATTTACATATTGTAAGCTTAATAAGAAAGTTTTTAAGCCGTTTCATTATTATCATGTTTTGGTTGGTCAACAGAGGCTTGGAGTAGAATATATTCACCATTCATTTCTCATCCTTTAGGAGCTATACTTAAATAATTTGATTTGAGGATAAGATTAAAAGATGCTATGTTTACGAGTAAAATGACCATTTACTGAATGTGACATTTTTTTTACCTGCTATCTGGAATTTGTTAGCACATTTTTCAGCACAGTGTATAGCAGCAGAAGGTGTGCAAATATATGATGGGCTTAGACAGCACCGGGAGAGTTCAATCGAAAGACAAACTAAGAAAAAATGCACTTGGAACAAGGGCAAAGACCTTCATTATGAACCAATTTGGTTGGTCAAAGAAGAGCATGTGTTTTGAAGACACAGGTACTTAAGCCTTCCAGGTATCAGGAAATTTGGGTCATGAAACTGGTCTCAGAGTTCATAACCCAATTGTAACCTCTGTCATTCTGGGTTCTCTAAGCTGACAATCAAAAGTATTTTGGTTTCTCTAAGCCTATAAAGAAAAATCAAGGGTCTTATCCTTTCCATTTAGTATGAGTTCTGTCTACTTAATATTTCAAATAAGGAGAAAACCTAGCAGTAAGTGAATAGTTAATGCTGAAACAGAAAAAAGAAACAAGATACTGTAGATACAAATCTTTCCCACAATTGACTAGGGACAAAATGTTTCATGAAGGTAGATAATGTAAATGAGACATGATTGAATTTAAAGGGTGACAAAGTCTTCCCTACACTTGCAAAGGACAAAGAAAGCCACAGATAATGAGCATCTGCATTTTTCCAGATACTGTCTTAATCATTTTATATTCATTAATTTACTTCATACTCACTAAAGTCTCATGAAGTAGCTTTTAATCTTGTTTTTCTAAATATATAAACTAGGTATGTTAAGATAAAAAGCTAGGGGCACCTGGGTGGCTCAGTTGGTTGAGTGTCTGACTCTTGATTTTGGCTCAGGTCATGTCTGCCTGTTCAAGCCCCACATTTGGATTCTCTCTCTCCCTCTCTCTTCCCCTCCCCCCTACTCATGCTTGTGCTCTCTCTCAAAATAAATAAACATTTGCAGTGCCTGGGTGGCTCAGTCGGTTAAGCATCTGGCTTCGGGCTCAGGTCGTGATCTCACGGTTCATGGGCTTGAGCCCCGCATCGGGCTGTGTGCTGTCAGCTCAGAGCCTGGAGCCTGCTTCGGATTTTGTGTCTCCCTCTCCCTCTGCCTCTCCCCTGCTCACGCTCTTTCTCTCTCTCAAAAATAAATATACATTAAATAAATAAATAAACATTCCAAAAAAGAAAAAAAAGTAAAGCTAGGTAGAGTTCATTGATGTGTCCCAGCTCAAAGAAGAAAAATTGACAGGGATAGTAAGACCAGGATACACTGTTATATCTAATGTAGGACCCTCTCTGAAAGGTCTTTACTCAAATGTACATAGTATCCACAGAACTGATAAATGACATATATGTAAAAAATTCAGTAGGAACTATCTGGCTCATTGGAAATAAGATCAGTTTTTTAAAAAAAAATATATATGAGATGTTAAGAACAGGTCAAGATGGCTACATCATCACAGGGAACGGCATGGAGCATTAATTAGCAGGGTAGGGGTAGCATGATGATCCAAGATTAGAGGCCCCCAAAACAAATTTCACCAACTTAATTTTTGAGGACTGTCCAATTGATAAAATGTAAATCTACTTTTTCATCTTTTAAAATAATTTTATTATGTTAAATATATTTTGAATGTTGAACAGGCAAAAGACAATTTAATAATTTTTCAGAAAAATAATTCTGTATGTTATATCAACATAAGGAAGAATATGTAAGTCAGACATTGAAGAGTGTGGAGAGCAAGCGTTATCATCCAGGGTAAAACAATGGTTATTTTTTTGTTAGATTCACAGAATGATGCATGACTGAAAGCTGTCATTCAGGTAACATATTCTGTCTGGAGAACTTCTAAGTTACGAGATCATGGGTAAACGTACATAGGTTGGGATGGGATGGGGATATATGGAAAAATAAAATTCTATCTACTGTTCTGTTTTAACCTCAAAGAATACTCTCTTTTGAAGGGATATTTGAAAGCCCAGTTTGTGAACAGAAAGCCAGCAAAAAGTTTTAATCACAGTTACTGAATTGATAGTTATACCTAAAATTAAAATGCAATTCATGATTATTTTTTATTGTTTTAATTTTAAAAAGAAATTTTAATGATTATTTTTAAATAAAATTTGAAAAAGTGAAGTAAAATATCTGTGAAGTACATCACACAACAGTTATATTTTTAAAAGTAACTGGAATTGACTTTAGTAAAGAGTTAAGAATAAGATCTGTCCCTATATAATTCAGCTATTTAAAAGATATAAAGAGGAAAAAGCACACAAAAATCTCAACAACCACCACAATAGGAACAAAAAGTACTTAGCACTGAATTAAGCATGAATTCAAAAACATTGAGATCTATGCCACTAAGGTGAACTCCAGAAGGGGAAAAAAAAAAAGAGTATGACATATTGGAATCTTGGCAGTAGAGGTTAATGGATTACAGAAGAAACACCTTGAATTGAGGAGGCCCAAGGATAAGGAAAATATTATCCATGTAGTACAAGTGAACAATTTAAGGGAATATAAGGTTCTCATTTTTAATTTGGATACAAATACAACCTGTATTCACAGTAAGGCCTCAGATATTCAAAACAATAGGTAATTCTTGGTTCCTTTATCAGAAGGTATTGATAATTCACAGTATATGTCTATAACAGGAGAATCCCTATCAAACATGGACCCTGCGAAGTGTAAGAGAAATGAATGTTCTCTGAAGTCAAACTGGGACCCAACCCCAGAGGAAGGGACAAGTTTTCTGGGCAGGGCAAGCAATTTGATACAAGGGGCAAGGAAAAAGTATGGTCACCATAGCTCCTCAGACGGTCTGCCTGTCAGATTCAAAGTCTATTAGGCAGCAAAGGAGACTATGGTAGAATTAGTATTTGTAGCAGGACAGCTTAATTTCAGAAAGGAGATAATTATTTAATTCCAAGCCATCACAATTTAGTTTCAGGGATTGAGATTTTGACAAAGGGTGACAAACTAGTTCACTAGAAAACTAGGACAGATAAATCTTACAGATGAGGATTACTGGCAAATCTGGGGATGAAAAAAAAAAGCAGCTAAAGAAATGAGAGAAAGATATGGATAATTTATTTTTTCAATTCCCAAATAAAGAATGGGTTTTAAACCAAACATAAGGTCCTATTTGAATGTTTGTATTTCAAGGGAAAAGGCATCAATGAGATGATCTACCAATGATCAATGTCATGAGCTATCCAAATCTGGTACCTGGAGTGATCTATCCTAACAGGTGTCACAATTTACCTGGTGACACCTTACAAAACTGTAATTATATTCACTCCTCCCTTGAGATGCAATTGCTGAATACATACTGTATACTTGGCACTGGGGTTACAACTGAAAAAAATAAATAAACAAACATCCCTGCTCTCTTGCAACCTACATTCTGGTGAGGGACAAGAACAAGCCAATAGTAATATAATATCAGGTAGTTAAATTAAAATAGCTATATAAAAATCTACAAACAAGAATAAGTAAATGAGGAGTGACGAGAGTTCTTATTAATAAGTAAGGGATTATGGAATACCTCTGTGATGAAGCGACACTTAAGTAGAAACTCAAATGCAGCAAGACCCATTATGACAACTGTGAAAATAATGTTCCATGCAGAAGGAACAGAAATAGCAGAGGTCCTAAGGCCAGAGGATCCATGACTGCCTAACAAGGAGCAAGAAGATCAGTGTGACTATGGGGACATAAGTAAGGGGGAATGTGGTTAGAGATGAGCTTGGAAAGAATGCAAGGGACCAGATGTTTTAGGGTTTCGTAGAACTTTTCATTTTCTTCAAAGTGTGAATGGAAACCATTTCAGATCTAAGCAGCTGGGTGGTATCATCAGTCATGTGTTAAAGGGATAAAGAATAGGCTTGGGTGACAAAAATCAAAGCAGGGGGACAAGTTAAAAGACTATTGTAGAATTGTATGTAGGTAATGATGTAGTTAAGACTGGGGTTGTAACAGTGTCAGGGGTAAGAAACAGCCGGATCCAGGATAATATGTGAAAAGTAGAATACGCCAGAGTTTCTGATGACTGGGATGTGGGTTATAAAAGAGTCAAGGATGATTCCAAGGCTTAGTCTTTTACTGTGGTGGGACTCATTAGGCTAGAGCAGGTTTTCATAACAAATCATGGGTTCCACTTTTGATAGGTTAAGACAGAAAGTCGTATTAGCCACCCAAATGGAAAAGTTGTGTCTTGTGGGCCAATATCCAGGCTGCAGAGAGGTGACAGTAGATCATACATTGCTCAGAGATCTCCCAGTGATGAAAGAGAGATCAAAGTTTAGGGAGGTCAAGTTAGTTAGAATTTGTAGAGAAGACTTCCAGACAGGAGAACCCTAAGCTGAGTTAGAGTTCCAGGAGTCTACATAAAGTCCTGCCTCACCGCCAATGTGCACAAGGTTAAAGCATCACTATTCTAGGTGACAAAAAAAACCTGCTGAGGAAAGAACAATAACCAAGAAGCTGTAAGAAAAATTTCCAGGACTTACTCAGGGGTAAGAATCATTTGACTATCCTCCAAATAAAATGCAAATATATGCATTATAAATATGACCAACCACTAAAAAAAAAACCCTATAAAATATATAGCAATAAAGTTAATATAATTATAAAATAAAATCATAAAAATTCAATCCAAGTGAAAGAAGGAAAATTAAAAAGGAAAAAATATGTGCAAATAGCAATCAAAGAGCAAGATGGTGGATTCAACCCCAATCATATCAATAATTGCATTCGTGTTAATGTCTAAGCACTTCACTTAAATGACCAAGGTTGTCCCAGTGGATAAATACCTATTTCATATCTAAAAGTAGTTTACTTTAAGTACAAAAACACACCTGACTAAAAAATAAATGAATGAAAAAAATAATCAGTGGAAACAGTACCAAAGGATGCTAGAGTTGCAATATTAATGTCATACAAAGTAAAATTCAGTACATGGACTATTACATGAATAAAGAGGAATTATTCTTAATGCTAAAGAGGTCAAGTCATTAATCTAGATGTACAGTAATCCTAAATGTGAATGCACATAACAAAAGGCCTTCAAAATACATGAAATAAAAACTGATAGACTTGAAAAGTGAAATTAAAAAAATTGCAATGAAAATTGGAAAACTTAACACTCGCCTATTTGATGAAATATCAGTAAAGATAAAGTATCTTCCCTTCCTTTCCCTTAACTTCAAAGTTTACTACAATTCTATAGTAATCAAAACAATATGGTGCTGACATAACAAACTTATTTATCAATGGAATAGAGAACTCAGAAATAAATCCACATTTATAGAGAACTCAGAAATAAACCCACATTTATGCGGTCAATTTATCTATAACAAAATAGACAAGAATATACAATAGGGAAAAGACAGTCTTTTAAATAAATGATGCTGGTCGAACTAGATAGTGACATGCAAAAAAAATAAAACTTGTCTACCATCTTACACGAATCACAAAAAATAAATTCAAAACGGCTTAAAGATTTGAATGTAAGATCGGAAACCATAAAATCCTAGTAGAAAACATAAGCATTAAGCTCTTTGATACAAGTCTCAGCAATATATATATATATATATATATATATACATATATACACATATATACACATATATACATATAAATACCTATATGTATATATATTTTTATATACATATATACATATATACACACACATATATATACATACACACATATATATATACATATACGCATATATATATAGGTTTACTCTCCTCAGGAAAGGGTGACAAAAGCAAAAATTAAACAAGTGGGATTAAAGCAAACTAAAAACCTTTTGCACAACAAAAGAAACTGTCCACAAAATTAAAAGGCAACCTGCTGAATGGGAGGAGATATTTGCAAATCATATATCTGAAAAGGGGTTCATACCCAAAGTATATAAAGAATTTATACAACTTAATATAAAAATTGTTTAAAAATAAAAAATAAGCAGAGGTCTAGAATGAACATTTTCCAAAGAAGACATACAGATGGCCAACAGACACGTGAAAATATGCTCAATATCACTAATTACCAGAGAAATGCAAATCAAAACCACAATGAGATATTACCTAACACATGTCAGATTGTCTATAACCAAGGAGAGTTAAAAAAAAAAAAAGGCATTGGCAAAGATGTAGAGAAAGGGGAACCTTCATAAACTGTTGGTGGGAATGTAAATTGGTGAACCCGCTAGGAAAACATACGGAGTTTCCTCACAAAAATTAAAAATAGAACTACCATACGATCCAGCAATTCCACTTCTAGGTATTTATCCAAAGAATATGAAAACACTAATTTGAAAAGATATATACACCCACCCCTATGTTTATTTCAACATTATTTACAATAGCTAAGACATTGTTAAGCCATAAAAAAGAATGAAATCTTGCCATTTGTAACATAGATGGACCTAGAGGGTATTATGCTAACTAAAATAAGTCAGACAGAAAGACAAATACTGTATGATTTCAGTTATATGCAGCATATACAACAACAACAAAAAAAAACAAAGCAAAAAGGCAAAAAAAAAAAAAAAAAAAACCAGAAACAAATTCATGGATACCAAAACTCTTGATTACCAAAGGAAGGAAGGATTGGGGGGCAGGCAAAATAGGTGAAGGGACTTAAGTGCTACAAAATTCCAGTTATAAAATAAACAAGTCATGGGGATATAATATAGAGCATAGAGGGTATAGCCAATAATATTGTAATAACATTATATGTGACAGATGGTAACTAGACTTACCTTGGGAATCATTTTGTAATGTATAAAAATATTGGATCATCGTAATGCACACCAAAAACAAACAAGATATTGTATCTCAATTATATTTCAATAAAAAATAGCAGAAAAGATAGGAATTTAATATCATCAATCAACTAAAGCAAATTTCCATTTATAAATTGTTTTACTTCAAAATAGCAGAATATGCATTCGTTTCATGTGCATACAGAACATTCTCCAAAATAGACCATCTTCTAAACCATAAAAAAAGTCAATAAATTTAAATGAAGTAAAAGCATACTAAATAGCTTCTGACCACAATGGACTCAAAGTCAGTAACAAAAAAGTTTCTCAAAAATCTTCCAATAAAGATGGTAGAATAGAAAGTCCCAAATCCTTCTTCTCTCATTAGGACGCAAATTCAACAAACATCTATAGATAGACCAGTTATCTTCAGGAGGAATCTAAATACCACGTAAGAGGCTCCTGCACACCCAGATGAACATGAAAATGGCTGCATGGTTGGCAGTAGGATAATGTGTGACACTCACTTGCTAGAACCCCTCCTTCAAGAATAACACAATGCAATCCACCAGGCAGAAACTGAACTCCCAGCTCTTCCCAGAGGAGGAAGAGACTAGGATACACCCCTCATGTTCAGACTTTGGGCAGTTACTCAAAGGACTAATTTGGGTCTTGCCTCAATCTAAGCACTGACAAGAAAGGGCACTAGGTTAGGAGCCACTGAGAAAAAAGCAAACTTTTGGGCTACCAGGCACACACTCGCTCTTGTCCCTCTCCTCTGGCTCATGATGCAGCAAATGGGAGAGGACCCCCAATTCCTGGCTTCTCCCTGGGCAGGAAAAGAGTGGAAACTGTGTCCAATGTTTTAGTTTTTCAGGGAGGCTCTGCTCCAGATTAGTTTCTGTCTTGCCCAATTTGAAGTGTTGATGAGTGTTTACTCAAGATGCCTGAGGGCCATTGAGAACGAAAAAGAAGCTAAGTGGCTAGACAAGAAAATAGTCCAAGAACCCACCGATGGATGAATGAATACACACACACACACATACACATATACGTACATTGGCAACAGCATAGAGAAACCTAAAGACATTATGCTAAGTGAAATAAGTCAGACAAAGAAAGTCCAATACTGTACTATCTCACTTATATGTGAAATCTAAAATAACAATAACAAAAACATCAAACTCACAGAAAAATAGATAAGATTTTTGGTTCCCAGAGGTGGGAGTTGGGCGACGGAAGGAATTGGAAAAAGGTGGTCAGAAGGCACAAACATCCAGTTGTAACACAAATAGGTTTATAATGTACAACATGATGACTATAGTTAACACTGCTGTATGACATATAGGAACATTTTTAAGAGTTCTTATCACATGGAGAATTTTTACTTTTTATTGTATCTATGTGAGATGATGGAGATTAACTAAACACACTGGGATAATCATTTCAAAATATATATAAATCAAACCATGCTGTATACAATGATGTAGATCAGTTAATTCTCAATAAAAGTAGACAGAAAAAAAAAAAAACAGAGTGGCTTACAATAGCTCCAGAATACCTACAGTTCATTAAAGGGAGTAAGATAGGGGCACCTGAGTGGCTTAGTCGGTTGAGCATCTGACTTCAGCTCAGGTCATCATCTCACCATTCCTGAGTTCGAGCCCCACATCAGGCTGTGTGCTGACAGCTCAGAACCTGGAGCCATTTCGGATTCTGGGTCTCCCTCTCTGTCTCTGCCCCTCCCCCATTTGTGCTCTGTCTCTCTTTCAAAAATAAATAAACATTAAAAAAAATGTTAAGGGAGCAAGATATTATGAGCTCCTTAAGAAAGAAACCAGCAAAACCTCTCTAACTAGAAATTTATATGCTCAAATCCACAGAAGTTGCATCCACAGAAAATGTTTGAGAGATCACCAAACCGTCTAGCCAGGCTGATTAATAAAAATGGTCACTGTATAAAGCCAGTCAATAAAGACTGAGGTGGCTACTTTTCAAATGTGTGTATTCTAACACAAACTAACAAGGCACCAGATATTGATAATAAAAAATTACAGACCAACAAAAGGAACAAAATGTATCTCCTGAAACTGACCCTAAAGAAAGGGAGGCGTATAAATTATTGATAAAGAACTGAAAATAACCATGATAAAGATGCACAAAGAACTCAGGGAAATGATGCATGAACAAAACAGGAATATCAACAAAGAGACAGAAAATACTAAAAAGAACCAAATGAATTTGAAATTTGAAGAATACAAGTGAATTGAAAAATTCACTAGAGGGTTTGACCAACAGTCTTGGTCAAGCAGAAGAAAGAATCAGTGAATTTGAATAGAGTTCATTTGAAATTATGCAAAGGAGCAAAACATGAAAAGAATGAAGAGTAAAGAGAGCCTAAGAGACATAGTATAACACCAGTCAGATCAACATGTGTATTAGGGGAGTCCCAGAAAGGGAAAAGAGAGAAAGGCAGAAAGCTTACTTGAAAAATAATGACCAGAACCTTCCACAAAGGAAGAAAATGAATGTCCAGATTCAAGAAGCCTAATGAATCTCAAAAAACATGAACGGAAAGAAAACTGCACCAAGACACATTATAATCAAATTGTCAAATGTAAAAGAGAGAATTTTATAAGTAGCTAGAAAAAAACAACTTATCACACAAAAAAAGGGAGACCCGTAGGCTACCAGTGAATATCTCAACAGAAAACTTGCAGGCCAGAAGGGAATGGGATAATACATTCAAAGTGCTTAAAGAAAGAATAAAAACTACCAGCAAAGAATATTCTATCCAGCAAAGCTGTATTCTATCCAGCAAAGCTGTATTTCAAAAATGGAGTAATAAAGACTTTTCCGGATAAATAAAAGCTGAGGAAGTTCATTGCTAGTAGACCTGCCTTACAAGATGCTAAAGGGAGTCTTAAAGTTCAAACAAAGAGATGGTGGACAGCAACATGAAATTATATGAAAGTTTAAAGTTTCCTGATAGAGGTAAGTGTATAGATAAATATAGAATACTATAAAACTATAATGGGGAGAATAAATCATTTTTATTTTTTACTGATAGAATTGTATCCATTTATTTTTTCAATTATTATATTTTATACTCGAAAAGTTCTATATTGTGTTTCCAGATTGTTTGCTGGCTTATTTAAGGTTTCATTTTTTAAAAGAAGTTTTAGGTTTACAGCAAAATGGAGGGACAGGCACAGAGACTTCCCATTTCTCTTCTTGCTGCTACACAAACAGAGCCTCCCAATTATCAGCATCCTTTACCAGAGTGGTACATTTGTAACAACTGGTAAACCTACACTAAAACCTCATAATCACCCAAAGACTATAGTTTATGTTATGGTTCACTTTTAGTGTTATATATTCTATGGTTTTTGGACAAATATATAATAACGTGTGTCCAACATTATGCTATCATACAGAATATTTTCATTGCCCTAAAAATCCTCTGGGTTCTACCTGTTTATCCCTTGGAAACCACTCATATTTGTACTGTCTTTATAGTTTTGCTTTTCTAGAATGTTGGACTCCGACAGTATGCAGACATTTCAGATTGGCTTCTTTCACATAGTAATATGCACTTGAGCTTCCTTCATGCCTTTTAACCACTTGATCATTCATATATAATATTCCATTATCTGAATGTACCACGATTTCATTATACATTCACCCATTGAAGGATTGTTTGCTTCCGAATTTATTCAATTATGAATAAAGCTGCTACAAACATTTATGTGCAAGGGTTTACGTGGATATAAGCATTTCATTCCTTTGGATAAAGACCAAGGAGCCCAACTGCTGGATTCTACAGTAAGAGTGGGTTTAGTTTTGTAAGAAACCGTCAGACATGCCTCCCAATGTGGCTGCGCCATTTTGCCTTCACAATAGCATTGTATGAAAGTTCCTGTTACTCCAAATCCTTCACACCATTTGGTGTTATCACTGTACCTCTTTAGGGCATTTCTAGTAGGCATATAATGGTCTTATATGTTGTTTCAATTTGCATTTTCCTGATGACTTACGATGTGGAGCATCTTTTCATATTTATATATCTTCTTTAGAGAGGTGTTCTGCTGAGGTCTTTGGCCCATTTTATAATCAGGGTTTTTTTTATTATTCAGTTTTAAGAGTTCTTTGTATATTACACGTAACATTCCTTTAGCAGATGTGGCTTTTTCAAATATTTTCTCCTACTCTGAGACTGGTATTCTCATATTTTTTTGATACTGTCTTTCACAGAAAAGTTTTTAATTTTAATGAGGTTCAACTTATAAATTACATGTGTCATGGATTATGCCTTGGATGTTATGTCTAAAAAGTCGTCACCATAACCAAGGTCATTGAGTTTTAATCTTATGTTATCTTCTAGAAGGTTTATAGGTTTGAATTTTACCTTTAGGTTTTGAGTTAATTTTTGAGAAGGGTGTAAAGTGCATCCTAGATTAGTATTATTATTATTATGAGTAGTAGTATTTATTGTATTAGTATTAGTGTTTGTATTACTATGAGGATATGGATGTCTAATTTTTCCAGCCTATTTGTACAAAAAAGTATCACTGCTCATTGTGTTGTCTTTGCTCTTTTACCAAAGATCAGTTGACTATATTTATATTAGTATATTTTGGGGACTTCTATTCTGTTTCAGTGAGTCACCTTCAACTCTGCTATAGAATTTAAATTATAAAACTATAAAAAATTACCATAACAATAATAAAATATTTTAATAGATATAGCATATAAAAGATGTAATTCATGACATCAATAACTTAAATTATGGTAGGGAGAATTAAAAAAGTGGTGTTTGTATGCAATTGAACTTAAGTTGCCACTAAGTTAACATGGATTGTGGGTGTTGTAGTTAAGTGATGAATCACAGGAATCTACTCCTGAAGCCAAGACTACACTGTATGTTAGGTAACTTGACAATACATTAAAATATAATAAAATAAAATAAATAAAATAAAAATACTATATATAAGTCCCATGAAACCCATAAACAAACTACATCAAAAAGATAAAATAAGAGAAAATGAGAAATGAATTAAAGCATATCACTATAAAATCCATGAAACACAAAGGAAAACATCAAGAGACAGCAAAAGGAAACAAAAAAGCTATAAGACACACATAAAATAATTAACAAAATGGCAATCGTAAGCTTTTCTCTATTTGTAATGACTTTATTTTTTTTTCAATTTTTTTTTTAATTTTTTTTAACGTTTATTTATTTTTGAGACAGAGAGAGACAGAGCATGAACGGGGGAGGGTCAGAGAGAGGGAGACACAGAATCTGAAACAGGCTCCAGGCTCTGAGCGGTCAGCACAGAGCCTGACGCGGGGCTCGAACCCACGGACCGTGAGATCATGACCTGAGCCGAAGTCGGATGCTTAACCGACCGAGCCACCCAGGCGCCCCAATGTAATGACTTTAAATATAAGTGGATTTGAAGACATAAGAGCTGAAAACTTCCTTAATCTGGACACAGAAACAGATCCAAAAAGCACAGAGAGCCTCCAACAAAGTTAATCCAAGGAGATCCCTATAAAGACACATATTAAGTAAAATGGTGAAAAGTAGTGATAACCAGGGAATTTTAAAAGCAGCAAGAGAGAATAAAACAGTTCCATACAAGGGAAACCACATATGGCTATCAGCAGACACTTTGCAGGCCAGAGGGAAATGGCATAATATATTCAAGATACTTATAGATAGATCATAGATCAATCGAACAGAATAGAAAACTCAGAAATGGACCCACATCCATATGGTCAACTCATTTTCAACAAAGCAGCAAAGAATATCCAGTGCAAAAAAAGACAGTCTCTTCAAAAAATGGTATTGGGTAGGGGCGCCTGGGTGGCGCAGTCGGTTAAGCGTCCAACTTCAGCCAGGTCATGATCTCGCGGTCCGTGAGTTCAAGCCCCGCATCGGGCTCTGTGCTGACAGCTCAGAGCCTGGAGCCTGTTTCAGATTCTGTGTCTCCCTCTCTCTGCCCCTCCCCTGTTCATGCTCTGTCTCTGTCTCAAAAATAAATAAACGTTAAAAAAAATTAAAAAAAAATGGTATTGGGTAAGCAGGATGGCAACATGCAAAAGAATGAAACTGGACCACTCTCTTACACCATACACAAAAATAAATTCAAAATGGATGGAAGACCTAAATTTGAGGCAGGAAACCATCAAAATCCTAGAGAACACAGGCAGCAACCTCTTTGACATAGGCTGGAGCAAGTTGTTTCTAGACACATCACCGAAGGCAAGGGAAACAAAAGCAAAAACGAACTATTGGGACTTCAAGATAAAAAGCTTTGGCACAGTGAAAAAAACAATCAACAAAACTAAAAGGCAGCTTACAGACTGGTAGGAGATATTTCAAATGTCATATCTGATAAGGAGTTAGTATTCAAACTCTGAAAAGAACTCATCAAACTCAACACCCAAAAAATAAATCATCTAGTTAAGAAATGGACAGAAGACATGAATAGACATTTTTCAAAAGAAGACATATAGGTGGCTAATAGGCACATGAAAAGATGCTCGACATCACTCATCATCAGGGCAATACAAATCAAAATATAATGAGATACCACCTCACACCTGTCAGAATGGCTAAAGTTAACAGCACAGGAAACAACAGATGTTGGCAAGGATGCGGAGAAAGGGGAATCTTCTTACACTATTGGTGGGAATGCAAACTGGTGCAGCCACTCTGGAAAACAGTATGGAGGTTCCTAGAAAAGTTAAAAATAGAACCACCCTATGACCTAGCAATTGCACTACTAGCTATGTATCCAAAGGATACAAAACTACTGATTCAAAGAGGAATATGCCCTCCAATGTTTATAGCAGCATTATCAACAACAGCCAAACTATGGAAAAAGCACAAATGTCCACTGACTGATGAATAAAGAAAATGTGCTATATATACAAGTGGAATGTCACTCAGCCATGAAAAAGAATGAAATCTTGCCATTTGCAATAATGTGGATGGTGCTAGAGCTAAGCGAAATAAGTTAGTCAGAGAAAGACAAATACCATATGATTTTCCTCATATGTGGAATTTAAGAAACAAAACAGATAAACATATGGGAATGGGAAAAAGAGAGAGAGAGGAAAACAAACCATAAGAGACTATTAACTATAACAGAGAACAAACTAAGGGTTGATAGAGGAGATGGGTGGGCGATGGGCTAAATAGGTGATGGAAATTAAGGAGGGCACTTGTTATGATGAGCACTGGGTGTTACACGTAAGTGATGAGACACTAAATTCTATTCCTGAAACCAATAGTACATTTGGTGTTAACTAACTAGAATTTAAATAAAAATTTGAAAAAGAATTAATGGAATTCAGCAAAATCAGTGTTAATGGAAAAGTTTATAGTGGCAAATGTCTACATTAAAAAGAAGTAAGATCATGGGGTGCCTGGATGGCTCAGTCGGTTAAGTGTCTGACTTTGGCTCAGGTCATGATCTCTCTGAACCCAGCATTGGGCTCTGCACTGAGGGTATGGAGTCTGCTAGGATTTTCTCTCTCTCCCACTCTCTCTGTCCCTCTTGCACTTGGGTGGGTGTACGCACTCTGGCTCTCTCTTTCAAAATAAATAAACTTAAAAAAAATTTAAAAATAAGTAAGTGAGATCTCAAATAAGCAACCTAACTTTACACCTCAAGAAGCTAGAAAAATTAGAGCAAATTAAACCCAAAGTTACACAAAGAAAGTCATAAAAAGGTCAGAGCAGAAATAAATGAAGTCAAGACCAGAAAACAATAGAAAAGTTTAACAAAACTATGTGCCGTCTTTTTGAAAAGGTAAAAAGGTTTACAAAGTTTAGCTAGACTAGGGAAAAGAGAAGGTAAAAATAAATAAAATCAGAAGTGAAAGAGGACACTTTAAAACTGATACTGCAGGGGCACCTGGGTGGCTCCATTAGTTGGGCACCCGACTTCAGCTCAGGTCTTGATCTCCCAGGTCACCACTTCCAGCCCCAAGTCAGGCTTTGTGCTGACAGCTCAGAGCCCAGAGCCTGCTTTGGATTCTTTGTCTTCTTCTCTCTCTGCCCCTTGCCCATTTTGCATTCTATCTCTCTCTGGAATAAACATTAAAAAAAAAACAAAAACAAAAACCTGTTACTGCAGAAATAGAATCAGATGACTACTATGAACAATCATGCACCAAAAAATGGGATAACCGAAAAGAATTGGATAAATTCCTTGAAACATACAATCTACCAAGACTGAATCATAAAGAAATACAAAATCTGAAAAGATAGAACTAGTAAGGATACTGAATCAGTAATCAAATTTCTTCCAACAAAGAAAAGCTGAGGACCAGATGGCTTCTTTGGAGACTTTTACCACACGTTTAAGGAATTAATGCCAATGTTTCTGAAACTCTTCCAAAAAACTGAAGAGGAGGGAACACTTCCAAAACAATTTTATAAAGCTAACATTACTCTGATACTAAGGCCAGAGACACTACAAAGAAAAAAAAAAAAGAAAGAAAACTATAGGCCAATATCCTTGCTGAATACAGATGCAAAAATTGTCAAAATGCTAGCAAACTGAATTTAACAGCACATTAAAAGGATCTTACAGCATGACCAACTGGGATTTATCTCTGAGAATGTAGAGATGATACAACATACAAAGATCAATTAATGTGATACATTACTTCTACAGAATGAAGAATAAAGGACACATGCACCCCCATGTTTATAGCAGTACTATCGACAATAGCCAAAGTATGGAAAGAGCCCAAATGTCCCTCAATGGATGAATGGATAAAGAAGATGTGGTATATATATACAATGGAGTATTACTCGGCAATCAAAAAGAATGAAATCTTGCCATTTGCAACTACGTGAATGGAACTGGAGGGTATTATGCTAAGTGAAATTAGTCAGAGAAAGACAAAAATCATATGACTTCACTCATATGAGGACTTTAAGAGACAAAACACATGAACATAAGGGAAGGGAAACAAAAATAATATACAAACAGGGAGGGGGACAAAACAGAAGATACTCATAAATATGGAGAACAAACTGAGGGTTGCTGGAGGGGTTGTGAGAGAGGATGGGCTAAATAGGTAAGGGGCATTAAGGGATCTACTCCTGAAATCATTGTTTCACTATATGCTAATTTGGATGTAAATTTTAAAAAATAAAAAATCAAATAAAAAAAAGACATATGATCATCTCAACAGATACAGAAAAATCATTTGACAAAACAGTTTTTCATGATAAAAACACTCAACAAACTATGAATAGGTGGAATTTAGCTCAACATAATAAAGGCCATATATGAAAATCCCACAGATAACATTATGCTTAACAGTGAAAAATTGAAACTTTCCCAGTAACAAATAATATGGCAAGGATGCCCACTCTCACACTTTTAGTCAACACAGAACAGGAAGTCCTAGCTATAGCAATCAGACAAGAAAAAGAAATACAAGGAACCCAAATCATAAAGAAAGGAGTAAAATCACCTGTGTTCAGAGAATATGATCTTATAGACAAAACCATAAAGACTTCACAAATAAAAATGTTAAAACTAATAAGAGAATTCCATAAAATTTCAGGATATGAAATTAACATAGAAAAATCAGTTGTGTTTCTGTACACTGACAATGAACTATCTGAAAATGATATTAATAAGGAAATCCAAATCACTATTAAGTCAAAAAGATAAAATACTAAGGAATAAATTTAACCAAGTAGACAAAACACTTGTACACTAAAAATTAGAAAATAGTGCTAAAAGAAATTAAGGAAGACACAAATAAATCACGAGGTTATCATCTTCTGATGATAGACTAGAAGTGTTAATACTGTTAAAATGTTCATAAAACCAAAGTAATTTACAGATTCAATGCAATCCCTAAGAAAATCTCAATGACAATATTTTTTGAAGAAATAGAATGTTATACACAGATGGAACGAGAGAGGACTCTGAATAGTCAAAACGACCTTTAGAAATAAGAACAAGAAACTAGAGGCCTCACCCTTTAGTTTAAAACATACTAAAAGCTACAGTAATTAAAACAATATAGTACTGCAGAAAGGCAATATATAAACCAATGGAACAAAATAGCCAAAAAATGAACTCACAGAAATAAGATCTAATGATCTTTGACAAGGGAGCCAAGACTACACAATGGGGAAAGAATAGTCTCTTCAATGAATGGTACTAGGAAAACTGGATATCCACATGCAAAAGAAATTGGACCCTAATCTTACACCATGCATAAAAATAGATTAAAGCCTTAAACAGGATCTGTAATTATAAATCTTCTAAAAGACAAAGGAGGAAAGGTTTATAACATTGGTCTTTAAAATGATGTCTTGGATATAACACCAAAAGTACAGACAACAAAAACAAAAATAAACAAAGGACACTACATCAAACTAAAAAGCTTTTGCATAGCAAAAGGAAACAATCAACAGAGTAAAAAGGCAACCTATGAAATGGGAGAAAATATTTGTAGACTGTATATCTGATAAGGGGTCAATATTCAAAATGTACAACAAACTCCTACAACTCAATAACAAAGGAAACAAACAAACGACATAGGACTTGAATAGACATTTCTCCAAAGAAGACATACAAATGGCCAATGGGTATCCAAAAAAGATACTCAACAAAACTATCATCTTCAGGGAAATGCAAATCAGAAGCCCACTGAGACATCCTCACTCCTGTTAAGATTGTAACTTAAAAACAAAAACATGAAATAAGTGTTGCTAAGAACGTAGTTAAAATTGGAACTCTTGTGCAGTATTTGTGGGAATGTAAAATGGTGGCAGCCACTGTGGAAAAGGGTATGAATATTTTTCAAAAAGTTAAAACTAGATATTAAAACTAGCAATCATACTTCTTGGTATATATCTAAAAGAACTAAAAATAACATTTCAATAAGATATCTTCACTCCCATATTCATTGAACATTATTCCTGAAAACAAGAAGTGGAAACAATCCAGATGTCTACTGACAAATAGATAAAGCAAATGTGACATATACATACAATATTATATCACTAAGCTTTAAAAAAAATCCTGTCATATGCTACACATGGATGAAGCTTTCGTGCTAAGTGAAATAAGTTATATTTCTAGTTATAGAGGGACACGTTATAGAGCTAGTTACAGAGGGACAAGTATTGAATAACTGTTTACATGAAGTATCTGTAATTCTCAAACTCATAGAAGCAGAAAGTAGAATAGTGGTTGTCAGGTGCTAGGGATAATGGGATAATGGGTGCTAGGGAAATGGGGAGTTGCTGTGCAATGCGCATAGAGTTTCAGTCAAGCAAAATGAAAAAGTTCTAGAGATTTGCTGTACAATATGCATACATATGCATAATTAAAAATATTGTACTATACACCTAAAATTGTTAACAACATAGATCTCGTTATAGGTTTCTTACCGTAATTTTTAAAATGGACATAAGGGGTCTTCCAAGATGTTGGAAATGTTTAAAAACTGCATTGCAGTGATGGTAGGTAGCACAATTCTTTCACCCTACTAAAAAAAATCACTGCACATTGAAAGTTAGTACACTTAAAATGAGAAAATATGGCATTCTGTAACAATAAAGCTATTTAAAATGCATCAATGAGGAAAACCCCAATATTTCAAAATTAATTAACATTTTAAAAAATATATAGGTCAGAGAACAATATTACAAATTTTGAAAATATTTTAAGTTAAATTGAAATGAAATCACAATATACCCCAACATTGGTAGAAAGCAGCTAAAGCAGCTCTTAGATGAAAGTTTAAAATATCAGACATTTTTATTAAAAAAGAAGATTCAAATTAATAACTTATCCTCCATCACAATAAAAAAAGTACATTAAACCCAAACATAGTCAAGGGAAAAAGTAGAATAAGAATTGAAATTAGTAAAATATAGACTGAACAGTAGAGAAAAACAATTAAACTGAAAGCTAATCTTTGAAAATAATCAACAAAATTGATAAATCTTTACTCAGATGGGTTAAGAAAAAAAGAAAAAGAAACCTAAAAAATTACCAATATCAAGAATGTGAGAGGTAAAAATCATTAACAGAAAGTCAAGGAATTAAAAGAATAATAAGAGAATTAAGGATAACTTGATGAAAATAAATTTGAAAGACAAAAGCAATCCAAGCTCACTCAAGAGAAGGGCACCTAGGTGGCTAAGTCAATGAAGCCTCTGACTTTGGCTCAGGTCATTATCTCATGGTTTGTGAGTCTGAGTCCCACGTCGGGCTCTGTGCTGACAGCTCAGAGCCTGAAACCTGATTCAGATTCTGTCTGTCTGTCTCTCTCTCCTTCTCTCTCTCTGCCCCTCCCTTGCTCATGCTCTATCTCTCTCTCTCCTTCAAAACTAAATAAACATTTAAAAATTTTTAAAAAAGCTCGCTCAAGAGAAAAATTAGTCTAAGAGTCAAAGAGTCATATCAAATCTGTTTAGATAAACAGATTTCATACCTAAAATTTCCACATGATGAAACTCAAGGCTGAAATTGACAAATTACTTAGCTCTACCAAATATTAAAGAAATAATGAATGCTTATTAAATAGAAATTTTTACAAGTGACAATGGCAGAAATGCTTTCAACTCACCTCATGAGGTCAATAATACTCTGATACCTAAGCCACACAAAAAGAGGAACAATAAAACACTGATAAATAGCCTTCATAAACACCAATTAAAAGATTTTTAACATAATATTAGCAAATTAAAACCAGTAATATATAGAAGTATATAATGGCTAAGAAGAGGGTATTTACAGCACATTAACATTCAAACTACAGTTTAATTATCACATTAGCTAACTAACCAAATAAATAAACAAAATGAAAATGCAGAAGGAAATGACATATAATAACAATAGATGCAGAAAAATTATAAACTTGACCTAACACTTATTCATGATAATAACAGTTATTAACTCGGACATAGAAGTACTTCAAAGTGACAAAGAGCTAATGGAAAAACTGAGCTAATATCCAAGTTAATGGCGGAAGCCTGACTGCTTTTTTGCTAAGTTCTAGAAGACAAGGGTATATTTTCTTTTGCCATTAATGAATATTGTACTAGAGTTTGTATTAAGTATGATATGGCAAGAAAAAAAATATCTAGATTGGAAAAGAAAAAGTAAAACTATTTGAAAATGGAAAGTTTGTTTATATGGTAATTCCTATAGAATCTTAAAAATAACTACTTAAGTTTAGTTAGCAAATTTGATGGATATAAGGTAAATATACGAAAACAAATGAACTTGTGTATATTATCAACTAATGATTTAACTGAAATGGAGTAAATTAGTACCATTCATAATGGCATCAAAACATGAAATACCTAAGAATAAATGTAAGAAAACAGATATAAGACCTTTACACTAAAAACTTCAAAGCATCACTAAGCAAAATTGTAAAAGATCTCCATAGATGGGAAGATATACCCTGTTTGTGTATCAGAATACTCACTGTTGTAATATGTCAACACTTCCCTAGTTATCTATAGATCTAAGGCAATCTCAATCATAATCCTTGCACACCTGTTTTGAGGAAAGGACAGGCCTAGAAATTGATAAGTTACTATTAATGTTTATATTGAAATACAAAAAACGTAGAATACCAATACAATTTTGAAAAACAGGACTTAGTTAGAAGACTTAAATTTCTTGATTTAAAAAATTACCATAAAGCTAACAGTACCAATATATGGTGATATTGGGCTAAAGGACAGACATAAAGAACAAAACAGAGAGTCCAGAAACAAATGTAAAGAGCTCACATATAAACTGCCAATTGATTTTTTACTAATGTGCCAGGAAAATTCAATTAGTTAAGAATAGTCTGTATAATAAATTTTGCTTCAACTCTTAGTTACCCCCATACAAAAATTAAAGTTGTTACTTACTCCATATTTACATGCAGAAATAAATTAAAATGGATCATAGACCTAAATGTGAGACCTAAAGTCTATAAAGTTTTAGGGAAAGTGTAAGAGAAAATCATTTTGACGTTGAGTTCGGCAAAGAGTTCCTACACAGAATATAGAAGTATAGACTGTAAAAGAATAGGTTGATAAATTGGATTTCACCAAAATTGTTTTTTTCTTTTCAAAAAGCCCTGTTAAGAAAGTTAAAAGGCAAGCCACAAACCGGGATGAAACATTTCAAACCACATAGCTAATAAACGTGTCCCACAAGTCTCTAAGAAGACAACTTGATTTTTTAAAAATGAGAATAATATTTGTAAAGCTACAACACCAAAGAAGATGCAAAAATGGCAAAAAGTACATGAAAAGGTACATCATTATTCATTAGAGAAATGCAAATCAAAATCAAAAGGAGGTGCCCTTATACCCCTAGTAAAACGGCTAAAATAAAAGATTAACAATACCCAGTGTTGATAAGGATGAGGAATAATTATAACATTTTTTGTGGGAATATAAAATAGTACAGCAACTTTGTAAACGGTTTTATAGTTTCTTTTTAATGTAAACATACACATAGCATATAACTCAAAATTTAATTCCTAGATATATACCTAGTAAAATGAAGACCTCCATCCACAAGAAAACTGCCCATATGAAAACTTGAACATGTGCATTCTATCCATTCACAGTAGAAATAATCCAAATACCGATCAGAAGAATACATTTTAAAACGTGTTATATCTGAGCAACAAATGATATTCAGTTAAAAAAAAAAAAAACAAGGAATGAAGTATTGATAGATTCAATGAGGCAAATCTTAAAAAAATATTACGGTGAGGGAACATAGCAGATGCAAAAAGTTCTGATTGATTTCTATAAAAATCCATAAAAGACAAATTTAATATATATGACAAAAAACAGATAAATGGAACAAGGGAACTTTTGGAAATGTCTGTATTTTTGTATTGGTGGTTGTAGAGATTACACATGTGTATGTATACATTTCTCAAAATTCGTTAAATTGGACACTTAAATTGGATGCATTTTATAGTGATTATTATATATAGTAAGTTTGGTTTTAAAAGAAGGAGAGAGTTACCTATGGCCAGATGCTGCTGACCGGTCCAGGAAGGTGAAGACTGAGATGTCCACTGGACTCTGCAATGTGGAACCTACTGGTGACCTTGACAATATGTTTCATAAAAGGGGTGAAAACTAAATCCTGATTCATTTCTGAAGAAATGGGACATAAAGTAAAGACACTGGGTAAAGACAACTGTATAAGTACTTTTTTCTGTCAAGACAAGTGGACAAATTGGGTGGCAGCTGGTGTGGTTGGGCTTATTTGTTTTTAAGGCTTGAAGTAACACGGCACATGTATTTATTTGTGGGGATGATGACATAGAGAAGGAAAAATGGAGATAGCGGGAGCATGAAGGGATTGTAAAAAGATTTTGAACAGATTAAGGTAGAAAGTTTAGACTTAAAACGGGTCATCACACAAGAAGAGAAAGTCAAGTTTAAGGAAACAAAACACGAAGGCAGGTAGAAAGGATGGGAGTGAAGAAGTTATGCAATAAATGATCTCTGAGAGTAGCACGTAATATAGGAATGGGCAGCACTAATTTACATTTATAGGTCAAAAAAATCCTTCTATATACGTCTTTAGCATTGAATATGTTCTAGGTAATGCACTGGTGATTGGGAATACAGTGGTGTGCACAAAAAACACTGGTTTTTGTTCTCCGGGAGCTTGTACCATGGAGGGCAGGACAAATAATGTATCAGTAAATAATGAACAAATCAATACTATTTTATAAACTGATAAATGCAATGAAGAAAATGAAGCACTGTGTAATGGGCTAGAGAGTCCCTCAGGCATTGAGTGAAAAGGATTTTAGATAAGGTATTCAGAGAAGACCTCTGACGTGCTTTGATTTGAGGAGAGATCTGAATGAGAGGGAGCCTAAGGTAAGTGAACTGGCCAGAGGGAAATAAAAATTGTGAATTCAAGGTAAATAATAAAGCAAGTGATAAGGATAGTTATTACAAAGGCTTGCAAGCGGCATCTCATCCCCGGCTCTATACAATCTTATTCCCAACCGGATACCAAATTTGCAATGTCCAGACCAGGTCCAATGCTACTTTTCTAAAAGAGCTCCCACCCGGTGGGCAATGTATAATTTTAAATCTAGAAGAGAAAGGCACAGTAGTAAGGAAAACATAACAAGACACAGAGGCTGCGTTAATTTCCCACCTTCCCCTAGGGCCCTGAGCCTCATTCTGTTCTATTTCCTAACAGCTGGCAGGCTTTTGTTCTTTTCCTCTATAACTGTTTCTCCAGCAGGTAAAGCTCCATTTGGCATCCAGGGCATATGATTGTTATAAGCAGTGTCCCCATGACATTTCATTAAGCTGGTCTTTCTACACTTACCATCAGACTACTGGAGCCTTGTTAGAAGCACTTAATTGCATCCTATTTCTGAGGCTGTAGCTGTACATCAAGATTGTGCTCTCATGTTAATTTCTTTTTAGTTTTTCCCAAGGTCTTCCTGCTGATTAGAGTTTTAACAATGACTTTCTCCTTCTACCTCCCCTTCTTTATCTCTGCCTCTCTCCTTGCTTCCCTATAATTTGGGACAATGCTGTCGGCTGTAATAGGCAATGCTTTTTTGCTGATGTGATTTGTGTCTGCCCAGGTGTCAAGAATCTCTAAGTCCTTGTGGGATGCTGAGGTCAAGAAATCAAGGTGATGCCCACTTTCCAATATTCTCAGTACATTGATCTCTTCTCCATTCACTGATTGAATAAACTTCTTGAATATGACAACAACAACAACAACAAAAAGGCTCTTTAAAAAAACGTGCTGCTTCTGTGTTTAATTGGTCCTCTTGGGATTCCATAAAACAAACAAATCAGATCATCTGAATGTTTTAGGGTAAAGAGGATGAACTGGTTACCAATGTGTCTTTTGAGATTGATAATGTCTACTGCTGCTTTTAATAGCTGATTCTGTTTGAGCCTTTAAGATGGGCCAGGCACTCTTCTCATGCATTATCTCATTTCATCCTTACAACACTCTTACTTTTTCATGAGGCATATTAGGGTGATTGTCACTTTACAGAAGAGAAATGCAAAGCACAGAAATATTATGTCCCTCGACCAAGTTGCCTGGTTATTATTGGGGCCGGGGTGGGGGGATGCATTCAAACACATGTATCCTGACTCTAGAGCCTAGGGTCTTAAAGCTGCATAGTTCCAGAAGGGTAGGCCATTCTTCTCCTAAGAATGAGATGCTCTTTGACCTGAAGCACATGTTTCTCTTCTGTTTTGTAAGACACTTTATGTTCTCTCATATAGTCATGCATTTCTTCACGTCGACTCAGAATTCCAACAGGACTTCAGACTTTCAACTTGAATTGGACACAATTTGGGCAGCACGTTCCAAATGCCCCCACTGCCATACCATTTCAGTATTCAGCCTCTTTTCTGAGACACCACAACTGCCTCAACTGTTCTCCCTGCTTCTAGAAACACCCTCATTGTCCTCTACCAGCTGTCTGTGAGTTTTACGGCACACAGCTCTGATGACACTTTTCCTGATCCCAATATTTCCTGGGTGACCCGTGCTAAGTGAAGGACAGAGTTCTCATTGCTCAGCAATGGGTTAATTACATTTTTGGTTCAATCTACCAATCAAGCTGCATTTCCTGACAACCCCCACCCCCTTTTACATCCTATCCTATGCTTAATCATACCAAAGTACTCATTTCTCTCCAAAACACCCATATCATTGCTTATGCTATTTCTCTCCCCAGGAGTGCCTTTTTTCTACCTACCCAGATCATTTGTGTCCTTTGAAAACCCAGCTCATGAGTCACCTCTTCTGAGATGGATTTGGTGATCTTCTCCCTGCTTTCAGGCAGAACTAATGGATATGGTCTCCTCTGTCTGTTCATAATTCTTTGTGGAGATAGTTTAGTGTGTAGCAGTTTCCATCTTTTTGTGATAGTTAATCACATTTCTGCCTCTCACACAGATTGTGAGTTCCTCAAAGGCAGGAATCATGTCGTATGCACACAGTAGGTGATCATAAATCCTGTCACATAAATAAATGCATGAATAAACATTATATATTGCTGTACCACAAACCAAATAGATTAATCCAGCGGGCAGCATTTGCATAGAACACAATGGTAGCAATTACTGAGATTCTGGTCTCATTAGGTTGGGTTTATGCCTTTCTTTTCAAAAACAGTCTGTAGCAGAGCTCTGAGAGTGATTACTAATGCCTCTTTTCTTGGAATAAGGAAAATCACACTTAATAAATTATGGTGGGTTTCTCTAGGAAGGAAGGAAGAACAGATGTCTTGAATCAGGTACAACGCCAGTTGGGTAACCCTCTGTACCAAGTGTTGATCATGCTTCTTCCTCATTTTCCTCCATCATCCTAGCTTGCCGTACAGCCTAGAGATTTCCTTTCCATTCCATCTTCTAAATGAGCCAGTTTATTTGTCCTCCACTGCCCCTCCGAGCCAGCCTCCTCTTCTCATTGCTATTTCAGCCTTGGCCCATCTCACTCTTTTCCTCTGCTGCAATTAAATAACTTTCTGAGGTTTTATTAGGTTATTCTTCCAGAAGGTGGACTAGTGCCTAGGGGTATTGTGGAATAAAAACACCAAAGAGGACAGCCTAGTTATTTTCTATGGAAAGTACTCTGCACGACACACAGAGCACACTGGGAGGAGAAAGAGGGAGGAAATTTAAGGATTATGAAGTTTGCATATTTTATTTAACTGCTCTTTCCACCTGCATAAACACAATATGTCAAGCAGCTTTAAAGGGAGTTGTCCTCCATGTTTGCATATTAAGGACTGTGTTTGAGAGCCTCAGATGTGACATAAAGCGTGCACCGTAGGAGCTGGGCAGTGGGCCATGCATGATTCCCTGGATACAGAATCCTCAGGTCTCTCTGTGCAGCAACTACCTTCTTAACAAAATCTATACTCGAAATAGCCATGGTCTGAAAACCCAGAGCAGGGAAGGGGAGATCCTCATTGTACTTTCCAGAGTCTTGGTAAAAAATTAGAAATAGTTCAAACGTGTGTTCTGTGCTTTCCCATTGCCCCTTTTCTGCTCCTCCTCCTACCTAGATGTCCCATCATTCCTTCCCCACCCTAGAAATAGTCTTCAGTATGGTACATATGGTAACTCTGGTTTTTTGAAACCCCACCTTGATTTAGAAAATGATACTTTGAACACTGACTCCTGGAAGTTCTTGGATTCTGAAGTCATTCAGTCTCTCTGTATATATCTCACTCCCATTTTCTCATTGGAATTCATATTATTTATTGATTTATGACACTTTGGTTTTTAAAACAGGCACACATAAAACTAGAAGAACTGAACGTTGATATACTGCTTACACTCATCCATGTGAAATCCAATTTTTATCCCAGATTTTATGACTGAATACAGACATGTATCCAGAAGACATAGAAAAGAGTTTCCTAGGACCTTATCCAATCACTTGTGTGAACTATGACTGATGCACTGATACTGGATACATAGATCTGAGTCATCTTGGTCTTTCTGGCTTCTTTTCATATAGGAGTTGGTACAAATCATCCATCTTCTATTTTTGTTTTGTTTATCTACTCCGACCTCAAATAGTGTTTACCTGTAATAATAGGAAGCCAGTATAATAGAAATCCTCCAAAGCATTATCAGTGATAATTAGACTACTCCTTTCTCCATGGAAATGCTCCTAAATATCTACATGTTTGAATTTCTATTCTTCTAGCCTGCTTTAATGGACTGAATTCTAATACAATCTGTTTGGCATCAATATAAATGTTCTCTCATCTCAAAAGTGTCTGTATTTAAAAATGGATGTCTAGATACTTTTAAAATCTTTGTTTAATGTTTATTCAGTTTTGAGAGACAGAGAGCAAACGGGGGAGGAGCAGAGAGAGAGGGAGACACAGACTCTGAAGCAGGCTCCAGGCTCTGATCCTTCAGTACAGAGCCCAATGTGGAGCCCGAAGCCATGAACCTTGAGATCATGACCTGAGCCAAGTTGGATGTTTAACCAACTGAACCCCTGGGTGCCCATGGATGTCTAGATTTTAATTTCTCTCCTTAACAATGATCATGTTTGAATTTAACTAAGGCCTTCTTGAGACAAATCACACTAATCCAAATGGAAGGGTCACAAACTTCCGGTTCTAAGTTTTGGCCTTTCACATTTTGTCAAATTTTCACATGAGATGATACCTATTCTGCTTATGTAAAGGGGCAGAGCCAGCTCCACCAAGAACATAAATGACAACCCACCTCTGAAGGTGTTGTCATGTTCTTATTGCTAATGCTAGTCTTCCTAAGGCAACTGAAATTCAGTGAAGGATCCTTTCCTACTTGATGGAAACTTGGTAATTGGAGCCCTTGGTGACTTGACCTCTCTCCACTATACATAACTCAGATGGCTGGTAATAGTCATTCAAAGTCAATCTGTTGGGTGCCTGGTTGGCTCAGTTGGTTGAGTGTCCAGCAAGTCATGATCCCAGGGTCATGGGATCGAGCCCCACCCCAGGCTCAGCCCTGAGTGTGGAGCCTGCTTGGGAGTCTCTCTCTCCCTTTATCTCAAAAAATAAATGAATGAATGAAATATATATATGCTTTTAGAGTCAATTTGTGCTATTGCAATTTGTGCAATTTGAATCTTCCACTTGCTGCTTCATAAACAGAACACCCCAAATAAAGAAAGTATCTTCTAATTCTTCAGTTCCTCAAAATATGCGTCTATTTGTTGTTTGACCCAAGTTGCAGAAGCACATTTCCACATCACAAGAAACTTTATTGGTCCTCATTTGGATCATGTTCCAACTACAGATACATCTCTCCTACCACACCCTCTAAGAGCCCGTTTGCTGTCTGCTTGAGTGCTGTTAGTGAAGCATACATCCATGACTTTGGGGGGCAGCAAATCAAATCTTTGCAGGGTAGAAGTCAGTCTGGTATTGTTACGGAACCAGGCTGGAACGCTGACAGAAAAACCAAGCGGCACTCGGAGATCTTGGTGGATTGGAGATTTATTTTACACCGGCAGGCTCCAAGGAGAAGGTTTCTCCAAAGGTCTGAGCCTGGAATGCAAGTGGGGAGGGTAATTTATAGCTGACAGCCTCCATATCTGTGGGGGTTTTCGCGCACAAAGCAAACAAAGGAAGAAACCGGAGGAGGGGGTCTCTAAGCTAGAGACCAGAGTTTGTTTTAGCCCAATCAGCCATCTTTGGTGTACTTTATCCACTTCTCCAACAGTATGATTAATCCATCATTCACTGAGAAATTAATAATCAAGTACGATGATCAATTTACACTCTTGGCTTTTCAGATATCATGTGTACTTTACCCTTCCCATTCTCCCTCTTCATTCATAGTCCAGTAGTCACAGGGAGAAATTACTAAAATCCATCTGTGAGCTCTGAGTTCAGTGATGGTAAAAGGTGCAGTTGAGGGTATGCCAAAAGAGGATTTACATTATGTTTTAAGTTATGGACACACTATCTCATCACTTTTGACCACCTTACACCAAAAACTGAGAAGGAAGCGAAACTGACATTTACTGAGCTTTTGTTAACTTCAGGGTCAGGCATTAAGTGCTTTTGTTGAATATTTGAGATCCTGTTGTTTCCTTTATTACTCAGAACAACCCCGCACAGTGGGTGCCCTTAGCTGCATTTTAACAGAAGATAAGTCATCAATGATATAAGCTGGTATAAATGGCAGCATTTGAATATGAATCCAGGACTATCTAAACCCCAGTCCATGCTTTTATATCACAGGACTGTTGCTATGCCTAAGACTAAAAGGGATGTTTGCAAACAATGGCTGCGCTTTCTATATATAGTGCAAAACCATCTGCAAACCATCAACTTGCTTTTGTGGGTAAGCAACATGAAGAACAGCTATTTCAGAAGGCAGACCTAGAAAAGAGGTAGCAGGAAGTGAGGGAGAGAAAAGCAAAGCAAAGCAAACCAAACCAAATAAAACCAAACAAACAAACAAACAAAAAAAACACCTGTGAAGTGAGCACTGAGAAGAAAGAATCTGCTCTGGATCCTCTTTCTGTAGGACCCCAAAGTGATCAGGTCGTAAAGTTGCACCCCTTCAAGGTGGAGGCTGAGTAAAGGGCCAGGCCAGAGCAGAGAGAGCTCTCTTCAGCCTTCATTCCAGCACATTCAGTTTTGAGTGTAGCAAGCCCTGAGCAACAGTGCTCTGAACGCTGTTCAGTGCAATGCCATGTGGCTTTATGTTTACTCTGGGCATTTTTGTTAGCATTATACAATTTTAATTAACCCATTATGAACTATGGTGAGGGAAATGCCAAGTAGCTGAGTTTTCCACTTCCCATTCCTGGCCATGGCTGTTGGCCATAAAATAGTCTGTCTTCTAATTATGGTGGGACTTCATCTGCCCTAATATTATGCCTTCTTCAATTAAGAGTACCACAGCAGCACACACTTATTCTTTTAACAGCACAGCTGTTTCCTTGGATCAGACCCAATGACGTGCGTGCTAAAGAGTTTGAGGGAGACTTAAATCCCCAGGTTTCAGCTTCTGTCCCAACTGGAGTTCTCAGTACTTCCTCTCCTCCTCCCAGAGGCTGCACGACTGTGATATTCTGAGTCTAGTGTGGGTTGCCTCCTTTCAGCCAGTGCTGAACCCCCCACATGTAATACTGTCTCTCGGGGATCCTCTCTGGAGCTTTCTGAATAACAGGCAGATGGAGTCACGGAGAAGCATGGCACAGACGCTGTTGTAAAATGCTTTCATACATACTTTTAAGGCCATGGTGACTGAGCTTACGGCATAGCACCCTTTCTCCCCCAACCCTGTTAAACAAGCAGAGACAGCCTAAGGACCTATAAAAGACCACTGGTTTAAGGGTGCTTGATGCTATGGAGGTATAATTAATTGATAATAGTGAAAGGAACAATCCAAATGACAGCCCTGCCTTAGTTTAAAGCTAGGTTCTCTTTTCTGCTTATTATGGATCTTTGATAAGAAATACAATTGCTGAGAAGTCTGTTTTGCTTGCTGTTTGCTACGAGCATTGTGAGGCCTTTCCTGAATGTAACCCGCTGTGTAGTAGAATGGGTTGTAAACCTTCCTAAATGTAGTCTGATATGTAATGGAATGAGTGATTGTACATAAACTAACCGGCGTTTCTCGCTTCTGTAAACCTGCTTGCTTAGCACATTCCTCACCTACCCTCCCCTCTTCCCCCTTCCCCCTTCTTCCTCCCGCCACAAGTAACGGACAAAGCCTTCCCGCCAAAGGACAGACAAAGGACGCCCAATCAGAGAACAACAAATGTCCTTACTTTAAAATCAACTAATCAGGCCCCTCATAATTTGAAACCTCCCCTGTGCTATTTGTCTCTGTCTATAAAAACGCTGTACCAACCCTGATCGAGGCCTCTTGCGTCACCGGCGACGAGTGCGCAGAGGACCAGGTTCGAACCTGCAATAAACGACCCTTGCCACTTGGCTTTGACTTACGACTCTGGTGGACTTTTGTGGGAGGTTTCGGAACTTCGGGCATTACAATAGCTAGGGTTGTGCCAACCCACAAATCCCACCAGGACATGAAAGGAATGTTGGTCAAGAAATTTTGCTGCAAAGCCTAAGAGAAAGAGTGAGTGCTAATTGAGATCACGGACTCTCAATATTCTCTTATGGCTTCACTTAGTGTTATTTGGAATTTATAGTGAATTCTATGTGACAAAGACAAATTGGAGAAATTTTATCAACTGTTTCAAAATCAGTCTGAATTTCCCTTTATATTTTAAGATCTCACCTTAATCTCTTTTTGGCACCCATCCCAAATAACCATGAACCACTTGCCTACATAGTTTTCTGGTTCACTGAAATGATCATTCTCTTTTATTGCAGAAAAACCTTCCCAACTGTGTGTTTATTTGTGTCCCTTTGAGAAAAAAGATCACCATGTGCAGATTAGGAAAATACATGTAGATGTTTGCAAATGTAGGTCCATCACAGGTAAGTGATTGGCACAAACCTGTCTGAGAGGAAAATACCCCATGGTGAAAATGATTGATTGAGTTACGCAAGAAAAAACGTCAGCATAGAGAGAAAACTGACACAGTGAAGATAAAAGCAGAGAGAGGACTAAAATCTAAAGCCGAAAACTAAAATTAATAGGCAGGAAATAGCCATGTCTTAAAGGTATCATGAAGCTTATAGAAAAGCTTCGGTACAAATTGATAGGCAAAGAGATGTCAAGGAAAGTTTTGAGAACAAGAAGGAGGTGACTAGATGTACATGGTATATCATTTCATTGATGGCATGGTGAAGGATAAAGTTTAGAGTAGAATGAAAGACAATGATATCATTACCTCTGGTCCAGTTTCAAGATGGTGAAGGCCTACGTTCTAGGGTAGTAGCCATGCAGATGCAGAAGGGAGGGGAAATGTGCAACTATACAATGAACGAGCAAGATTTAAAAACAAGGTAGATGTGAAAAGTTAAGGGAGACTCAGCCATTCAGAATGCTTCTCAAGTGTGTAGCAGGACAACTGGTTTCAATTTGAAAACAGAGAAAAATCCCAAAGAGAGAGTAGTTTTAATATCACGGAGTTGAGGCGTGGGAGGAAGAGGATCTCAGTAAGGAGGATGAGGTTGCAGAAGGTAGCACCACCGGCTCTGCACAAAATCTACGATTCAACAGCCCTGAAGGAAAGCAAGATAAAGAACAGCAAATGCTGCAGGCAAGTCAAAAAGAATGAGGGCCGCCTGGGGGACTCAGTCGGTTCAGTGTCCAACTTTGGCTTAGGTCATGATCTCATGGTTCCTGAGTTCGAGCCCCGTGGTTCCTGTGCTGACAGCTCAGAGCCTGGAGCCTGCTTTGGATTCTCTGTCTCCCTCTCTCTCTGCCCTTTCCCTGCTCACTCTCTGTCTCTCAAAAATAAATAAACATTAAATTTTTTTTAAAAAGAATGAGGACTGAAACATTCTCATGATAGCAAGTTGGGGGCCACCAGTCAATTTTGCTAAGGCCTGTGGGCAGAGGACTGATTGCAGTTGTATGAGGAGAGAATGTGAGGTGAGGAAATGAAGACAGTGACCATGGAAGAAAGTGACAACAAAGAAAAAGAACCAAGTATGTAGTCTAGTTGTGCCTCCTTTGGAGCAAAGATTTCCATGCACATACCCTCTGTTTTCTTGAGAGAAGTAGAGAATACTAAGGCATAAAAACCCCACATCTTGGTGTGCCAAATAGGATGATGGCTTAATCACGAAAAGGGCTGAACTTTGTATTATCCCATTTGTCACTATTTTATTAACCTTAACGTAGTGTGTACTTCAAGATTCTATTTCTTCTTGGAAAGATCTGAACTGACTGAAGGGGCTGCTATTTCTGATGAGCCTATAAATAAGGGGAGAGTGAACAAAATTAAAGACTCAGGGTTATCTTCCCAAAGTGAAAATCTGAAAAAAAGTAGGTCCGTTCATATATCCAATCATTGGTGGAACTGAAAACAATTAGAACCTAAAAAAGGATGTCTCTAACATCCTTAACAGACCTGGAACTGTATCAGCAATTTCTAATGTGAATTCAGATGAATGTATATAGAAATGGATGAAGGAGTGCATGTGTTTACAGGCATAGATTTCCTGCATCGGTCTGCTGACAGGACCAATGAGCAATAACATTCCAATACTAATATTAATTTCCAAATCATTCTTTATGAAAGGGAACCAAGGGCCCTTGGGAAAACTGCTGATTCCTGGGCTTAGGTAAGACCAGAATAAGCAGCACTCAGAGCAGCACCTTGTGGTATCCAGAAATAAGAAAACTATCAAAAAGTAACAGAGATATTCCAAAGGACACAGAAGGCAACTTGAAGAAGCTCCCAAGGATCAACTCTGGAATAATTTGAGTGATATAGTAAATTACGATAAAAATGGATTATAATCCATATAATAAGAATCCATGTGTTCATTCAAATGTAAGTAAATAGTTGAATAAATAACCAAGTGGGAGATTACATAAAGCTCCTCCTCACAGAAGTCTCACTAATAAATGTAAAAGATACTATAAAATAAAAAAAACATTATTTGGCTAATATCAAGATAAACATCATTTGAAAAAATGCAATGAATGTTAAAGTTAGTTTGCAAAACTAAAAGAAACACTATTTACACAGCCTCAGATTATCTTCTCAGAAGATAATTGTGAATTAGAAAGGGCAAAAATGGCAAGTTTACAGTGGAAAAACCCGGAGGAAAACACCTTAAACCAATAATCAAAATTAACTTCACCATTAACAGCTTACATGAACATCATGTGCCTCCTGATACGATGCACTAAGAAGCATACAATATCACGTTGGTAGTATGTTTGCATAACTGCATTAACTCATGATAAAGCATTATGCAAACGTGAATTACAGAATATTCTGCCAGGTGTTTTCTGTTTAATTGTTGAAATCAACAAATGGCAGAATAAGCCTGAGGAATTCCTGCAGATTAAAAGGAGCAAGGAAGTAGAACAACTAAATGCAGTGTAGGAAACTGGAATGCATCTTGGACCAGCTAGAAGTGGCACAGATAGAAAAATTCAAATGAGGTCTCCAGTTGTGTTAATAATACTGCGTCAGTGTTTATTTCCTGATTTTGATCATTTTACTATGGTTGTGAAAGATATTAACAGGGGAAATTTGCAATTTGTAAGGCTAATATTTCAAAATTTTTAAATTTAAAGATAAAATGTATATATTCTTTTGTCATCATGTAATTTAATCTTTATTTCTAACTTGACTTTCTATTTTTATTCTACTCCTTTCCTGATATTAACAAATTCTTTTATTTTTTTGTTTCATTTCTATCTTTAATTTTAAAATATTTGATTCAAGTTATAATTTTCATATACTAAAATTTTCCAGGATATGCAATTTAGTTTGAAGTGTAATAGTGTTCTTTGCTTCCTGATTATTTGGAGGCAGGATTTTATCAGCTGAATATTTGATATATTGCATTATTTCGTCTTGTTTTAGTGGCTATTATAAACAGGATTAGTGCTTTAGTGTCCTCTTCTGTCTTGGAGCAAAATACAGTTTGATTCATGGATGGCTTTTTTGGGAAGTGAGGGGAGATGATATATTCTTCAACTATTTAGGTTTCCGGTGGTCTCATAAAATCTTAAATTTTCCCCTCTTGCTTATTTTCCTCTTTATATCCTATTCTCCCAAGAGAGACTTAGTTTTTACTCTTCTTCTCCAGTAACATTGCTTTTCCAATACTGCCACTTCTCAATCCTGTGAACTTGTATTTCTCTCCCTTATAGTCAATGATCTGATCAACCAGTACCCTTGCACAGATATCTTTTTTCTCTTCCACACCTTTTTTCTGTGCCCATAATTCTCAACAAAGCTTGCAATGGGAGCTGTGCTGGAAACAGTGTGTGTATGTGTGCGTGTGTTTGTGTATGTATTCATTTTCTTACTTATATGCAATTTGAAGTTGGAGTACTTATCTTTTACTTATGCTGAAGGTGTAGATTTGTGAGTTGCTTGTTATTTTTGTTTACTTATTTAGTTTACTGGAAAGGAGTGCAGAAATTTGGAATTAAATCAACATTACTTATTATGAGATTTTTTTGGTGGGGAGAGAGGGGCAGGGAGGGAGGTTGGGGAGGCACAGTGGGAGAGGGGGAGGGAGAATCTCAAGCAAGCTCTATACCCAGCACAAAGCCCAGTGTGGAGCTCAATCTCATGACCACAAGATCATAACTTGAGCCAAAATCAAGAGGTGGATGCTTAACTGACTGAACCACCCATGCATCTCTATGAGATAGTTTTAAACCTTATTTCTTTTCTAATATAATATTCAAGCTATGATTTTTCTACAAGAAAAAAATAACTTTCCTTTAAATTGCTACATTCTATACATTTTTATAGATATTTCCATTATCATTCACCTTGAAATATTTTCTAATTTCCCTCATCATAGTTGTCAGACTATGTAGAAGACTATATAGAAGTATATCATAATATAGACTATACAGAAGTATAGACTATACAAAAGTATATTATTTACCTTCAAAATATATGGAGAATTTTCTAAATATTACAGTGTCCTGATTTCTAAATTCATGATGTCACTCTATTCTGTAAACAGGCTCTGCAAGATTTCAACACTTTTTGAAATTTACTGAGGACTTTCTTGTGTGTGTATGAGCCAGCATACATATGGATCTTGGTTCCATCTGCAATTGAAAAGAATGTGAATGTGACTTCTTTAGTTGTTGAATGTGGTGTTTGATAAATATCAGAATGGATTACTGCTACTGATCTGCATTTAGTTTACTGTCTCCAATCTGCTGATAGAAGTAGCCATGAATTTTTCATTTTACTTCTTTTAATTTTAGATGTAGAATTTCCATTTGTTTATAATTCCTATTTCTCTGCTAAAATTCCCCATCTGTATTTATTATTATGACTATGTTTTCCTTTATATCCTTGAAAATATTTATAATGGCTGCTTTATGGTGCTGGCTGTTAATATCAACATCTGCCTAATTTTATGTTTTGTTCCTATCTCCTTTGAAAATGTCTAATTCTGTGTTTCTTTACATGTGTATTAACTTTGAATTATTTGTAGACACTGTAAGGATTTGTGATTCTGCTGGGTTTTTAAAAAAATTTTTAGCATTTATTTATTTTTGAAAGAGTGAGATAGAGCATGATCAGGGGGAGGGGCAGAGAGAGAGGGAGACACAGAATCCGAAGCAGGCTCCAGGCTCTGAGCTGGCAGCACAGAGCCCCACACGGGGTTCAAATTCACCAACTGTGAGGTCATGACCTGAGCCAAAGTCAGCCGCTTAACCAAATGAGCCACCCAGGTGCCCCTGGTTCTGCTGTTCTCTATCAAAAGGTTATAAGTTTTATTGTAATAGGCAGTTGGATTACTAATGGTTCTTTCTCAGTTTAATTCTTTGTTGGGGAGGATCTAGTTTTGGATCATGGCCCTCACTTTAGGATATGTTTCTTCTTCTTCCCTGGGCCTGGCCATTCTGGTGTCCCCGCTAGATATCTGAAATATCTAGCAAGTTCTATTTCAGGCTGTGAAATTCTTGACAAGTTCTCGTCACTCTCGCCTGGCCAAAACAACAATATCCCCAAGCCTTGTACCATTTTTTGGTGTGTCATTTTACCTCTCAGCCCTGCGACAGCTGATTTTCTACAGGCCTCACAGAATGCCTTCCTCCTTATAAACAGCCAGCAACTGGACCAGGACCCATGCTCCTCCTACATGGAGAGTCCTTGGTTACCCCTCTCGGACTGTTGTAACTTTCTTCTTTCCAGCACCCTGCCCTACAAGTTCTAACCATTCCACTTGAAGCTCAGAGTTTCAAACTCTACCTTGTCAATTCGTTGAACCGTTAACACTTCTTTGGCTCCGCCATTCCCGTCCCATAGAGGAAAGGAATCCCAGTGAAGAAAGCCTGGATCAATACAGGACTCAGAATCGATGTGTTCCTTCTCTCAAGGATCTCAATTCCACACTGCCTGTTATCCAGTGCATGGAGCCATTGCATCACATACTTTGTCAGGTTTTATATTTATGGTGGAAGGCATTTCTGTAATCTATACCTAGGCTCTCCTAAGAGACGTTTTGAGAAGTAATACTTTCTCCACATAATTACATATAAATCAAGTGGAAGATGAATAGTGTTTCTTAATGTGGAGAGGAGAACAATGACTAGGGGCTGAGTACCACCCTACTGACCAAAAAACTGTTCGTAATAAGATGCATAATGATAAAATAATGCAAAAATGTTGGCTCTGGTGGAATAATGAAAAGCAGACTAGTTCCACATTATGTTGTAATGTATGGCCACTAACAAATGACAAAGCTGAGCACTGAGTTCATTTACTTCTCTAACTTTACCCCACTACATCATCAGCCACTTATTTACTCCTCAATAGCTATTTATTATGATCCAGGCTCATCTCACACCCAAGAATGTCTTAGACGTCTGAAATATTTAAGTTAAGATTTTAAATGGTTACATTTAAATTCAAAATTAAATTAAAAATCTGAAAATGTAGGGAAGTGATTGTAGAATGTGTGGTTTTACAGAGTTTTCTAAGAAGAGCAATGAACGTAAAGCCACAAAAGGCAAGGTCAATAGATTTCACTATATAATTTTCTAATTAAAAAGGATCTGTTGTCAAGTATACACGAAAACGTTGAATGACAAAAGGTAACCTGGAAAAATTATTTGTAACATACGCAAAAGGAAAACATATTAATATATATTAAGCTATTACATATAATTTTAAAAGATATAACCAGAAATAAACTACAAACAAAAAAGGAAATTCATAGAGAAATATGTACTTCAAGGATATGAAGAAATATACACTCTCACCTGTAGCAAAAAAAAAAAATACATACATACATTGACACACAAAAACACTTAAATTTTTCACTTATGCATTTGAAAAAGATTAGGATATACTATAATATTCTGTTTCCAAGAATGCTGAGAAATGAGTATTCTCATATGCTGCAGCTACGGTTGTAAGTTAATCATTAGTAAATGTAAGAAAAGCTGTAAAAAAATGTGGAAGTTCTGTTACTTAGAAAATTTTGCTTCCAGAAATTAGTCCTGAGTACACGGTTATATTTATATTTGTAGATTACAGATAGATAGATATCTCCCTATAACATCCTATAGATTATGATGGCAAAGGTTCAGAAGCTACTAAATATCCAACAGTAGGTGTGAGAGTTCCATGGTTTATGATATATTTACATTATAAAAAAACTCTAACAATTACAAATACTATAGAAGACTATTGCATGTGGTAGGGAATACTGTTGTGATGTATTTTAATTGGGGAAAAGGAAAACGAAATTACACAAATAAAACACTCAACAATTTGGTCTCATTTGTGTTGCATTGATACATACGTGTCTAGGGGTTGTTTCGAGAGTGGAGAATTTCTCATCCTTTTTGAGTGTCTTAGTTTCTACAGTACTGAATACATATTACCACTGTAAAATATTCTTTTAAAATTTTATACACACATACACATTTTATACACAGAATTCTACAAAATTGAGATCTGGAGTGGTAATAAGTCTTTTGGAAATAATCTTTTAATATTTTTAATATGGGTACGTTACCTTCCAGACTAGTTTTCTTTAAGATGGAATCTTTTTAAAAAGTCTCTCCTCCCTGGAGCTTCATCCTAGTATCTGCATTAGTATCTCTAAGCAAAAGCTCAATGAGTGTGACTATCTGTGAAAGGAAACATCGTAACTGTTCCTGAGGGAGTGTGTGCGTGTGTGTGTGTGCGCGCGCGCGCATGCACACATGCAATAATGGGAGATGCCTGAAAAAAGAGGGGTCATTATTGACTCCCCAAATTCTACCACATATGATACATGAGGCAGGAACATTTCTAGGAATTTCTATTGCAGGCAGCTCCATGAGGAGATATTCCAGAGCAAGGAATCAAAGGGGAAAAGCAGACAGTCTTAAAACCAATACGCTCTCTTCCAAGAACCTAAGACACACGGGGATTATTCGACAAGCCTGATTCTAAAGAGGCACATGCTCCAACTCTGCCCACTGCGCACTGAGTGAAGTGGTGGCTGGTGGTCTGAAATCCATCCCAGAACCTTGTGATGGCAGGTTGCCAAGTAAATTCAAGAGGTAGCAGCTGCCCAGGAGCAACGGTGTGGCTGTCACCTCCCTGGACCAAAGAGCAAGAACTGGAGCCCATTTTGAACGGTTTCGGTGAGCAGAAGGAGCTGAATGGGGGGGAGGGCAGTCCAGAGTCAGAAAATATCTGCCAGCTGAGAAGCTGGATCATTGCTCTCAGAGCTTCTTTTCTAGCCCATCGCTATCTTTGGGGGTTGCCTCCATGGGATCTGCAGATTGCCAAACAAAATTTGAATTAGGCACAGAGTGAGGGAGAACTCGGATGCTTTATTTTGCTTCTAGGCAAACATATGCCTATTTAAAACTTAGTTTCTTCTGTGAATTTATTTGAAAGAATGTTGCGAATTCAGTTATTTTTCAAGGAAGAACGAGTTCCGGTTCTTGCTCCACACCAGGATTTTGTCACATTTTGCATCAGGAGAGCATTGCGTGTGCAGACTAACGGCCCTTCAGTGTGAAGGTCATTAGGATAAACAGTATAACGTGCAGCACTTTTCTGCCTGAGCAATGAGACACTCATTTCTGTGCTGCAAATTTACACTCAGGCTACCCAGGTAATAGCTCCATCTTCTCAGCTCAGGTCCCAGAGGGGACCTGTGTCCCTTCACCCAGAACAATTCCCAGCCCCAGGGCGAATTTGAGAACGGGTTTGCTATTCAGTGAATTACTTCCCTTCTCTTTGGTACTTGGGGTGAGCTCTAGGAGGTTCATAAATTTTACCTCTGCTGATGGGCTACTTAATTCTCCAGCCACCCTGTGAGGAGTTGAAGATTTATGGGAAGGAAACTACCAGATGCTTTTCTGCAGACTGGTCAGGGGCTTCACTTAAATCATTATGGGTGTAGAGAATTGGGGGGAGGGTATGAACGAAACCTCAACGCTTCAAAAATAAATCCTGAAGGAAATAGTCTTTGCTTTTCAGAATCCCCAATCATGATAGTAGGTTATGGGTCATGTGCCTATTTGGGGAACATCTGGGGTTCTGAGGTTGGCTTTGCAATGTCGAGAGCATCTCTTGAGATCTTTGGGATTTGATGACACCGTTCAGAAATCTCTTAGGATCAGGTGTTTTGTATATTCACCTTAGCCCTGATATGGGGCGAGGTGGGAGGGGTACGGGGAAGGAATGGTGAGAAAGAAGAGAGCTAGTTGATGATGGGCTTGAGAAGATTCTGCAACCAGCTGCATAGCCTGAAATTTTGTCCTTTTTTTCCAGCCTAATTGCAAACAGAAGTCCACCTGTCTTCGAATAAACAGGACGAGAAACAACAAAAACAACTAACTACTCAAAGATTCTGAACCAAGGGTCCTCTCTGGGCACAGGTGCTAAAAACAAGAAGGACTCAACAGCTCCCCAACCTCCAGCTTGGGAGGAAGATGGCCCCTGCTGCCTTATAACTGAAGTGTATAGACTGCTTTTGTCAAGTTGGCAGGATTGCTGTAGCTTTGCAGCAGCCTGCTCTTGGAGTTTCCTGTGAGAACAGCAGAGAGCCAGGTGCAACAAAGAAACTGCTATGTTTGATTAATGCACAAGATAGCAGCCATGGTTCTGCCAAGGCCTCCTTTCAAGACTCAGCACCGTCCTTTTGCAAGGAGCAAATAGTGTAGCCTTCCTCTTCAGAACTTGTCATACAAAAGAATCAACAACTTCCCTGACTGTCAGGAAGGCTGTAAGTGAAGATAATTGCTCTCCTTTGCACCTGCCTCAGCCCCTGCCATCATTCTGCAGCAGGAAGCTCTAAATATTGTGATTTACTCGGGTGGTAGTAGGTCTTTCTTAAAATGATGCCCTTTTATACTCACCTGAAGGCTTGAACAGTTCAACAGCAGCTAAGGAGTGGTGAGTGCGTCAAAGCGTGAGACCCTCGTGTCACTAATTCTCATGTCCTGTTCTCAACGGTGGGTACCAGAAGCTATGGGAGGTCCCTTATGGAAAGGTTTAGGTTAATACTAGGACACAGAGACCAGTCTTTTTTACTCCTAGGTTTCCCTGAATGAAGGTGAGTGGTAGGCAGGCTGCTGAGGTACATGGCATTGGAGGGATAATAGCACCACTTACAATAACAAGGAGCAGAATGGGCCACGGTGACCCACTCAGTGGACATAATATTTAAGGATAAGAGAAAGTACGTGGAAGTTGGGTCGACCCAAGTTTGGGGATTGCAGAATATGCCCCAAAAGACAAAGGGATAACATATTCTGGGTAACTAAAGTTGTAATAGAAATAATTGAGCAAAGGAATTAGAAGGTTTTACTGGGCCTGATTCCTTGTCCATAAACCATTTTAAAGACCATGGAGGTTCCTCTCTCTGTTCTGTCTTGGTGGAAATTTGAGGCTGTTTCCAGTGTTGTTGCCAGTATATACCAGGTTCCCACTCTGATGTCCGGCTTACATTTCCAATATACATGGGATATTTGTTCAAGAGACTGGGCAAGTCTGGACATTCCTCTCCAGTCTGTATTCTCTAAATGGGAGATTAAAGGCACTTTTCAGAAGCTACTGAGACACTCAGTTCTCATACTTTCGTTGCCGATGTATATTCCAAAAACATACAGACTTCCAAGAAACAGAGTATTTTTCTCTTGCCCTCCATTTTTTAAATTGGGATTCAGAGAGCTCCCCATGTAAACATGATCACTAAAGAATAAATCTCAACAATCTTATCTCTGGTGTACCATGAAGATTGACACTCTGCTATGCAAGTAACTCAAACTTCTATGTCTAATGGGGGGAGGGGGAAAGATTAAGTTAAACAATGAGAATGTGATACACGTGTCAAGGACAATGTGGAGACTTTTCTATTCCAACCAGTTACCCTGGCTGTCTTTGGACAACACCCTGGTCCCAGGTCCATGTGGGCTTGGGGTGGCAGCCTACTAAGTAGAAGTCAACTCTTAATTACGAGCAGTGCTTGCAGGTTGATGCACTCCACAAGTGATTTTGAGGATTGAGTGTTGTGGCCTCTATGGAATGCAGAATTCCCTATTCACAAGTTTATCGTCCTTTATTCTTTGGACTATAAATGGTGTTTTCACTGAGGTCTCTCCATTGGTTGGATGTAGAGACAAGCTGTCAAAGCTCCACCAGCGAAAACTATATTTCACAAAAACACGAGAGATAATGGTGTGTACCACATACATACAAGGCAAATGTCACAGAGCAAACACACACTGAAGACAGTTATCTGGAGTGTGTCTGCCCCCTCATTTGGGATCAGAAGTAAGCCAGCTTATTTGATAGGAGAAAAGCCTGTCCATCCAGTGTGCATGTGCAAGTGTGTGTGTGTGTAATAAAGTCATTATAGTTGATTTTTCTTACTAATACTAGACAGATCAAGGAGATTTTATGATAAACGTACGACTTGAATCTGATCTTGTAAGATAAACAGGAGTTCTATAGGTGGGAAAGAGAACAAGGGAAAGGATAGAATATAAAAGGAGATGAGGGAAAGTGGGTGAACGTTAGGTGCCAGAATACAGGAAACACGTGGGAGATGTGCCCAGTAAGCCTGGACTGGACTGCACTAGGGAGCGTGGGACTTGATAGCTGGACTCTGGGAAGACTACAGGAGGCCCTAGATTCTTATAAATCGTTATCTTTGGAGCTCAGTGTTCTGAACGGGGAAGTGATGGCTTGAATAAGAGAGTACTGGTCAGTGATGACACTGTGCCATCCTTTGCCTGTTGTCAAAACTTTTTTTCCCCCAATCTCAGAGCCAGGTAAATGAAGAAGTCTAAAAGTCCATCCCATAGCATTAATAGTTGAAGAAGGTTTGATGGGTTCCACCATGCAAATAACATAATTTTCTGGGTGCTACATTACCTCTGCATGGATCTCAAATTGACGTCACAAGAGACCTTGATTCCAGTTCATTAAATAATCACTTTCTCAAATTGTAAAAATGGTTTGAATTCAATGTGAATGATTTGTAAAGTACAACAAAAAATATTAACCCATAACCCCACCATTCAACACTCATGATTATTCTTTATTCTATGTCAAAATTTCCAAAATGAAGTTTTATGAATCTAGCATCCTGTGGAATTGAGTGAGTGTGATTGGTTAATAGGTACTACAGAAAAAAATTAAGTGGATAAATAGGTATAGAAAATACTAAGTTAAACAAAAATAGACCTTGATATATTAATATATTTTAAAATTACCCAAATTTAATGAAACAGGCTTAGGGGAATATGTTTGTGTGCATGTATGTATATGTGTATGTGTGTATATGTGTGTGTGTGTGTGTGTGTGTGTATATATATATATATATATATTCTTTTTCCCAAGTCTGTTGGATCATATGAATCTTATGGACTAGTGTCTACAGAGCAGAACCAGGAGGATGGAGGGGTGGTGAATGGAAAAATGATGCTCTTATTCCCTCTTGGTATGTAAGGTGTGTGTGTGTGTGTGTGTGTGTGTGTGTGTGTGCGTGCATGCTCAATTCTTTTAAGCTGCCAATCCATGAGGGAGGAAATCATTTTGTATATAAGTAGATCGTCTTCAAATGCCAAGTGACATGCCTTCATAAATTTTTATTTATAATCATTATATAAATGGAACTGCATATCACCTTAGCTCTCCTTTATTCCTCTTTCTGACTCTCCCATGAAGGGGATAAAGAAAGCTAGGATCTCAAGAGAGTCGTCTCAGGACTGTACAGATTTCAGTTCCAAATCATAAAATTAAATCTGAGAATGCCTAGCTTTGGCAATATTTCAATTTCATAGGTAAAGTATATACTGTGGAAATAAAAGCTCAAATCTTAGTAAAATTTGTAACAATTACAATGAGAAGCAGGGATAATAGGAAGTATTTTAAACTTCTCTTTAGTTAAATTCTTAACTGTATTTCCCTAGTCCATGCATATGTGTATGTGTGTATGTATGTTTTTCAATTTTTAAAAAGATGCATATCTATATCCTTTATAGAAAGAGCATCACATAATTTCACATAATTTCAGTAGTTACAAAAATTCTCTTAAAGCTTAAAAACAAGGAAGAAGGAAGGGAGAGAGGGAAAAGAAAGAGAAAAAGAAAAAAATGCTACAGTCAAACAGAAAACAGAAGAGAATTCTTGATGACGTGTAAATTGGACAACTCCGGCCAATTTACAGACTCTAGTGAACGCTACAAACTAAATGGCCCTTTACAGGCTCCCCAAGATTCCTTTAGCCTCAGCTTCTAAATCAACCTGAACAGGGTGTCCTGGAAACAAGCCTGTTCCTGCTGATGTTTTTCTTACATCTGGATTTACCTCTTTATCTGGAGCAAGAACAAACAAACAAACCACTCAATCTCAATCCCCTGAGTGTCATAATTTGACTTTTTGTAGAATGGATCAAGAGTGTTGCCAATCCCGTCCTTTTTTCCACCATTTAACTGCAGATGCTTTAGTCTCACTACGGGGAGCTCGCTTACTGCTCCAAACCAGTCTATCATGTACAAACCAAAGCAACACAGCAAATTGGTAGAAAAACCTATTTGAGGGTCTACTTTGTAGAAATATCTTACAGAAAGAATAATTACCTATCGCATTGTGATGTCAGGAACAAGAACATGGATTAATTCAATGTCCAAATTCCTCCCTTCTAAAATGTAGCCCTTGCTGGCTTGTTAAAGACCTAATTGACATTGCTGAAAGTTGATTCCCTCAATTTTGTTTCTTTTTAATTTGTTTTTAATTAGGTAATCTCTGTGCCTGTGGTAGGGTTCAAACTCACGACCTGGAGATCAAGAGTTACATGTGCCACTGACTGAGTCAGCCAGGCACTCCCAGTTTTACTTTGTAATTCCTGTGTCGACACAACACCTCAAAAGCTAGGTAGTTGGAAGGACGCTATGCACAGTGAGTGAGGGACATGTGTTCCTTTTCTGGCTGGACTAGTAAATAACTGTGTAATATTAAAAACCTCACTTTTTCTTAGGGAGTCTCACTACTTATCTATAAAGATTAGATTTTATGAGTTCAAACATTAAAACTCCAGGGGCTCCTGGGTGGTTCAGTCAGTTAAGTGTCCAACTTGAGCTCAGGTTGTGATCTAATGGTTTGTGGGTTTGAGCCCTGCATCGGGCTCTGTGCTGACAGCTGGAGCCTGGAGCCTGCTCCAGATTCTGTTTCCCTCTCTCTCTCTCTCTCTCTGCCCCTCCCCTGCTTGCACTCTGTCTCTCTCAAAAATAAACGTTTAAAAAAAATTTTTTAAAGACTTTGAAATTCCAGAGAAGATATATCTTAAGTTATTATTAACCACTTATGCTTTGGCGCATGGATAAGTTTGAGATTCTTTCCTGGGAAAAGATTTGTCAAGGCAGGAAGAATTAGGGTTTTTTTTTCTGTTTCATGTGGAGAATGGTCAGAGGTATAAGTGACATAACTGAGGGTGATAAGGCAAATTTTACAGCATAATTTTGTGTGTATGCTGGTGATACAACTTACAGGAAACAAAATATTTTTAAGTTCAGTTAAAAAGTTTGATTGCAATGGGGCGCCTGGGTGGTGCAGTCGGTTAAGCGTCCGACTTCAGCCAGGTCACGATCTCGCGGTGAGTTCAAGCCCCGCGTCAGGCTCTGGGCTGATGGCTCAGAGCCTGGATCCTGTTTCCGATTCTGTGTCTCCCTCTCTCTCTGCCCCTCCCCCGTTCATGCTCTGTCTCTCTCTGTCCCAAAAATAAACATTGAAAAAAAAAAAGTTTGATTGCAAAATCTTAGTTCTTTCCAAACTGACCAGTCCCCTTGCATTCTCTGCCATACTTTAAGACAGGAGCGGAAGGAACTTATTCTCAAGATTCAAATTTGAAAAACCTTATCATTGCTTTATTGAATGTTTTGCTTTGTGTTACTAATGCTTTTCTCAGGTTTCCTGTCCAAGGGAGCGTGCCAAGAAATATTTTTGAAATGCTTCCGAAAGCTAACTGTAGCTGAGTAGTGACGCTTGCTCTCCCACCCTATGGAAAACTTTGCTCCAAATGTTCCTGAAGCTTACCAGTAAAGAATTTCTTGTAGAAATAAAACTAGTTAATAGGAGATGGAGGAGAAAAAAAAACTTAAACAGCTGCAATGCTGAGGTATTTGCATTGGAAAGATAAGATTTACTCATCAACAGGAAATAATAACAACACAGGAGGCAGAGAGAGAGAAGGAGCAGAAGCAGTGAGGACTATAAGGTACAAGAGGGAAAAGAGAGTGAGGGTAAGGGATGGAAGGAAGAGTGATTTCTAAGCAGTTGAAAACTATAAGAGAAAGAAATGAAGGAAACAGGACTTTAAATGTTGTTTGTTTTATGAAATAAATCCCCCTTTAATGGTAACATAGAAATGTATGTAGGGACTGGACTTACTTTAAATCACTTCTAATCGTTTAATTTTCATTTTTCAGTTCTAATTTTTTAATGTTTATTTTTGAGAGAGAGACAGAGAGACAGAGCGTGAGCAGGGGAGGGCAGAGAGAGAGGGAGATACAGAATCCAAAGCAGGCTCCAGGCTCTGAGCTGTCCTTACAGAGCCCAACATGGGGCTTGAACCCACAGACCACAAGATCATGACCTGAGCTGAAGTTGGATGCTTAACCAACTGAGCCACCCAAGTGATACTCAGTTTTGCTTTTTAAGGAATTCTGGAGGCCCAGAATTTTTTTTAATTGTGTTATATTTCTATTAATCTGACCTTAGATTTATTACAGTGACATCTCTTTGCTAGTTCATATTGAGTCTGTAGCCAATAGAAACTGCTAAATGCTTTGAACATGAAACGCTAGGTCTGGTCACTCCTTTATTTGCATAACTGATTAGCAACATGTATACAAAAATTTACATTTTCTGTTAAGTTTACAGCTGTGAATTTTGTCCTGTGACGTCAAGAAATTTGCAGTATTTTCCCCGATAGCCCATATTTTACCTCTCCCAATTAGAATGCCTTTAGCTCCAAGTAACAGCTACCTATATGCAATTCAGTTAAAGAAAATTAGGGATTCGTAGATCATTAAAGTAGACTTCGAAGATCATTGATACCCAGGGATTGAACAATGTCATTGTTGTTTCAGGTTCTTCCTTACTCTCCAGTGTGCTTTCCACAGCTTTGTCATAAATGAGCCACCCTCACGGTCACACAGCAGCTGCCAGGCATGGTCAGGGCTACCACTTCCTTGGTTACATGTAAGAGGGCAAGTGTACCTTTCATGGATCTCCCTTAAAAGTTAAAGATTTTCCTAGATGCCCCTAGCAAAGTGCTTCTCGTTGATCAGATTACAATGATATGCTCATTTCTGAACCACCTCTGGCAGAGAAATAGCGTCTTCTTTAGACGAATCATGTTTTCACCTATGAGAACAGAGTCTGCTCCTTCAAATAGAATTGTACTTATGTTTGAAAGGAAAAAAAGATACTAAATCAGTCATCTACCCATCCTATTACAATAACCCTTTCAGTGTCGGGTCACTGATCCTCTTTGGATTATGTCTTTATCTGATTTTTTTCAACAAAACTGTTAAGATGAAATGCAGGAATCTCTCCAGAGATCACTTTTCAATGTGGCCCCCATTTGTTAATTAACAGGCTAAGTGTTAATTTAAAAATCACTTATAGATTATTAACGCATTAGGATCTAGTGTTTCTAAAGTGCAATATCCATTGTGAGATAGGTTTTAACTTGTGGCTGTTAAAGACAGTCCAAATATTTACCTCACACCTACTGTGTGCCAGGGATATATAATGAACTGCATAAGCCAACATGACTGTTCTCATGGAGCTTATATTTTAAATGGGGTTGGGGGCAGGTAGTATATACGTCAGCCACCTTCTTAGCATATCAGACTGTGATAAATATGTAAAAATCAATCAATCAATCAATCAATAAAAGCAAGAAATGAGAAAAGGAACATCAGGGTTTGTGGGATGGTTAATTATAAAAGATGGCTACAAAGCCTCAGTGCAAAGGAAGCAAAGGTCTGAAGGAGAAAGGAGAGTAAGATGTACAGATATGAGAGGAAAGGACATTCCACACAGACGAAACAGTAAGGCAGAGGGAAGAGTTCAGAAACCAGAAAGGAGACCTGTGAGAGAGAAACCAAAGAGAATACTCCAGGAGGAGGTCAGACACAGGGCAGAGGGGAGGGTAATTCGTGCTGGGTTATGATGTCACGGGTCATTTTTGTGATTTTGGCTTTTATTCTTATGGAAAGAACCATTGGAGAATCTCACATTGTGAAACATCTAAATTAGGTCTTTAGGGGCACCTCCATGGCTCAGTCGGTTAAGTGTCTGACTTCAGCTCAGGTCATGATCTCATGGTTTGTGAGGCTACGTGCTGACAGCTCAGAGCCTGGCGACTGCTTCAGATTCTGTGTCTCCCTCTCTCTCTGCGCGCCCTCCCCCCACAAATAAACATTAAATTAGGCCTTTAAAAGTATTTTTCTGGCTACTATGTTTGACAGCAAGTTTTAGAAGGTAAAGGAAGAAGCTGGAAATCACAGAAGACCATTGTGATAATTCAGGTGAAAAACAATGGTAGAAACAGCATGTGTTGATAAGAAGTCAGTTTCTGGATAAGCACAGAGGCATAGATCATAGATTTGCTGACAGATTGTAGGTGGATGTTCTGAAAAAAAGAATCACTGGTTACTAAGTTTTTTAGCCTGCACACCTGGAATGACTGAGACGCTATTTGCCAAAATGGGAAAGAACACAGGAGATCTAGGTTTGGGAGAGCAAAAGTGTGGTTTTAGGTACATTCAGTTTGAAGTGTCTGTTAGACATTAAAATAGAAGTATCTACAAACAATACGGTATGCAAGTTTGCAGTGCAGAGGAGAGATCCATACAGATAAACATTTTAAAGTCATCAGAGTATACAGATCAGGTGAGATCACTAAGTGTAGAAAGGAGAAGTAACCCAAGGTCTGAGACCTGGGAGCACACTTAATTTTAGAAGTTAGGGAAGCAAAAGAGCACTAGGCCAAGGAGTCTGAGAGGTCAGTGGTCAAAGGGGACAAGTGGGAAAGAGTTGTCTAAGGAGCCGAGTGAGGAGAGGTCTCCTGCGCGGGGAGTAGTGAAGTTGATCAAACCCTGCCCATGAGTCAGGTTGATTGGAGCAGATGAGGCAGGGTATTGGGGATAAAAGAGACTGGGTATGTTTCAGAGGAGACTCGAAGAGGAAGCATTGCAGACACTGAGTTTAGACGACTCTGGTGAGGAGTTTCGCTGTAAGGCAAGCAGAGAAAAAGGGCAGTAGCTGAAGAAGGCAAAGTCAAGAGAGTATTGTTGATTTTTAAGGTGAGGGGGAGACAGTATGCTCACGCACTATTAAAAAAAAAGGCACAGAGGAGAGAGAGTAAAAGATGATGAGAGAGAGGGCAGAATTCCAGGCACAATGCCAATGTCCTTTAGTTAAAGAGGTGCTATGACATTTAGTGCATACTTGTTCTAAATGTGAATAGATAGCAAATGAGTCGTCTAGAGATGCCACAAGGAGATTAGGAAGCAGTAACAGGTAAGTATCTTTATCTCTAAGGCAGATAGCCCATTCACAGATGAATGATGGATACTGTAATATATTTTATCCCTTCAAAAATTTAGTTTTATACTAAAAATACATTACCATGTGTGATCACACAAGATTATAGTGCATTATACATCCATAAAAATATCCTTTGATTGCATTAAAATTAATTTTATGATTGATTTGAGAATGATACAATTAAAAAGACATAAAGGGATGCTGGGATCACTTAAAGAGAGGGGCAAAAAACAGACTAACTGGTGCTTCCCAGACTGATAGACGCATTAGTGGAGTTAAAGTCTAGGAGAGCCTCAGTGTTTTAGCTTATGTTATTGCATAAGGAAATTTAGACACTAAAAAGAAGACAAATACATTATTTTACAGTTTTTATGGGTCAGGACTTCAGATTTGGGTTAGCTAGGTCCTCTGCTCAAGGCCTCAGGAAGATTGAATTCAAAGTTTCAGCCATGACTACAATTCTTATCTGAGGTCCAGGATCCTCTCCCAAACACTGATTTTGGGCAGAATTCATTTCTTTGAAGCAGTATGACCAATGTCCCCATTTTCTTGCTATCAGCTGAAGACCTGCCCTCAGCTCTTAGAGACCACTGTGGTTCTTTGCCACAGTACCCTGATTTTTTTTAGTAAATTTTAGCTTCTTTTAAAGGATCCTCTGATGAGGTCTGCCCCACCCAGAATAATCATTTAATTCAAGTCATCTGATTAGCAGCTAATCACAGGCGTGATGCTCCATCATATTCACAGATTTCTCATACTCTCTAAGGAAGGGGATTACCCAGGGTGTGTAGACTAGGGGGTGGAAATTTGGGAGGCCATCTTAGAATCCTGCCTACATGATAGTAAATCTCTCAATGGAAACAGGCATCAACACTAACTACCCTTCTTCGTGTTTTGGCTTTATCTGCCTGGGAAGGGGAATGAATATAGAGCTTTGGGAAGAGTATTACATGTTGGACAGTCCCCAGGAGGGAGAGACCATGCTGAACAAGGATTGCCTGCAGTCATAAAGGAGATGGCCACTCTTGTAAATATCATTCTATTCTCAGCCTTTCACCGACCTCAGCTTCATTATGAGTTTCATCAAATTCTGCACTGTGAGGCCATCAAAACAATATTTCATCTCAGAATTTATTGGCTTGGTTTATGCTTTTACATGGCTTTAGGATTACAGATTTACTAAGTTACATTGATACGAGTAAGGTACAACGTCTCTGAAGGATGGGTCAGAAGGACTTGTGGGAGGAAGGACAGGAAGCAGGGAAGCCAGTGTTGCCCAGGGAGTGAGTGGGGAATGAGGAAGCTAGCCAAAAGGCTAGGAAGTCTATCCAGATTGCCAGCAGAGAACATCTCACGCCAGAATGATGGCAGAATGAAAGAAACAAATGTAGTTATTTTTCCCTGTAGGCTAATACAACTTCTGTCAGAGGCCACTACAACTAAACAAAAATATCGTGAAGCATCTGAAGGCCAACTATACCCACCTCAAAGTAGACAAAAGACTTTTCCTACCTGAGCTCTAAAATAGAAAGACCTGGAAAGCATAGAATGACCTGGGGAGCAAAAAATGCTCAGGCCCTGGCAGTCTTGGTGGTAAAAACCAATTGTCCAATTTTCTGGAATTTGTGCAACCTGGTTGTTACATATGGTCCCTATTAAAAATTGAATTGTAAAAGCTTACAATTAAGTAACTTCTATGAAAGCCAAAGGTAATAAATACTTGTAGCTCATTACTTTCTAATTACTTCACTACAGTTTACTACTATGTATGGTATTGAGTTTATGTCTATTATATCCATAGAGTGGAAATACTCTGTACCAGTGGATCGCTGTGCATTTCTTCCCAAACTGTATTCAATAATGTCACTTTACTGGTGGCTTGAATTTGTCCATGGCGTATTTATACCACTGAAATCAGGAAAAAACAACAAATCAGGATTGATTTAGTGCTGAAGTTGAAAAAGGTTTCCATCTACTTAATATAATTTGCAGAAGGGTGAGAGATAGTTTCGTAGCACATCACATAGCAGATTTAATGATAATAAATCTATTAGGAAAAAGCTAGTAAATTAGGAAGAAGCCCTATTTGTCAAATCATGGTTTATTGTAGTTTGGCTTCAAATACAAAAATCTGGCATAAATAAACAAAAACATTCTGCAGGAATTGATTGGCTATAGGAAGTTACGATAAAGAGTAACGCATACTTGTATTATGATTTATAAGTTTTCTGTTATACATCCTTTATATCAGTACACTTGAAAAACACACCCACCCCCCCACACATATATATATTTGTGTCCCTCCAGCCCAGAGATTGATAACAATTGATAACAATCAATCTCAACACCACTGGGTCTAGGCCAAAGATGTAATTTGCGTATAAGGACATGGGATTAGGTCCTGACTCAGCCACTGGTTTATGAGATTTGGAAAATCATTTAACTTCTTGGCTTTAGTCTTCCCTTCTGTAAAACAAAGAGATCAGTCTGATATGCCCTCCTGACAGGATTTCTGTGGAAAATCAGTGAAGTAATGGATGTAATGGTCTGAAACATTTTAGTAGACAGGAAAGCCCTAGTCCTTGCCCTCATGGAGCTTAACATCTCTGTGTGTTCTTTGAAGATTCCCCGAGTGTGTGAGCCAGAAGCTATCCAGAGATCACCCGCCCAAGCCCTACACTTTATAAATAAGGAGAGCAGACTATTAGATCGAATTGCTGAGTTTGTGCAGGAACATGGGCATAGAGTGTGTATATGTGCAACATGGCATTTTTCCATTCTTAATCTAAGTAATTTCCAAAGCCAATTTTAATAATGTAAACTAATTAGAGGAAAATAACATATCCCAACATATTATTCAATATATAGACCAGGAAGAGCACCCCAGCATATTACAAGCTGTGTCATCTATTTCACTGAAAGCATTTAAGAAAGAACTTCACTCACACAGCTTCTTGAAAGTTATAGAGCAGGGTTGCTCTTTCAGGATCCTCGACACTAGAAAGATTTAATATTTAAATTGTAAGAAAAAAGGCGCACGAGTGTTATTTAATTCAAGGTAAATATCTCTTGCCATCTCCAGTTGAATATTAAAATCTCTTTCAATATCACAATTGGACAATCATAGTGATTCAGCTCATCTGATTCAAAAGTTTTCTTTGCCTTTGCCTTGTAGAAGTCTTTTATCCCTTGCAGTTGTGCAAGTAGATGTTAGTTTTTAAGTGCTCAGTAAATCAGCAGATTCCTGTTAGGGGGAGAAGTCTGCATTGACCAGCTGAGGCACAATGTACGGTTTTGCACCCAATATATCCTGAATTTTGCTGCAGTCTTTTTAAACACCTGGACCATGAGGCTACTTGATCTCAATGAAATACAGACAACATGGATCCATACCTCAAAGAGACTGCATTATCTCCCCGTAAGCACTGATTGATGAGTGAATTAAATGTATGAGCATGAAGAAGCTAGCTGATGATGCAAACAGCTTCCCACTGCCTTTGCGTGGCACATTCCAACAGCTCCACAAAAACCTGGGGTCAAGTCCTGAGTTGTTATCGGGGGGTTTCCTTCTGCCCAAAGCCACAAGCAATTCAGACTCTTATTCTAGTAGGTGAAATAATGTCTCTCTATAGTCATAAGTTCTCTTACAGGTTATTAAAATGCAATTTTCATAAGGTTTCCCCTGCTTTAAAGCAGGATTGCCCCCCCACCCCACCCCCAAATAAAAGCCACATCTAGAATCATTTGCCACTTAATTTCTTTTGCCTGTTTGGAGTTAAGAGCCTAGTCACTGCATTAACATGCTAGTAGCCAATTGCACTTCAGGTTTTCTTCTCCTCTAATGATTTCAGGTAATTCAGAGGTAGAAGAGAATATGATTAATGACAGAGGATCATTTCAACACTTCAGAGTTTATTAATCGAGTGTTTGATACACTGGGGCTCTAACTGGAATGCCAAATTGCCGGTGCTCGTGTGCCACTTCTAGATGAATCTTAACACATGTAAATCTGCCGTACGTGAGGATGTAATTATGACACGATGATGGGATGACTCAGGGACGAGGTGACGTCTGCTCGTTGGCTGTCAGAGATTATTCCTGAGTCACTCACACTTCACTGGGTGCTGGGAAAGGCTAGTCCAATGTTCAAGCTTCTGTAAAGCTTCTCGCTCAAGTTGTTTTTTTCCCTCTTTCTCCTAAGTCCTGAGACAATGCTGGCCCTGAAACCAAACTCCTGGCAGAACAAGCAGTAAGGATAACTGGAGAAAAATCCAAAGGATGTGAATAGGATTAAGTAGTTTGATAGATCTGGTCTGGCCTTGCCATTCTCTGTAAGAAAAAGCTATAAAACAGTGACAGTTCCATCATTCACATCCAAAAGACTTCCATGGGAGAAAAAAAAAAAAAAAGGAATTCCCATAGGATTTTCCCAACTGTCTCCCAATCAAGCTATCTTTTAGTTTATTTGATTTTGTAGTGATCAGGGTAGATAAGCTCAAGTCCCTTGTTATTTCACAGCACAGAAAAGCAATTTTGAATTTCTATTGATTTTTCCAGGTGTGGGAGGAAAAATATCACAAAGCCCAAATGTTCACGAGTCTTGCCCTCACTGAACCCTTAGAGTCACTACCAGCTCCACCTTTGGGGGAATCCAGGTTCAAGAATGCTCAAATCTCAAAACAGAAAACAAGTTTCACTCAAAGACTGTCTTAAACCATTATATTTCCTGGATGTCTGATCAGAATTTTTCTTTTGTTTGCAGGTTGGAGGGAAGTAGCAGATTTCTACCCAAATATTTTTGTCCAAGTAAAACTAAGGCTCTGATCCAAGCTTAGACCTGAAGCTCATGATAAAATGTCCAATCACTGTATAATGTCCTTTGCAGAAATGCATTAATGGCAACGGACTATGATGCTTTAACCGTGAAGAGTTTTAAAATTAAAAATTAGATGTCACTTCAGCATGCTATACCTGTAGACGTGTATTTGCCGTCTTTGGTAAACTGGCAATTAAGAAAATGCTTGCCTCTGTAATAGACCATGACAGGCCTGGCCTTCCATCATATACAAGTGATAGATCCTTCCAAGCCTTGGAATATGGGATCATGATTCTCAGGGTTTCAATTTGATAAGTAGGTTGACAGTGTTTAAATAGGCAACAACTTAAAAAGGTGGAAGAAAAATGTCACTGAAATCGGCCATTTACAATTTAAAAAGAATTTGCCTAGCTCTCAGCATTTTTTCTGTGTAGGAGTCCACTTTCCCCGGTCACCCCAGAAGATCACGTTCTTCTCAAGCTGTTCATCTTCTCAAGACAAAAGGGTCTTTCCTAGGCAGGTATCTGCAAAGAGAGCCTTCTGTACAGGTCCTTGAGAAGAGACCCAGGCCATGTCCCAAGTATTTGCCCTCGAAGTCCTACTGAATGGCCAGACAGAGGGACACTGAGTTTTTCCCCAGGGTTTTCTGAATCTCTCTTGTGAACAGATCCCAGATAAGTCTATAAATCCTTAGAACAGGGGTACCCAAATTTTTTATTATAAATTCCTAATTGAAAAAAATGTAAACATTCATGCATGTATATATATATATATATGTATTTATGTGTATATATGTATATATATGCTTATCCATAATTGATGTAAGTGTGCTATTGAGTATGTACATTAAAAATAGACTCTAGTTTAGACGTAATAGGGTGAGGTTGAAAGTACATATAAATAGAAGTTGTAGTATTCCTCTTGTGTTTTCCTCATCACAGAGGACCATCAAGCATGGCCCCTGGGGGGCTGCACTGCACGTGTAGACCAGGGAAAGACACGCTTGACACAGTTTAGGATTTTGATTGCCGAGCACGACTAGGACAAGAGGAATCCAAGGCCCCTGCAAGAGAGTCATTCCTTTCAATTGATGTCAGCTTTGTTCATTTAGGATCTGACTGCTGTTCTCTGTATATACTTTATTTCCTGAGTGTGTTGTCCTTCCTAGGTGATCTATTTTCCTCATCTTTACTCGTCCCTACTTAAAGATCTGATGGAGATATTGAGAATCCCTTATGTTAGAAAATCAAGTTATTCGGGTGCCTGGATGGCTCAGTCGGTTCAGCGTCTTTGACTCCGGTCATGATCTCGTGGTTTGCAAGTTTGAGCCCCATATCAGGCTCTCCGCTGTCAGCACAAAGCCTGCTTTGGATCCTCTATCTTTAATGTTTATTTATTTTTGAGAGAGAGAAAGAAAGAAAATTGAGTTATTCTTTGTACCTCTGTAGCATGAGGCTTGGGGACTGGGTTTCCTTTTGATGGACTTCATCTAAACGCCCCTTTAATTCACGTCTGCACTCCTGGAGGAGGTGATGAAAGGGAAGGTGTGCAACGTTTCCCTGCTGAGCGTCCGAACAGCTGCTGCAGCACGTCTGGCAGAAATGCTTCTGGAAAAGTGCTGTGAATAGTTATTTCTAAAGCTCCTTAGAGACTATGGAGGAGGTGTGCTAGCATCAGTTATTTTATGGCTGAATTATCCAGTTTGAGAATTATCCAGTCTCATGATTCCTTTTCTCTCCCATTGCCTCCCTGATGTCATTGATGTGTAATCCCTTCATCAACATGTGGCTAGGGACAGGGAATTAAAATCCACATTGGCCCTTTTGGCTGCTTCACACTACCTGGGCGTGTATACTCTTGGGCTGCTCCTCATATGGGCAAAGCTCTGCACTGTTATATGCTTAATTCATCTAATAAAAATATGAAGTAGAAGTAACTGTAACAATGTGTGAGGCACACTTAGGCTCTGTGACTAAGCATGTACCTGGAAAACAATGGTTTCCGTAGATAAGAAAGGGGGGGGCACAAAACACTTTAAAGGGAACTTTGTTAAAATTTCAGTGGGTGGAGAGATTTACATCAAACAATGCAAATATCTTAAAATATTGCTTGCTCTAAAATCAGATCCCTTGGTCATTTCCAAGAGACCTTCAGTCTCTGGTCCATTTGCTCAGGCTTCTTTTCCTTCTCTCTTCATTGCCCTCTCCCTTTCAGTAGCAGAACATACACTCCTCCTCTCTTAAGAGCAATTTTGTTCTTTTTACCACTTAGCTCCAAACACAGGTAGTGAGATCTCTGCTAAAGCTTTGAAATTTTGATTTGGAAGAACCCACCAAGTTGAAGCCAGAGGGTTCCCAGAGCTCTTTGCTGGTTTATCCTCCATGATTCCCCACACCCCCATTTCCCAAATGTCCACATGCCAGGGAGGCCTCTGAGGGACCAGGGACAATTCAAAAGCCACTAGTGTCAGTCCTTTGAAAGACTCCAATTGGTTAGAAGAGTTCCAACGCTTAAAATAAGTGTAAGAACACCAATAGAGCTAAATTCCTCCATGATAGCTACACAAAGAACTCAAGGGGAGCTAATTCATTTTTGTCATCATCACTTTCTAATGCAAAACCTTTAATGGCTCCATATTACCTGATGAGTTAGATTCAAGTTCCTAATTAAAGCATTCGACTGTATCTACCAGAGGTTCTTCTTCTGTTCTAGCCAACCAGACTTCTTGCTACACACCTTCCACTAACCCATTTTCTTCTTCCTGTCTGGACTCCTGCTACTTCCCCAGCTTGTAATGGGCTGCCAAAGAATTGCCTCTACCTCTGCTTGTCAACACCCTGTTCTTCCTTTCCTTCCAGCCTGTGGGTCACTTCTGCACCATTAACATCTGCATCTTCCAGCAAGCTACATCTGTCCTCCCACTCAACCTCCCCAGCACCCTTTCCATCTTCAGTGGCATATTCTATTTCATTAATCTTTTCTTTTACTGGTCTTCTTTTTTTCCACTTTTTTTTTTTCGATTCATGCCATTCGTTTCAAGATTAGTCTCTGCTTCACTGCATGTCTTCCAGAGCCTTCCACATAATCGGGGCTCCATCAATTTAGGTTGAAATTAAGACCTACTCCTGACCTGGGTTGGACTGAATTAGGCTTTTCTTTCATTGTTGAGAGAATATTTCCAGATTATGCTGCAATTTACCAGTCTTCTTGATAAGATAAATGTTCTCCTTCTATGGTCACTGGACTTGCATTGTCTACAAATATGTGCTCATCCCCTACTATTCTCAGCCACCCTCACTGTTCTGGACACACTGGCCTCATTGCTATTCAGTGAAGAGAAACATATAACATTTGTTGTTGCCTCAGGGCCTTTGCAATTTTCCTCTCCATGTGGCTGTTTTTTTTTTTTTTTTTACCCTCAGTTCAGCCAAATCGCTGTTCTTGTAACATAGCCTCAAAGAGGCTTTTTCTAACTACTTATCTTAAAGGACTCTCTGTTATTCTCCATCCCCATTATCCTGACTTGTTTTACTTAATCTTCTATATTACACTTTTAAATTTATTAGTTGTCCTAGCTAGAACTTAAGTTCTGTGAAGGCCAGAGGGGCAGAGTGATTTTTCTGAGGAACACTAGAATGGTAGATGATCGAAGAACTGAGTTCCTAGTCCTGTTATGTCCTTAACTAAATAGTGGACTGAGTTAATGCCCCAGTTTCAGTCTTTTTGGTTTTTTTCTTTTTCTAACAAACTAAGAAAATTAGACAAAGTTTTTAAAATCAAACTCTAACTTTTTTTTTAATTTAATGATGGCTTTTTTGTTTAGACTTACGGTACCTCCTTATACAGCAAAGGCCTGCAGGTTGCTGGCATATACTGGGACAAGTCAGCTTTCAGGAGGAATTGTGACATAGACAAGAAGTGACCAGAATTCACCCTGGAGCTGTTGATATGTGTGGAGCAGCTTAATGAAATGACAGCCCTTGTTTTGTAAAGCAGTTAATGGACTTGACAAGAATCACGGTTTCCATGCAAGGACACTGGCAGTCCAAATAATGAGTCTTTAACTCACTCACCAGGGCTCTCATATCCTCAAAATGCATTTGTTAGGAGCTGTATTGGGCCAAATGCTTAATAAATTCAATCATCTTTTCACTAAGTGCATTAGCAGTGCCCAGCTATGATCTTGTTGGATTGTATTAGTTGTGCTTAAGCAATTACAAATAGGGCAGCTATTCCAAGAAAGTAGGAAGGGATGGGAAACTAGATCTAATTGGTTGCTTTTCTGAATTGGGATGGGGCAACAAACCTAACTGGGATTCAAAGCCAATTACAAAATCCATTTAAGTGTAACAAATGAAGGTCTGGAAGACTAAACTACTAATTAAGGGCAGGAACATTAAAATTTAAAAGGTGACCATTTAGCCTTAGTCCAATGATGCGTATCTCTTGCCAAGTAAATTGGCAATAGAATTTTGGAAGGAAGACCTTGCTAGAACTCTGAGGTACTAATAGGAGGCTAGAGCAGGAGGCATGAAACCAAGGAGTCCAACTTTCAGTGGCTTTTTGGCTTCCTGGCTGATTCTCAGAATCGGGGATTTCTTACGATGCAAGTTATTACTGGCCCACAGGTCTAGCGCTTAAAAAGCAGCAGACCTCAAGTAAGGCAAAGTAAAACCTGGCATCAAGACTGTGAGCCAGAGCTCTGTATTTTTAGGCTCCCCGAGCAGGAAGACTGGGAAGAAACAATTTCCACATAGGGCATCTCTATTGTCCATCTCTCCACCCCGTGAGAACCAGTGGTTACACAGTGCATATGGTTCCTCTCTTCTGTATTTCGTCTTCTTGGCACTCAGATAACACATTCTGTAGGCCCAGCACCGTATTCTGCAGTCACTTACCGCCCCCCAAACAATGGACTGTTCTTTTATCCATCCCCTACTATAACCTCACCACAATGACTTGTCCTGTTCTATCCCATTTGTTCCAGAGGCAGGTCCTTGGTGAGAAGAGACTAATATGCAGATATCAGTCCCACTACTTTGTGAGTGGCTAATACATGGTCTTTCCAGAAAAACACAAATAACATCAAACACATGTTGAATTTTATAACAAGAGGAGGATTTGAAGACCATCGATTCTAGAACCTTCCTTTATTTACCCCACAAGGAGCCTCAAGTCCAAGCTTCTGGTTGTTCTGACCATTGAGACACAGTGCTCTTTCCAGTAGCCCCAACTGGCACCTTACCAAGACATAATGTTAGAATATTAGATTTTTAGGCTTTCTAGCAGGATTGAAGAAGGACAAGCATCTTGATACCCCTTAAATCACCCCCAGTACCTCTATCCACTTGTGGGTAAGAATTGCTGGCAGACAGAGTGGAAGACATTGGAAACACTTATACAGCATTACAAGCATAGTCTTCTTAGGGACTCAATATGCCTCAAGTCACACCAGATGTCTAGGAGGAATGCCACCTGATAAAAAGTACAGCTTTGGGGACCAGCTAGCCTTGAATTTCCATGCTGGCCTCATAATTTTCTGGAAGAACCGTGTATGCTCATTACACTTCAGTATCTTTATCTATGGAGATAATACCTACATTTCAGTGGTATCATGAGTATTAATATTATACGTACATATGTATACTCACCTATACATACATATAACAAAGATTCTGGCATGCAGTAGTAGTCAAGAATCGATTTTTTTATTTTATTAAAGTATAAGGAGAATACTTTTATTAATTATTGTGAAGGATGAATTGCCTGAAGAGCCACCCAACTACAAACAATAGCCTTTTCCTAGACCTATGCATCATCTACTCTGGCAACACTATCAAATTTGGACCTATCAGAAAAGAACACTTTGAATGGCACTTTTCCCAAATCAGGTTCTGCTTCCAGTCCACACACACACGATGAAAGTTCATTTTCTAGTACTGAAATTATGAAAACTGGAGAGAAACACAATATCCACTTCCTCCTCAACCACTTGCAAGGGTGTCTTCACTGCAGTGCAACGCCACTCCGGCCGCCCCTGCCAGGATGACTCTCCCAGAAGCTGTCCTCTGTTCCTTTCCCAGCTCCACAGCCCGTTGATCAGCTTCTGCCAGTTGGCATCTGGAAGGTCCTCTGGACATAGTCCCTCAGTAGGATATGGTGTTCGTTTCATGAGTACCAAATGACAGGTTGATATGGGAAAGGCCATGCTTTCCTTTTCTCTTTCTGTAATTCCATCCCCCACAACACAGCCTTCCAAAGCTATATGGGTATTAATGATATTACTAAAGGATCAGAGTGATTTGGATGAACTACATCTAATACCAAAGAGAAAAATTCAAACTGTGTGCCAGCTATGGCTTTTCCCGTCACTCTGGGGAAGTACCTGAGAAGCTGATCCTTTATTGGGATGTTTTCCTGAGTATATTCATCTTCACCACTTTGCTCCTCTGCTCTAAGGATTCTGCTCAGAGAGCATCTCCACCTTCTAATCAGTACTGTATTGATGCTCATCTTTGGGGAGGTCTCCCTTTCACTGAGGGCAACAGTAGATTCTGCAGGGTTGAGTTACTAAGTCAAGGTAATGAACAGGGTGAAGGTCAGGCTTCACATTTTGTTATAGCTGACGACTGACACCTCATATCTCAGGACTAACCCAGAGGAGGTCTTTTCCCATGTCAGGGGCACAGCACACTCTGTATGTGACACGGAAACACTGAAGCCGATTCTCCTTCCAGACATCTGTCCTGTGAGAGTTATGGGCACACCTGATCATCCTAATTGTCCAGTAACTATGAAGTCAAGTGCAAATGCATGCTAACGCAAACACATGGGATTTCCCAGAATGGTAATTATCACTGACAGTGAAGCCTAAACCCATCAAAGGCAAAATAATATATAGCTTTCTGTCTTCTATATTTCAAGGTGCCAATTGTGTGAATATTTTACATGCCTTTACACAAATAATTATCTCCCGCTTTCAAATTTTACATTTTCAGGTCTTTCTGATTTCTCTTAATGGCCACTCCTATGGGTACCAAAGACCAGGTCAAAGATTTCTAATTATTCTTTGAATAGGATTATATGAAGTTCTTTGCCATGGACGTTCCCACGGTATGGATGGGAAAGATTTTTGTTTGTTTCCAAATGGAAGTGTATTTAAAGACGTAAGTTTCCCTCTAGAAATCCTGTTACATGGCCTTTCTCTCTGGGTTGACATCTTACAGGCTCTCCACTAGAAATTTCCCGTTTCTAGATCTAGTTTAAATTCAACTTGATGTCTAAGCTCAAATCCCTTTCCTTTTCAATGTTATTGATGTGCAACCGGAATAAGCAGGAGCAAAAAATAAAACAAATAGCTTTTGTTGCATAATGGACCAAGCTTTTTAGTCAAAGACTGAAAGAAATAAAGGGATTTCCTGGCTTCTTTAAATGGGTCCCACAATATCTAGCCTGGTGCTCTAATGCCTTCCAAATCCTCTTTGAGTGCTTTTTAATCCCTGCTAATGTGGAGCAGCAAGTCAAGGAATTGTGTATCTTTTTTCACCTACGTATTTGTCTGGCAAGGAGCACTAGATATCCTAGATACTATTAGAGTCTGAGCTATTAGAGGGGGACATGCATCTGAGCAGGCAGTAAGGAGGGTGGGGAAAACATTTAACCTAATGCGTATTCTTTAGACGTAAAGCACTGATGTCTGCAGTTAACAAGACATATGGTTGTATTGAGCAAGGAGGAGAAAGCTTTCCAATTCCGTTAAAGGTCTATTTCCACAACATATATAATTGAATTACATATCTGATTTAATCAGAAAATGGGAAAAATCTTTGGATATACAACACCCTGTGCCGACTACCTTAAATGAGAGCTCACCAGCTACCTCACTGCCAGCTTTAATACAGCAATTAGTGCTGGCAAAATTCTATTTGCTTATAGACCTAATTAGAGATCAAGAGAGTGGCTCACTTTTGATAATTGCATGGCTGTGGCCCATCTATCAGCCATTGTTAAATTGTTGTTATATTAATGTAAAGCTTATAATCACTGCTGTTCCAAATTGAATAAAATGTTCTTGACAATTCTCCAATGCAATTAATTTACATAAAAGCCTCTGGAACCAAAATTAAAATGATATACATCTTTGCAAAGGCTTCAGTTAAAACAAAGCTAAGTAATAAGGAACTCATACATCTTTTTCCCCTGCATTTTTATGTTTACCGGAGTTAATGGCCAAACAATCATTAAAATGTGCCTAAAACTAATTAAAATTGTTATGCGCATACCTCATTTGCTATGTACTCTAATTTATTATTCAAAGCATTAATATTTTAAACTCCCTGTCCCGGAGTCCGGGGAGATTCCAGGCAGTGGAACAGGAGGTCAGCAGCTCCCCTTCCTTCCAAGAATCTGCATATAAATCACATGAATCTTGCCAAGGCATTTGATATTGGCTCAGAAGAAATGATGGTATAGGTAGGCCTGTCTGGTTTGTTCCTTCTGCTTAAACTTAATAGATAAAACACAGTCATGTATCATCTGCAGATCTGTACAAGACTGCAAGCAAGGAAAATTACATGATAGGTGCCACATTTAGATCTACTCCAAAATAGAGAAAAAGAATGGTTGCAGGCTGTGTGCCTGGCACCTCCCCATTTAAGACTAGTAGAGGCAGGTATATAGGGTGGTATTAGGAACCTTCAGAGTTCCATAGTCAGTAGTCAATTGACGTGATCATTTATAGCAGAGCCAGGTAAGAGAATTCAGTCTGTGGGTGTGACATCAAAAGTCCTATTAATAATGTATATGCTTTCTGCTAATTTTAGGTCGTTAGTCTAGTTGTGTTGTTATTCAGTGACTAATATCTACCATTTATTTAGACACTACTCAGAGGCAGTGCTTCTCACATAATTTATCTAGTTTAATATATACACCAATACTATCACTGCTGCCATGTTAATATATGTGATGAGGAACCAAAGCTCAGAAATATTAAGTAGCTTGCCCAAGGTCACAACTGTCGATGACAGAGCAGGAAATTAAGCTCATATGTGTTTCCAAAATCCACGATCTTTCCATTAGAAGGATCCAGGATCCTTCTAAATAATGTCAATTCTTCTGGAGCTGATCAGTCAACCATTCCTTCCTCACATATCTTCTACATAATCCACCTTCACAGGCTTTGTTCTTTAGCTGTTCCTCATGTGCTCTTTGCCACCATGTCACCATAAGTCAGATCTAAGTACCATTTTTAGATCAAACGTGTGTGGATATCTTCTGCTATGGAAATAGGTACTAGGAACCAAAGCCTGTTCAAAGCAGGATAGTTGGTAAATCCCTGGCTTACTTGAGTCAAGTTTCATTGCTCTATGGACAGAGGAATATTTCAGACTAACTTGAGGTGAAAGAAAATACTAGTTATTTTGGCAAGGTGGAGTACAAAATGTGCATTTTTCTTGAAACCCATTTCTGATTTTTGATCTCCTGACTTGCACTCAGTCACACTGTGAACGTGAACAAATCAATCCCTCTTAGGGCCTATTTTCATCATCTCTGAAAACAGATGCTGTACAAGAAGTTCAAAAAGCATCCGTGAAGCTCTATTATCTATGATTTTATTTAAAAGTGCTTGAACTTAGACAGTGACCATAACTTAGGGCTCACAAAGTTGGAAAAGGTTCTACAAATGTGCTACAGAGTGTGGTTCAAAAGAAAGTTAGAAACTGAAACTTCATGGGCTAATAGGTGGTCGTGCATTGTTTTTAAAAAGGTTTTTACAAATAGAATCATTTTGTCCAAGAAAAGGTCTCCATGTGTGCATGCACACACACACGCACACCTGTTTGAGTGTAGAATTCCAATATATTCAACAGGTACAGCAAAAACAGGTGTGGGGGCAAAGGCTGTGCATGTGGAAAGATTCTAAGAATTTCTAGTTCCTGACTTCCTTGTCTCTACAACAAGAAACTCCGTGAAAGTCCAGGTCTCTGGGGACCTTCAATGGCAAATTATTCCCATGAGAGAGAGGCAGTGGCAGAGAGGGGGAGGGATCTAAAAAAATAGAATTATATGAAGCTCCTCATGGGGCTCTCTGGAAGTTTAGGTCACAAAAAATGAAAGAACCAAAGAGTGGTGAGTAAGACATCAAGGAGAAATAGAGACAAGCGGGTTTAATACTATCACAAGAGGAGCCAAAGCCAAGGTGCATCGAGGCTCAAGACAACATTATCGACCTTACACACAGGGCACAGAGTGAGAATAAAAATGAAGAACTCCCTGCTGGCGGGGGATGGACACTTTGGAGGAATGGTATGGTTGTTCAGAAGATTACTTCCAACTGCGGCCAGCCTGTGATGAGGATCAAAATAAAGCCAAGAACCCTTTGGTTGTAAAGGTGTTGGAAAATGGCAATGGACAATGCAACCTTTTTGAAGAGATGTGAAGATTTTGAGATTTGGCCTTGCAGAGATTTAGGGATAGGATGAAAGATGTTCCTGGCAAAGGAAAAGGCTGCCACGCCAAAGAAGGGAAGAAGGAGAACATAATGTACACCCAGGCACAGGATAGCTAGGCTCTGTAGGAGCAAAGGCTGGAAAGTAATGGAAGGTACACGTATTCATTTAACAATTAATTAGGGAACACCTACTATGTGTTCTAGGTGCCAGGGGTACAGTAATGGACAAAATAGAGAAAAATCCTTCTTAGTCTATAAGGAGACAGATACTTGAAAGATTGTGCACATGATAAAAATACATGGTTTAGTAAAATGTTATGAAAAGAAAAAGTAAAATAACAGAAACCTGAAATGTTGAGGTGAGAGTTGAATGGGAAGCCTCACTGAGAAAGGAATTTTGAATCAAAACCTGAAGTAGTTACACAAATGAGGGGGTGAAAAGCATCCTCAAAGAAGAACACCACCTGTGCCAAGATCCTAAAATGGGAACAAACCAGGAATAAGAGGGATTATAATTGGACAGAGAGTGGAGGGGAACCTAGGAGATAAGGGGAGCAAGGTAACCAGGGTCCAGCCTGTATAGGGCCTATAGAAGACAGTAAGTGCACAGACACTTCCTCTGAGACAATTAGGAAGCCACTGGAGGGTTTTAGCCAGAAGAGGAGTTTGAGCCATTCTTAAATTTTTAAATGATAAATCTGTCTACTGTGTGGAGAGAAGACAGCAGGAGGCAAGGACAGAAACAGGGAGAGCATTTAGAAGGCTAGACCAATAACCTAACAGAGAATATGGTGAATTGGGTCAAGATGGTGGCAGGGTGGGGACTAAGTGGTCAGTTTGTGGATATATGTTAAAGGTAAGATGTGCAAAAGGAAGAGACCCATAAAAAAGGACTTCTAGGGTTTCAGCTTCAGCAACTAAAAGAAAGACAAATGACTGACAAAGGAAGACAGAGAATAATTACTTTTTGTTTTATGTTGCTCTGCTTTTTCATGGAAAAATATTAGGAACTCAATTTTAGACATGTTAATTTTGATATGGATATCAGACATCAGGTGGAGGTATTACTTGGGCAGTTAGATATATCAGACTGAAATTTAGGGATAAGTCTAGGCTCCAGGTATAGATACAATATGAATGGGATGTAAAACCATGAAAGATCATCTAAGAAATAAGTGTAGGTGGAGAAGAAAAGTGTGACAGACTCAGTCCTGGAGCTCTCTAATGTTTTCAATCTGGAGATGTAAAGGCACACTGGTGAAAGTAATTGAAGAGAGATCAGAAAAGTGGAAGAAAAAAATCAGAACGTAGACGCCAAGAGCAGACCAAGAAGCAGAAAATAATCAACTATGTCAAATGCTTTTGACAAATCAAGTTAAATTAATATTGAAAAATGACCATGACATCTATTAGCACAGAAAATATGAACTTGAGGAGGTCAAGTATGGGGACATGGTTAGGGAAAAATCTGATTGCAGTGTGTTCAATTAAGTGTGTAAAGAGAAAAATGGAGACGATGAGTATAGACCTTTTAAGAGGGTCTAGATGGAAAAATAATGGGGCAGGCGACAGAAGAGGAAGTGAGATCCACTTCTCTTACATTTTTTTAAGATGCAAAAATATAAACATGTCTGTGTGATGATGAAAATCATCAAGTTAAGATTGGAGAAGATAAAACTAAGTCAAGATATTAAGCATGAGGTTGACAAATTTGACTTTTGTTTCATAGGCAATAAGGACAGATTGGAGTCAGCAGGTATAATATGTTCGAAGCAGACAAAAAATAGTATTGTTAAAAATACAGACTAGTGGGAATCATGGCCTAAATCACTTAATTTTTATTTTGAGAGAGAGAGAGAGAGAGAGAGACAGGGGGAGAGAATACAAGTGGGGTAGGGACAGAGGAAGAGGGAGAGAGAGAATCTGAAGTAGGCTCCACTCCCAGCACAGAGCCCAACACAGGGCTCAATCTCACGACCATGAGTTCATGACCTGAGCCAAAATCAAGAGTCAGACCCTTAACCAAATGAGCCACCCAGGAGCCCCTACATCACATGGTTTAAATCACCTTCCCTCTGCATTCCTAATGTTATAAAAACAGAATCTGGCATATGTAACAAAGATTGTGGTCTGGAGTGTTTGTTTCCTACGTCCATGATCTATTAGACCCTGTTGATCATTCTAAATAATGTTGATTCTTCTGGAGCTGACAGGTAACCATTGCTGCCTCACACATCTTCTACACAATCCACCTTCGGTCTTTGTTCTCTAATTCTTTCTTATCGGCTCTTCACCACCATGTCACCATAATTCAGATCTAAAAATGGCACTTTGAATAGATCAAATGCATGGAGATCTCCTTCTATGGGAACAGCTATAGGGTGAGTAAGGGAATAACACAGGTATTCACTAAAGTAGGGAAATTGGGAAAGGGTGGGGCCTGGACCAGGTTAACTGGTGAAGTGTGACCTGGCAAGTGTGCCTGTGCTTGCAGACATCTACATGGAACTTTGCAACAGGCAGTGGAGAGTAATCACCGTGTTGAAGAGAATCAGCTTAAAAACAAAACAAAACAAAACAAAACAAAAAACAACACTCTTGGGCTGCTGTGAATGTTTAAAAATTATAAAAGGTTAGTAAACCAAATTAAAATAAAAATATTGCCAATGCTTTGGGGCTCATTTACCTTTAATATGGTTTATGTAAGAATCCTTTAATATCTGCCTAACAAGATACATTATCATTTAAGAAGGAAAAAGTAATATGCACTAGTTGACAACATAGAAGCATATATTTCCTAACATTTTGATTCCAATAGATACAGCTAGTTGTACGGTGTCTGACACATGAAAAAGCCATTTTCCAAAATGAAAGCACAATCAATACCTGAAACCTTGAGAATCCTCAGATAATAGCTGTAAATAATCATAAGCCCTCACTGCCCAAGGATATTAGTGCTAACGGTCTTCACCTCACCCCTGTGTCTACACCAGACCTACAATTCTCCTCCACCATTAATGCTGTTTTACATGGATTTGGGGATCAATTCCTAGTTTTCTGATACCTGACTTTCTGACATGCTCTCACCCCACACTTGGCCCTTTGGTCCTGTTCTCTGTGCTTAGCATCTCCGTCCCTCTACCCCAATTGCTTTTGACTTGGTCTTTCCCAGCCCAGTACTAAACCCTTGTTTCATTGTCTACTTGGATAGACTGGAAAGATAACCTAGATAGGACCTATTTTAAAGACTCAAAAAAAGCTTCTAATCCAGACATCAGCAACCTTGACAGCCTCTTGGGGCAGAATGAATTATGCCCATTGTATCTCAAGGCATGTGCAGAGAAGATGAAAGAAAAGAGGAGGAAGGGGAAGAGTAGAAAAGAAAAACTAGAAAACACAGAAGCAGAAAGAGAGGGCACATTTGTCCTGGTCTGGATCCTACATGTCATAATATTCTAAATGCCAAGGGAGGGATGAGTACCAATCTAGAATTCATTTTTTAAATGTGTGTGGCACAAGAAAAGAAGGTCAATTTAACGAATTTTTCAGAATTCAAATTTGTTCAATTTATAGCTCTGTCATTTATTGTGAAAACATATACTTCCTATGTTTTATATTAAAAATGTTCTATTACAAAGGATTAAACCAAGTGATACTGTTTGCTTATTTTTAGTTCCTGGAAAAATGAAGAGTGAACCATTATGGGTGTAAGTGTGTAGTATGTAGATTGTTTACTCTGAAAAATCCAAAAATCTGGCAACCGCCGTCTAAATTAACTTACTTCTTTGTCAACCATGCAAGTTTGGCCGAGGCATTTTTGAATAGCTAAAAGAAATCATCAACATAGCCTCAGGATATATATATAGTCTTCAGTGAGTTTAGTTAGCAACTACTGTTGTCTTAAGTGGGTAAAAGACACAGAAATAAAGCACCTGTATTGTAAAGAAGGCAAGAGTAAGCAATGTAAAACATCATGAAAGAGCCATCCTTATCTGTAACCCTACCCCTGGGACCGTGGGTACCAGCCTGGCTGGTAATCCTTAACCCTGTGGAGGAATGATTTTGTAATTTAGGCTGGTCCTCGTATTTTTCTTTTCCAATTTCTATGAAGGTGCCTGTTTGGATTTGTACATGCCTTCATCTTATTCAGGCTGAACTTAAATGTTTCCTATGGCTGAGGAGGCACCTGGGTGGCTCAGTCGGTTAAGCGTCTGACTTCGTCTCAGGTCATGATCTCATAGTTCGTGAGTTCGAGCCCCATGTCAGGCTCTGTGCTGACAGCTCAGAGCCTGGGACCTGCTTCGGATTCTGTGTCTCCCTCTCGCCCTCTGCCCCTCCCCAACTCATGCTGTCTTTGTCTCTCAAGATAAGTAACATTTAAATAAATAAATAAAATCGATAAATTTATTTATATAAATAAATAAAATCAATCAATCAATCAATCAATCAATCCATCCTATGGCTGAAACAGTTCTTCCTTGGTTGTCTTTTGTGTAAAAAGCTCCCCATGGTCTTCTTTTCTCTCCACTTTCCTTTCTAGGCAGGAACTTCTAGGAAGCCAAATTTTGTTTACCTAAGTATGGCTGACCCTAATTAACATGTCACAGGACCTGCTAATGTTCACGCATGTTCTCCTGCCTCTAAATCTTCATTCTTTTTTTAAGCATATTTATTTATTTTGAAAGAAAGAGACTGTGAGCAGGGGAGGGGCAGAGAGAGCATCCCAAGCAGGCTCCATGCTGTTGGTGTGGAGACTGACGCAAGGTTTGAACTCACGTAGCATGAGATCATGACCTGGGCTGAGATCAAGAGTCTGATGCTTAACCGACTGAGCCACTCAGGTGCCCCCTCTAAATCATCATTGTGAGCAAACTTTGGTATATACCTTCCCTCTTCTGTTAGGGTCTTATCCAATGTGACAGCAGCATGAGCAGAATGTCAGCCCTCAGTTCATAATGTGGACCAAATTCTATTTTAGCTTAATCTTTTTTGCCTACAGAAATACATGTGAAAAAATTGCATCCACTCCCCTCACTCAACATGCTCACTTCTGACCTTTCACGTTTTCACAAGAAGTCAACATTTGCAAAGGCAATAGTACAAAAGGGAAAAAAAAACAGGGAGGGAAGAGAGAAAGTAATAATCTAGCATTTTTACTCTGCCAGAGAAGTATATTTACTCACAGCAACAGCTGACCTTTTTCAAGAAGGACATCTTTAGACAGGTGGTTTTCCTGTTAATCATGAATTATCATTCTGCTCCTAGCTTACAAGGCTGTGCTCCTTACAAACACCAGAGATAACGTAGTAACACAGGGGGCATGCCAAATTCTCTTAGAATCCTTGAATGCTAGCACTGAAAAAGTGTTTAGAGGTCAGCCGATACAGAAAGTTATTCATTTCAATAAAACACGCCTTGAGAACCTTTCTTTGTGTGTGTGTGCATATTAGGGGAGGGGGGTGGGTGGTTGGTATCTGCCAGGAAATGTACTAGGTGATGGGAATATACAGATAAAATAAACAGTTTCTGTCCTCTTGAATAAATAATAGCCAGAAAGGTTAAATGACTTCGCTGAGGTTGTATGTGTAGTGGCTACGCAATGAGGTACCCTCATTACACAACCCTCCTACTTCTTTCTTCAATGCAGATTTATTTACCCTTCTAACTACCAACAGTATTAATAACATCTCTTCCCTTATGTTCCTATTGAATTAACATTACATCGTCCTTATTCATCCTTGTGCCCACCACTAGTTGGCGGTGGGGGGCGGGGGCAGTGGTGCTTGAAGATGGCACATATTTGCATTTCTTCCTAAATGTGTACATGTTTTTTCTGGGTGTAGACTCCACCATAACCCATGTTGATGGGATTGTGTGTACGGTAGGAACGGGCAAGGGGGAAATATGTAATTATGGAGGATTGGTCTACTGTCCCAGTGATCTCATGGTTCAGTGATTTGGAGGTCAATAGAAAGGTTAGAACAGAGTCATTCCACACCAATAAAGAAGAGTCCTTTCCAACTTACTTGATCCTTGTCTGCTTTGTGACTTTTAACCAACTGAGACCCAACACTACTTACTGCACACCTTCGCAAGCCACGTAAGACAGTAAATAAAGCTTCAGAAGCACACTTTTCCTTTGGCTCACAAATTATAATACTTTTTTCATACCATTAATGCAGACAAAAAGAGGTCTTTAGGCTCCTTATTATAAACATACACAGGAAAGCCCTGGTTTGTGAGCATAATTTGTTCCAGAAACATGCTTGTGATCCAAGTCACTTGTATACCAAGCAAATTTCCCTATAAGAAATAATGGAAACTCAGAGGATTTGTTCCACAACCCAAAAATATTCATATAAAAATGATTACAATATTGTAATAGAACACAAGGTAATAATTAAAATACAAAATATTAAAAAAATAAATTAACCTGCACTTACCTTTGAAAACCTGCATGGCTGGAGTGAGGGAAACCGGAGAGAGGAGGGTTATTGTGTAAGACGACTTTCACTATCACTAACAGAATCACTGCTATCTATTGGCTCAATGGAATCTTTGTCTTTTCCTCAAACTTCAACAAGGAACCTATCTAATGACCTAGAATGAAGCAAAGCATTCCTAAGCTTACTCTTCTTTGGAAAAACCAAGGACTGCCTCTAGGTTCTTTGAAGTGACAAAAAGTACACTAGTGCCAGTTGTGGAAACCTTCCAATGTTCTGAAAAATCACAGATTTCTATCAAATACCATGGCCTGAGACCAAGCATGGGAGAGGATCACCATCAACCATCATCATCACCATCATCACCATGGGAGAGAGGTAGAGAGACAGAGACAGGAGGGAGGGAGAGAGGATGTGCTCAGTTGTGATCACGCGACATTCGGCATTGTCCATTTGTCCGTTTGTCCATTTGTCCATCGTCCATTTGTCCATTGTCATATTGCAAGATATCACTTGTTTGTCAAGCTAAAATTTATTTGAAATGTTTGCTTCTCCTGCAGAACACTCGCAGAACAAGTTACTCGCAATCCAAGGTTTTACTGTATAAAATTTCATATACATGTACCTATGAAATGTTCAAGTGTAGCAAAAACAACTGGGTAAAGCTCATCAGAAATCATCTAGACCATGAACAAGGATAATTTTGATATATAAAAGTCTCATTTAACTTTTAAGAAACGATTTTGCCTTAGAAAGACTTTTGTGAAAGCAAAATAAGTGATTTTACTTTTCTGTAAGTAAGGCTATTGGAGCTTAGAGAATTTGCCAGGGGATTCACCACAAATCAAATTAGTTTTGAAGAAGCATAAGTTGGTAATAAAAATAGGAGTTACTAAAAATGGAAAAAGTACAAAGTTTAGAAATTATTTTTGTTTGCTTTTGATAGGGAAAAAATGACCATATTAGAAGTGAAACCCTCAGAATGATATCTTAATATTCCAAACTTTAACTGTGACATTTCTACTTCCTGGTTCAGCGTTATTCATACGACCGAAGTAGGTTCACTGTGATGGAAATCCACACCTTCCATGGAAATATTCTCTCTACCCTGCAGGGTCAGACGAGGGAACAACTTCCTATGTAGCCATTTTAAGACAACCATAGGGAAGGCTATTAGAATGATATCAACACCTGGGAGTAGACCTAAAAAGGGAGGAAAAAAACTTAGTCCTGGACAATTTTGCAAAGAAGCCATATCAAGCTTCCCCTAAAATCAGAGTTAACTCTTCCATTTTTAGGTAAGTTCAAAACTATCTCTTATTGTTTAAATTAGATGGAGCCTATTTCTGGATCCTTGCCAAAATATCATTGCTAATTTGTAGGGTCATTACAGCCCCAAATCTGGCCCTTGGTCTGTCAAAAATTCCCATTTTATCCTTACCTAGAAGTGATCAAATTCTTGGAGAGTAACTCATGCCAACTAAATTAATAAGAAAAAGATTTTTAAATTAGAGTTTCAATTAATTATGTCCCAATAATAAATGGTCAAAAGAAGATTTTGGTTCTTTGGCAATTACATTTTCTCCTTATCCCAAATCTACATCAGAAGCCAAATTTTATCTAGCAGTATAATGGTGACCTTGAATTGGAAATAAGTATAGTCACTTGTATAGCTTTCATGAAGCATTTTCTGAAGGAGTATACTTCTAGAGTACAACTTTTGGTGGATATTAATAGCTGTTGCATAAAAAGGTATTCTCTAAGTCAAATGGTTTTGAGAAATTCTAGGTTAAATAATTTAAAGTGCAGGACTTCTAAGAACCTTACTAAATTAACATGCTTTGTAAATACCAAGATGAAGACACATTGTGGGTTATGCATATTTTACTTTCCTTTTTCTATGGACTCTGTTATGGGATAGAGCCATGTAGGGCTACTTCCTGTTGTTGTCCTATTAATTCTTGCTTTAAAATACATCCTAAACCCAATATTGTCACCACTTCTGTTATTTATGCCATAGGTCAGCTCATTGCCAGCTTTCACCTGGACTGTTGCAGTAGCTTCCTGACTGGCCTTACTCTTTCTACCCTTCACCTTGATTATTTATTCTCCACAAAACAGCTAGAATGATTCTTTTAGAACTAAAGTCAAATTCTGTCCCTCATCTGCATAAAACTGTGGGATGTGACAGGTTTATGGCATTGAGTGTACTGGTGGTTTTGTGGGTACATACTGATCTCCAAACTCATCAAGTTGTATACATTACACGTGGACAGCTTTTTGTATGTCAAAAACATAAAAATGAAAGAAGGTTTCTAAGAATGCTAAAAAGAAAAAAACCAACACAAAAACAAACTAAAGACCCAATGGCTTCTCATAACACAGTAAAATTTAAAGCTGTACCATGAACTAGAAACCTTTTTCATCTGTCCTATAGACCCATGCCTTCATCTCCAACCCTTGTCCCCTGCTCATTCCGTCCCAGCCACCGATGCCCTCATTTCCCCTCAAATACATATATGCACCCTTGCCTCAGACTCTGCCTTTTCTGCTACCTTTGTCCACGTGCTCTTTGCCCACATATCCTCTTGACATGTGCTCTTAATTTATTCTCATCTCTCATAAGATACCACCTTCCCAATCTACCCTGTCAGTAATAGCATCCTGTCATCTCTGTCGCCTTCATACAGTTTGTTTATTCAAAGCTCTTTTCACTATCTTACGTCATATATTTGTTATTTATTTTTTGTTACCTCTCCTAAAATTTAAGTTCCACCAGGGATTCTGTTTCACTAACAACTCTTTAACCATGGCCTTCATAAGATAAGCACAGAATAAACTTTGTTGCATCAATAAAAACTCAAAGTGCCCTCTCCTCAGAAGAGTAGAGAAATACTGACCAATTCTTCTTTTATCTAGGTACCAGGCTGACCATTCTCTAGTCTGTTAGCAAAATTTAACAGAATATTTCTTCAGGGTTTCTTCTTTCTGATGATACCCATATTCTAGTCATGTTTTTCTTGATTACACATTTTTTCTCATAAAGCACCTTTACCTACACAGGTTAATTTTAGAATAGGTTATTTTTTTCAGAAATATCATCTCATCCTTACATGACTTTTTAAAAAACAGCTTCACTTTTTGAACATATTTTTAACTAATGTTAGCACCACTCTGATAGCTTCACGTACAGGCCACACTTATTCACTGAATACATTTTAAGAAAAATTTAAGCCTTACCATGCCTTACCATGCATGTGTTATTTATGCTAATTATGTCTTAGGTTTTTCATTAGTAATTATCAGTAGTTAAAAAAAATTACAATACAGTTAGGAAGACTAAATGAAATAAGACATTCAAAGTGCTTAGCACAGATCTCCATAGGTGGTAAACATTCAAATGTTAAAGGTTTCACTATGTAGTATCACTGTCGAGCCTATTATTAAGCACCAATACTTAATCAGAGATTCCTGATGAAAACCTCTATGTTGGGTCAATAAGATTATTCATATTCTATGGCACAAAGCACTGATTCTAATATAAATGAACTAAACATACAGCTATAGCAACAACCTACAGATAAAAGCTGAGTATAGCAATTGTACTACGGATTCTATAATCAAAAATAGTTCTCAAAGCCAAACCTCTAAATTGAGCTGATAATCATTCTTGAAGTGTCACCAAGGGATATTCTTACTTTCTGTTTCTGGCTGTAAAAAAACCACCAAAAGTAATGATGAAAGAACATTACTGAGGGGCTCCTGGGTGGCTCAGTCTGTTAGGTGTCTGACTCTTGGTTTGGGCTCAGGTCATGATCTCATGGTTTGTGGATCCAAGGCCCTCAACAAAGCGCTTAACTCACAGTACAGATTTTGTGATGGTACTACAATTGGAATACAAACCTTCAAACTCCCCAACCAGTCATATGAATGCCATAATATTGTGTTTCCATTGCTGTAAAAACAAACAAACAACTGCAGAGGACAGGATGAATGAGCAGGTAAGAGTCAGGAAATACTACCAAGGTAGGTATTCACCACCATCTACCAGGGTGCTCTACCCATGGTTACAACAATGAAATACTTCCACACCGGTTGACAAAGAGCCACTGCCCTGCACCCATCAAATGCCCTCCCCCGATCCTGCATGCACTGATGCCTGTGCCCACCTAATCCTTTCCTCTGGAACCCCTGGTTCTTTCACATTTAGCAACTAAAGGATCAGTACCTACTGCAGAAGCCTCTGCAGGCCCACTGCTGACTGCTGCCTCCTCTGTTCTGAGCATTTGGTACAAATGCAGTTTCTGTTTTTAAGATTTTTAAAACCATCACTGGCTGCTTAAGACTTCACAGAGATGTTATGAAGATCCAATAATGTTATGTTTATGATAGCAATGTTAAACTAGAAGATGCTGGATATCAAGATAAGTTCTCTTGATCTCTTCTAGGCACTAAGCCACATTACCATGAGACGTGTATGAACACCTCTAAAGGGTATCCTAGTGTTCGTTCCTAATTGTTATATTTCAATACTAACAATACCCATTAGTTCATCAACTGATAATAAAAATTATCATCTACAACTCTTGTCAAAATTATCCATCTGGTCAATTTCATTTCCTGCCGAAGTATCTAGCAGAAGGTAGCTTGGTGACCGTGTAGGAAACAAATGGCCTGAAAGACAAGGTGAGGGCCGGGTGGCCTCAAATTAGAAATAATGTGTGAATGTCAAAGTAGTTAAAAGAGGTGGTGTGGGATGAGGAGGTGTAGAGGAACACACTACTTTCCTTTTGTAAAGACAGAGTTAGAGGTTTTATAGTTTAATTCACTGAATTTGGTTTTGAGAAGGCTCTCCTCTCCTCAGGAGTCATAATGTAAGATTGTCAGAGTTTAATTTCTAAGCAATTTTCTTGAAAGATAGATAGATATAAACAAATTTACAAAAAAAACAAAACAAAAAAACAAAAAACCAAAAACACAGCATCTATATATAGTCACAGGATTGTTTTTCTTTTTCCAAAGCCCCAAATTTTGTTCTGGTTATTGACACTTCTAATTTCATTTCCCATTTTAACATGCTTAACCACATGACATCTTTGCTTCACTAAATAATGGAGTTGAATATAGAAAAATATATTATGGTAATGTGGGAAAACGCACATTTCTCCTAAGAAAATAGGTCACTGAGAATGTTGTTCAGTAGGCAGTATACTGGGGGCACTTCGGAAGTTGACCATACTGTGCACGCTGCAATTCATCCATATCCATTAAAGTTTATTTACATCTAACCATCATTGCTTTAAAAATAATTATTATTCTACTTTAGAGGGAAAACAACAAACATTTTGGAAAAACAGTCTTTTGTCATAATTTTAAAAGATACTACTGTGAGAAGCTGTGCTTTCAGAAGGGATAAGGAGACAGAAAAGAGTAAAATGATTGTGAGGATTGGAGCAGAGAATTTGAATTTACAGAAAGCTACATACCTAAATAATAGCTTTCAACAACCTTCATTCCATTTATTTCTTCGTCGTACAAAATAAAATGAATTGTCTTAGGCTATGCTGACATAACATGGGATATTTCCACGGACATATAACTGGTATGATTAAATTTACAGAATTAACTCGTTACTTGAGTATTGTTTAGACCAAAGCTTCATGGCACAGAAACACAGACATGGTTTTAACTTATGTTGGTGGTGTTGATGCTGAGCAGCAGAGGAAAAATTCAAAAACTTCCTATTATACAGACACCCAATTATCAGCCCATCACAGCAGAATCTGTTTTCCTTAAGCCTAATAGAGCATGAGGATACCATAACCAGGAAGCAGCAAACATCTATTTATGCCACCCAGATGACGGCACTGAAACCCCTGTGTACTCTTTATAGTCCTTTGGGAAAATGATTAGTGGAGCAAACAGGCAATATACTGCTGAAAGCACAATCCATTATCACCCAAGGCTGTCTTAAAATGATAAAATCTGAAAACATCAGAACAACCTCTTTAGAAAGGAAACAGGTATTACTACGTAATGGGGTCAACCGGTGAACATAGCCATAATAAACTCTAATCGTACAGTTTTGTCTCTTCCTGTGGACAGTCATTTGAAATAGAAGCGAGAGAAAAGCCACTCCTGGTGTTTGCAGAGGACACCCCAATATTCACAAATATCATACTGCTAAATGCAGGCTAGGCGTCTTTAGAGGCCAGCGTGTTTGCAAGCTCGCTTTCTTCCCGACCGACTTCACAGTAGGGTGGGCGATTTTTGTATACAATGCAAGATTCATTGGAACTGCAAGTTAGAACTTTTTCAAAATGGGGCACCGTGTCCCCTTCTTCACCTAATTCTTTTTTAAAAAGCAAAATTCCATTCTTTGAGCAATTCATCCGTGTTTCCTTTTCATCCGCGGTCAGTGAAAAAGGGTGGAAACAAGGCATATTATCTTCCCATCCGCCTCCCCCATCCATGTTGCCACCCTCTACAATTACTTTCCGCACCACCCTGCATGAACCAGAGGGACAGCCATTAAAACACTACCACACGTTGGAGCCAAGGCTGCTCCAGCCCACAGCTGAACTTAATAAAACCGTTAATGTCAGAGCCTGCCGGCTAGCATCCCAGGAATGCCACTTGCTCAAAGCCCTTCCATTCCAGCCATGCGTGTGGCATTTCATCCTTCTCCCCATGCAGAACCATGCCATCTGCTAGGAGACACAGATCTACCACATGCCAGGTGACATTTTCCTTTAAATTCTTTTTTTTTTTTTATTTACTAGGAAATATTCTCGACAGGCAGACAGCAAGAAGAAATTTGAGCTCTACCTAGGCCTGTTTCTCCAGTCTCTTGGAATTTATTATATTCTGGCTCTGCATTTGAACGGTTGGTGAGTAATTTGTGGGCAGGCATCCTTAGGAATAAGTCTGGAAATAAGTAATAAAAAGCTCCAAGCACTGGCACTGTAATAAACCAAGGGGTAACTATGGAGTTGAATTAAAAAAAAAAAAAAAAAGGAAGAGGAAAGAGTCATTAAATCAATAATACCGAGGTCTGATGGAGCTGTGTGAAGTCAATAACATCATAAACTTTTATACTGACTTTGTCATGGGAACATGCTATTATCTGTGGCAAGCGATGGTGTAAGAATTCAGGTCTGATGCCTTATCCTCACAGAAAGAGGTGGGTGGGGGGGGGGTGTTGGAAAAGCTTCGTGCTTTTGTCCATTTTAGATAAGGGTTGAATACTGCCTACATAGATGGCAATGTATGTAAAGTCACTCAGACTGTGGTGGAGTCAAAGGAAAATACGAGAGAAGCGATTTTTAAAAATAGAGATCAATCCTTACCTCCAGGTTTAATTCAAATTGTGACTAGAATCAGTCCTTCCCTTCAGGGATAGCTGTAAAAATCTTAATCTATAGATCTGGAGTGTCGATATAGGACAGAGAAGTAAACCACAAAATTCAGACATAGGGTCCCAGCAGCCCCTCTGTAGGAAGAAGCATGTTCACTTAAGTACCAAAGACGGTCTCAAAAGCCAGATCAGCTATGCCCATTATCTTTGGCACGTACCATATGACTTATTATTGTTTGGCCTAATTATGAGCGTTGGTAGAACACTTAGATAACATTGGACAGAGTATATGTAATATTGTGTGTGTATATATGTATATATATATATATATATATATATATACATACATATATATACATAATAAGCACATATATCATTACTGGGTCAATTGTTTAAACCTACACAAGTTATTTCAGTTTACTACTCCTGAAATTGACTAATAAACAACAGATTTATATTTAATAAATCCTTACTTTCCTCCGTGTGTTATGTTCTTCTATTAATTCCCCCCTTGACTTCATACATTCAAATAGACACCCATCTCACCTCCCCAAAGCTCACACTCAAGCTGTCAGTGACCTCCCCGTGACTAAACTCCACAGTGTCCACTTGGGCAAACGGACGGATTCCTCGAAAACATCATTCTGATTATGTCAGTTCTTCCTGATGCCTGCCTTCCCCTAGCCTCCTCTGTCAGCCCTGACAAAATACTTAAATGCTGATTTTGTTATGACTCTTGTCTCTGGTCTGTCCATACCCCTCCAGACACCACCCCCCCCCCCAATATCATAGTAACTACCTGCTCACCACTGCCATCACACTAGCCTCCCTTTACTTTCTTGTATTTGTTATGGTCCCTCCCACCTTTGCACCCGATACTCCTTTTCTGAATGTTCTCCCTTTTCACCTCCTGACCAGGTACTCTCAACAGCACCTGTTACTTCACAGTAGCCTTTACACAACTTCAAATTTATACTAATGCTTTGACTAGTGAGGACATTTGTTCTTTTGAAGTAGTTTGTACACTTCCTGAAGACATGAGAAACCTATTTCTCTGACCTTTGAATCTCTGGCATCTAGCACTCTGTTTGTCACCTACTAAACCCAGAATAAAAATCCATTCCAAGAATAGATGGAGAAATATCACCTGTCCTGTGCTTCTTCCGGACTCTTATTCCACTACTGTTCGCTAAGTGCAAGAAAGCTTAGAAATAGACTGGAGATCAGGATACAAAAAATTAGCTATTGATTCATCCATAAAATGTTACTGTGCCTTTTCCAAAAAGGTTAACAAGAAAATGATGATCACTGTACTCAAAGAATTTATGTTCTGGTGTGATAAGCAAAAACAAAAGCAACAACAACAACAAAAATAACCCACCAAACCAAACCCAAAACCCAAACCAAAAAACAAGAAAAGATACACATTGTGACACTGCTTAAAAGGAAAATACATAAGGAAACAGGATAAATAAAATATCAGGAGTGTCCTTGGGGTGGTCAGTAAAAATATCTGAGAAGAGCAAACTGAGAAACCAAGTGGACAAAGAAATGAGCTGTACAGAGAAGGAAGGGGAGAACATCCCAAGCAGAGAGAATGGCATATTGAAAGGCCCCAAGTAATAACTGATCTGACATCTTCCAGAAATAAAAAGAAATTGCCTGAACTAACCATAGAGTGGCGGGGATAAGATTAAAGGTGGGTCTGGGCTCTGCAGACCAACATAAAGACTGTAGATTTTATTTAAAATGTGATGGATAATCATTGAAGGGATTTAAGTAGGCAGGACCATACTCTGGTTTACATTTGAGCAAGATTACTATTGCTTCTGTGTGAAGAATGGATTCAAATGAGCAAAAGCAGAAGGAAACGGGCTAACTGGGAGTCTTAGGGACTCGTAGACATAACATGGTGTGGAAAAGCATGTAGCTATGAAGTGGAGTGCCACACACACATTTGAAATATATTTTGAAGATAGAAATAAAAGGACTTGTTAATGGTTATGAGTGCTGAAAGGGACACAAATTGAGGATAACTTCAGGTCTCCAACTTCAACACCTGGGTAAATGATGGTGATATTTGCTGAAATGGAAAGCTGGGGGGAGGGTAGAGAGAGGACAGGAGGACCAAGTAATATAGGTCAGAGTAAGAATCTGGCATCAGCCTCTTTTAATCAAGACATTCACCTTTCTGTTCACAGCCATCTCTACAAAGCTGCCCCTATGCATTTTTATGATCCAGTTGAAATTACAGGTCTTTGTCTACCCTACATTGGTTACTGGAAAACAGGATTTTATCTTTCTCAATAATAGTGACTATATAACCAATAGGCTGTACGCCTGATATGAAGACTAGACTTAGTGAAATTCTTTCGACATATAAAGGTCAGTGTCTGCCCAGAGTCTGTAAGCATCCCCAGGAAACAACATCACTGTACCAGGCCCACTGGAGTGAAAAGTGGAAAGCTAGCAGGGCGAAAGACTGGCGGTGTCCTCTACTAATTAAAAAAGAAAGTCCATTTAGCAATGGAGCTGAGAAGTGAGCACCAGCTGGTCCAAAGTTGTACCATCAGAAGACAGTTCAAACTGTTCTGTAAGCTGAACAGAGGTCGTGATAGGATCTTGTCAATATAATTCAATTAAAGAAAATGGGCTCTAACAGGGTTAGTAGCACATGAAGATCACTGGTGCAGATTTTTAGAAGATAAAATCTATGGCAAAACTAGAAGTCTAGAAACATAGTACCTTTTGGGGAAAAAAAAAAAAGTCAGTAAAAGCCCCTCTGAAAAGTAGGAAATAAAGACATCACCGTCCTCCATGGCTGCAGTTGGCCGCAACAGGATGGGGAGATTACAGGAGACAGCTGGCAAGGATCCTACCTTCTCTCTTACTGAATGCCTGCTCACCCTCTCCAGTCACAATAGCAAAATAGAGACCCCCCAGGTAATCAGCTGAACCCCAGCCATGATATCACAAATTATTTTAGACAGAGTGGCTCCTGTAAGTAAACCCGTCATTCTTGAGTTTTGTAAGACACAGAATCCTTTTAAAAGGTGACAAAACTAGGGACTCTCTCCTCAGGAAAAATGTGTTTAGAATCATACATTCATTTGCATATAGTTTCGGGATGGCCCCAGCATGCTTTCCCCTCCCCCAAACCAATCTCTCAGGAATCTAAGAATATCGGGTCGAGCTCCTCCATCTTAGCTGAAAGGGAAAGGACCTGATAGACAAAATCTGTGTTTTGGATCAGCCTGGTAACAATGTGTAGGTACCTGTAGTTGAGTCAGCAGCTGAGGCAGACCCTTCTTCCTTACCTTCTATGGCTGTGAAAGAAAAATTCTTTTCTCCAGTCCCTTTGAGTCCATGGGCCTCCTGATATTTCAAGAGCTTTTGTTGTTACTGTAAATCAAGTTTTGTCTAAAAGGCCATAGTACTGCCCTTCTAAGGATAATAACTAACATTTATCACGTACTTCCCATGATCGGGCATACGCACACCGACCTGGGAAGCCAGTACCACTATTAGCTCCATCCTGCATTTGAAGAAATTTCAGGAAGGGAACTTTCCCAGTATTACCATTCACTTTTCTCCTCAGAACATAGAAGACTACAAGTCCCAGTGTAATTGCATATAGCTTGGGCCCTGTTTCTGGTTATGTCCAATAGAATGTGAAAGGAAATACTGTTATTCCCTTGTCCCCAAAATGTTATGTGTGATGTTTTATGGTTTGCTATACACTCCTCAGCCAGCTGAATGCAGATATTGAGCAGAGCACCTAAGGGATGCCAGAAGCCAGTAAATGGAAGGGCATGGATCCTTTTATCACCATCTGGAGTAGAGGTACCCAGGAAAGTCGTTCCATAAGGCACACCTGAGCTGGATTTTCTGCACGCTAGAAATCTACTTATTACATGTTAAGCCAGGTGTTAACAACCTTAATGAAGACATTTATGCACAATCATTTGATGGCCTGGGACTCAAACCCGGGTCTTCTGATTTCAAAACACTCAAGTTTAACGGCAACACTATGCAGCTCCCCATCTAAATGTTCAGCACTTACCCTTTTGATAAAGGTACAGTAACTGATTAGTTACTGGAACAATACAGATTTTTAAGGAGAGCTAAGGGGAGCCTGTCCCAGAGAGTCTGTGACTCGAATAAAATAGAGGAATGTTTGGGCAGTGTGTCTTAGAAATGGAAGAATAGAGAATGCTTGGAGAGTGTTTACCCAGCCTCTGTCTTAATCATATGATGGCCTGGCTGTGGCATCCTTCTCATTGTTGGCCAGCAAACTATGAACAAAACAACTTGAAATCTCAAAGAAATCACAATCACTCCCACAGAATTGTCTCTGAACCTTTAGGATAAAAAGAGCTTTCTGAGGGAATTAAGATAATTACTGAAGGAAGACTGACAGAAATTGTTACACCAGCATGAGTGACATCTGGTGCTGTGTTAATGAGAACTGGGACATGGGAAGATAGGGAAGAACATCTTGATGATATAGAAGAGAAATAAGTGGCTATCACTTCAGATGGAATGCTATTAGGTCCTGGACTCTTCCAGGAGTTAAAAAAAAAAAGGTAAAAATAAAATAAAGGATCTGGGATTGAACTCTACTCTGTATCCTGGGAAACAGAAAATGAACAGATGGTCATAAGAAATGCGGAGATTTACAAATATGGGGGGGAACAAAGAATTTTATAACTATAAAAGTAGAGCATATTGGCTCTTCATAGTGAGAGATGTTAAGACAGATGATGTAGGGAAGAGCGGTTGGCAGTGGAGAGAATAGTAGGTAGCCTCTTTGTTAATAGCTTACATCTTGTTCCAGATGACGAACTGACTTCTGGTTTTCTCGTTAGATCAGTGGAACATATTTTTAGAGTGATTTCTTTCTACACTGGTGGAAAAGAAAATGGGGCAATGACATCGTATCCTCTTCTTTGCTAAGAAGGTGAAGCAATTTCTACCAACAATGGACTCTATTCTTACCTTAGAGATCAGAACACCCATGGGAAATAAAGACCAAAAGGCCTCCAGTGTCTCTCCTGCCATCACCCTACGCTCCACGTCAGGCTTGGAGACTTACACAGCCCTATCAGGTATTATTTATTCGCTTTCTTCAGAGGAATCTCTTGTGAAACTATCAGAGTCAAAAGACTATGGATAACTCACTTGTAAAGATGTCACTTCTGTCCGTTTTGATCTATAGGTTCAATGCAACCCCAATCAAAATAGAAGTTTTCGGTGCTGTTCATCTGACAAGCTAATTTTAAAATCTATATGGAGGCAAATATATATGCATTCTGACTTCTCTGCAGAATGTACAAAGAACATCTTCAAACCAGTAAGAAAAGAAGAATAGATGGCAAAATGGAAAGACAGGCAAAGGCTAAAATAGGATTCACAAAAGGGGGTATCCTAATTATCATCACCTATTTGCAAGCACTGCTTAACTACCATAAATAATCCCAGAAATTCTCATTAAAAACCACATGATATAATACGACACAAACTCTATTAGCAAGTGTGGCTGAAGGTACAGAGAACAGGACCTCTCCTGCACTGCTGGAGGACGTGGAATTTCTATAACCACCGAGGAAAGTATTCAGCATTATCTGCCAAATATGGACATATACATGTCCTGTGACCAGAATGCCCATAGGTCCTAGTTTACACAAGGCAGACTCAACGTATACCTATTTTTCTGGTATAATGACTCCTGGTAACTCCTTTCCCTCTCAAAGTGTACTCGCTTGGATGATAAGTTTTATTCTACCAGTAGCCTAGATATTTCACAATGAGGTACATACTCAACATAAAGGTGTGTATATATGGTACAAAAGACATGAACAAGAATGTTAACAGCAGCACTATTCTCAATCTCAATAGACAGGTATTGGCAGAAGCCCTAATGTCCATCACAGTAGGATGAACAAATAATTCTTGGTAACTTAATTCAATAGAATGTGATTAACAGTCTCCTTTAAGCTGATAAGGAGTCTGAATGCATACTAAAATTTATTTATTTGCACTCTCCACAGCCCATGTTTTGGTTTTGATGATATAATTTACGTTTTTTTATCTCATGCATCCATTAACAAATTATTATAGCTATATATTTTTTTACTACTTTTGTCTCTTAACATTCATCTAGCTATTATTAGATTAATAAACAATTCACCTACCACTGTTACAACACTAGAGTATTCTGAATTTCCCTATACAGTTGGCCCTTGGACAAACAAGGATTAGAAGAACTGACTCTCCCCTACACAGTTAAAAATCCACATAGGATTTATTTTTGACTCCCCCTAAAATTAACTAATAGCCTACTATTACTGAGAGCCTTATCAATAACACAGTCAATTAACACCTATTTTATGTCTTCTATATGTACTATATTACTTAATAAGCTAGAGAAAAATTTCTATTAAGAAAATCATAAGGGAAAACACATTTACAGTACTGTACTTACTATATTTATAAAAAAAAATCCATATACATAGACTTGCACAGTTCAAACCCATGTTGCTCAAGGGTCAAATTGTAGATTTACTTTAACCAGTGAGATTTATACTGTCCTAAGTTTAATTAGCATCCTTCTGTCTCAGCTTCTGTAAGTCCCTTTAACATTTCTTGTCTAGTGGTAAAATACTTCAGCTTTGCTGGTCTGGAAAACGCTCTCCCCTATTTGGAAGGAAAACTTTGCCAAGGATAGTATCCTTGGTTGACAGTTTTCCATTTTTTTTCTTTCAGCATTTTGAATATATTGTGCCATTCTCTTCTGGATGGCAAAGTTTCTGCTGAAAAATCTGCTCATAGTCTTATGGGGGTTTCCCTATAAAACAAATTACTTTTTCTCTTACTGCTTTTAAGATCCTCTTGTCTTGACTGTTTGACAATTCTATCAGGTCTCATAATAGGTGTCTTTTGGATCCATTTTTCTGGTGGGGGGTGTTGAGGGATGAGGATTTTCTGAGTTTCTTAGATCTGGATGTGTTTCCTTCTACAAAATAATGTTTACAGCATTCCTTCTTCAAACAATTTTCTGCCCCTTTCTCTCTGCCTTTTCTCCTGCTAGGTCCCCTATGATGCATATATTAGTACACTTATAGTGGTCCCTAAATCCCTTAAGCTATTTTCTCTCTTTTTATTCTTTTTTTTTTCTTTTTGTTGTTCTTGTTGGATAAGATTCCACTGTGCTGTCTTTGAGGTTACTGATCCTTTCTTCCACTTATCTAATCTGTTGTTGAGCCCCTTTATTGAATTTTTCATTTATTATATTCCTTGGTTCTATGCTTTCTGTTTGGTACCTTCTTACATTTTGTATGTCTTTATTGAAAGTCTCACTTTGCTCATGCATTGCTCTCCCTACCTCTGTGAAATCCTTATTTTTAACTCTTATCAGGTAAATCATTTACCTCAATTTCATTAAGCTTTGTTTCTGGAGTTTTATCTTGTTTTTTGTTTGTTTGGAACATAGTCTTCTGTTTCTTCATTTTTCTTGACTCTGTGTTGGTTTCTGCACATTTGATAAAATAACATTTCTCCCAGGCTTGAAAGAGTGGTCTCATCTGGGGTCAAGCTTATAATTTCACCTGAACCTAGATCTTTGTTGACCCTGAAACTTCTCTAATTGTACAAGCCTCCATCTTTCCTCTTAGTGGCTCCCAGTGGTTGAAGGGGGCCAAAACTTGTGAGTGTCCCAAAGGGAGAGATCTCAGCACCTAAAAGAGGCTCATTGGAAGCCAGACCCTTAAGCAGCATTTTTTGTTTTCTTGTTTTTATTTTTTGTTTTTTGTTCTCTGAGAGAGGGAGAGAGCTAAAGAGCATGCATACATGCACACACACGAATGGGGGTGGGGGGCAGAGGAAAAGGGAGAGAGAATCTTAAGCAGGCTTCACATCCAGCACAGAGCCTGACATGGAGCTCAATCTCAAGACATGAGATCATGACCTGAGCCCAAATCCAAAATTGACCTAAGTCACCTAAGCACCCTGACAGCAGCTTTTAAAGTGCACAAGCAAAACTCTTTCAAAAACTCCAAGCTGAGAATTTGTCTGATCCTTCTGCCCCAAGCTCTGGAAAAATAGTTGGTTAAGAACTATTTCCTTGTTTGGTACAGTGAGGGACCCATGAGTGCAAGCCCCATTAGTCACCAGAGCCAGGTTATCATGGCATGAATCTTCTAGCAGCAGCTACAATAGCCAGGGCACCAGACATGTGCACACGTTCTTTCTAGAGAGACACTCAATGTGTAGGTGTGTGTGTATGTGTGTGTGTTTCTTTTTCCCCATTCAGGGGAAATGATTTGCAGGAATCAGTCAGCTAGTTTCTGGATCTCTTTCAGAGAGGATTGTGTCATGTATAGCTATTGATTCAGTGTGGCCATGGGAGGAAGTGAATTCAATAGCTACCAGTTATCACCTCAGACCAGATGATACAGCAATAAAATGAACAAATTACATCTATATATACAATATAGCTGTACAGTGATCATTTTTATAGTAATAATTCATTTACCTGTACCTTGTTTTATACAGTCTTCTGTATATGTATTACTACTTCAATTTAAAAACTTAAACTTCCATGCTGGCTGCATATTTGCTTTGCCCCCCCCCCCCCCCACACACACACAGTCCCTTCAGATATAAAGCAGAGGAAAGAAACACTGAAAATTCTTCCCCGTTAGGTTACTCTGTCTTCCCTGCAGTGGTCTTCATACCTACTAAATAAACCTGTCCTGGAGCAGGTCTCACCTACAGCACTAACTCCAATCCAAGTGCTTTGAATGTTTGGGGTTCTATGTTGGGCAAGATGATAAAGTCTTTATACCCAATAGCAACAGCACATTGTCCTCAAATACCATTATCTGCCATAGTAATTAGACAGGAAGAAATGGTAAGTGTTATATATGGGTTTACCCAGAAAGAACACCACTCTATGATTCCCAGAGTTACAACGAAGGGGGAAAAAAAAAAACAAAAAAATATTTGCCATTAGTAAATTCATTTGACTTGTGGAGGAGAAAGGAGAGGTGTGAATGAGACTACGGACTTCTAGATATTGAAAATAGAATTAAGAGGAGTGAACAAGAGAGAAGAACCAAAGATCTTAAACCTGCATTGGGCTTTTGCTGCTTGAGCTTAACACAAAGTCTTCTAATAAAAGATCAAAGGGGAAGACTCTAAACGATGCACCTCTAGTCACTTTGGAGTAGAACTATATTGCTTTCTAAGTAACTCAAAGGCAAAACACTTCTATCTTCTCATACTTTTGGATAACATCATCAGTCCTAACAATTAACTGTTGTCTTAGGCTACATTAGAGAAGCATTAGAGATGACTGGGTGTTCTATGGAATTAGTCTACTTTAGAAAGAAAATTTTATACACACATACACACACACACACACACACACACACACACACACTGTGGTAGACAAAACTTTGAACTAGTCTCACCAGCAGTACTGGAGTTTTGTCCAAAGACATTCCTCACTTTCTAGAATATGATCTGGGGAGACAGCATCAAGGAATTGTAGATGGAGTGGCTAAGACAAGTCTAGAGAGGCAGACTTACTTAGAAGGTGAAGGCAAACAGCAGCATAGCCCTCAATGTACACAACTCTTTTCCTCCTGCAAACAGAGGAACTTGAGCAGGATACATTTGGGATAATCTGAACTCTTCAGATGGGTGCAGTAAACCCAGATGGGTTGTATAATCCGACTGTCAAGAGAAGCAACAATGGTCCCTGCCTGGATAAAATTCTTGATTCAGGTGATATAGGTTAAGATCAAACAATATTTTTCCAACTAAGCATCATCAAGCAATTAAGAAAGTGGCCAGTAAGAAAGAATCAGGAGAAACAACAAATAACAGATTTAGATACTAATGGCTTTAAATATGGAGATTACCAGACACAGATGTAGACAGTTATATGTGAAGCACATACAAAAATGTATGTTAAAATCTCAAAGTTTGTAATAAGAAACTATCATTAAATAATAGATTTGAAAAATTAAAGAAATCTAGAAGTGCAAAACATAGCTGTTCAAATAAAAATGATGGACAAGTTAAACAGCAAATTTGACACCCCTGTAGAAAAATCCAATAAAATACAGAATACAGCACATTGAGACAAAATTAAGAATATGAAATACATTTTTATCTTATTTGACAGAGACAGAGCAAGAGTGAGCAGGGGTGAGGGAAAGAGGGAGAGAGAAAGACTCTTAAGCAAGCTCCATGGTTAGCACAGAGCCAGATGCAGGGCTCAATCCCACAACTCTGGGATCATGACCTGAACTGAAATCAAGAGTCGGATGTTCATTCAACTGAGCCACCCAGGAGCCCCATAAAATATAAGTTATATTTTAAAAGATAGACAGAAGGGCACCTGGGTGGCTCAGTCAGTTAAGCGTCTGACTCTGACTTTTGATTTTGGCTCAGGTCATGATCTTATGGTTCATGAGATTGGGGCCCACTTCAGACTCTGCGCTGACAGCATGGAGTCTGCTTGGGATTCTGTCTCTCTCTCTCTGTCTCTCTCTCTCTGCCCCTCCCACGCTCATGTGGGTACTCTCTCACACATGTGCGTGCTCTTTCTCACACTTTAAAAAATAAATAAAATAAAAAATAGGCAGAATAGTGGAAAGGTAATATATACATATACATGGAGTCCCAGAGGGAAAAAGAAAAAAAGAATGGAGGACACATAGTATTTACAGATATAATGGATGAAAAATTTTCAAACTGATGAAAGTATTATGTAACACTGACAAAACCAGGAATCATAATGCATATCAAGCAGGATAAATGAAAAGAAATTTCTCTATAGACCTGTTGTCATGCACTGCAGAACATCAAAAACAGGAATAGTTTTTAAAAAGAAACCATGGGGGAGGGGGAGAAAAACCCTGATTTTCCAAAAAGAACTAAAATTAGAAGAACAGCAGAAATCAAAGCACCCACAAAGGAAGCTGGTAAACAATGGAATGCAATGTACAAGTGATTTCACTTAGAAATAATTTTAATCTAGAAAGTAAAACATGAACTCAGCAGAAAAGAACAATTATAATCAAATTCAGAAAAGTAAAAAACTATTCAGTACCACTCATCAAGCTAATCACTGGATCTAGAACACTGCCGTTGAAATACCCACGTTCCAATGCCTTTTACTCACCATAGAAAGTCTCTAAACAGGAAGAAAATGGCTTTCACTACGCTTCCGCCATATAAATGTTACATAAATGTATCGAAGTGCTGGAACTCAAAATCATAAAGTTTACCTACAAGGAGACCAGTCAAAGGAAGTTTTTGCCTTTTCAGCATCTGTAATCAAGAAAAGCCAAATCAAAATGGAATAGAATGGGCCACGTGCAAGCAAATTGATCCTATCTGCCCAGATTTGCCAAGGCCTCTGGCATAAGGGAAACGAAAAAGGGCAGAGGGAAGACAACGTGGCTAACGTGCAGGAAATCAGGGAAAATGGCACAAGGTCAGTTCATAGCAAAGTGTAGGACCTAGACTGCAGAAGAACCTTACAGCCTCAACTAAGGATTTTGTTCTTTATCCAAAGAGCAAATGACATCAACTGAATTCCTTGGACTTTTGTGGTAGAGTAGTTATATTACATTTAAAAGAGGTCACTCCGGATTCAAATGTGGAAACCAGATTATGGCCGAGTCGGCCATTCCCATGGTTGACTAGCTCGGTGGCTATGCTCAGGAATCATTCCTAGAAAAGCTGACCAGATCCTACTTCTTCAATCCTTCAGTGATACCACAAGCACCTGTTCCCTATGACCGCTACTAAATCCTTTTCTTCTTAAAAAATCTAAAATGATTTCAGTTCCCTGTCATGGAATCTGACATAATATAAATCCTATATATTGGTATATATTTATATAGGACTTAAATCATATTAATCAGATTAAATTATATTTAATCATATTTATACTTCAAGGAAATGAGCTCCAGGTCATTAGAAAATAAGATATTGATAGATCATCCAAGAGATAGAGCATCAAGACCATTAATATTGAAATTAGAACCGTTTCTTTTGGTACTATCACCTAGAAGTAGTGCCTATTAAAGGAAGCTTTAGCATATCGAGAATTTATTGCAGTAGACTTGCGTGTAAAAAAAAAATCAGAAAAAGGGAACATGGTTTTATCCTCTTTTAAAGAAAAAGTTATAAGCTAACAATCTGAAATTCTTAAGCCACAGTCAAAGCACCAGCAAACCATAAAAGACTTTATTCTCTTTAGTAGCTAAAGGCTAGCATGGCCAAAAATCAGATTCAAAATTTGAACACTGGTTTGCTGAATTACAGAGTAAGTTGGATTCACAGTCTCCCTAGCGTTTTTATCTGAAAGCAGCAATTGCCCAATATTAAAATCCTAAGACTTGGTTTGGGGATATTTAGTTCGATTCAGATGGCTCTGGATTACTCGAACCTCATAAAACTATAATAATCAAGGAGCATCCCTTGCTAGTAGAACTACCCAGCATCTATTCTCGTGACTTTTGGAAGACCTTAAAATAAACTCATGTGAGGCAAGAGCATGTTAACTGTCCTAAAGCCCCATCTCTATCAACTCTCTTTGCTTCCAGATATGTATATTCATATTCAAGTCAGGTCTCTTAATTGGAAAAGGTCTGACAGATCTTCATAACCATAATGGCGGGAGATACAATTAGTTAACATCAGAAAGAAACTTTTATGCATTTTTCACTGGTTAAGGATTCATTCATCTGAGAAATCTTACTGAGCACTTATTATATATCAGGCAGTGTTCTAAATACTGGTAATATGGCAGTAAAGGACATGAACACAGTCCTTGCTTTCGTAATAAAGTATTTGGCTGAAGTGAAGAAATGAGCAGACCATATATAGATGTGGTGGAAGAGCATCCGGGCAGACAAAGGAGCATATACAAAGGTTCTGAGGTGGAAATTCACTTCTCCCTATTAGGAAGATCAATATGTCTGAAGCAGAATGGATCTCACTGAAAGTAACAGGAGATGGAATCAGAAATAGGCAAGACTCTAAGCAGCAGCATAGAACTTTGTGGGCCATAGTAAAGACTTGGATTTTGTACAATCATAATATGGCAACCATGGCTATTGATGATCTAAGAGTATGCTCTAGAAACTCATAATGAAAACAATATAATATGCTATGTAACACTCTTTATAGGTATATAAATAAATGAAAAACAAAATTCAACTTTGCTAACCACTGAAGGGTATTTTATTTTATTTTACTTTATTTTATTTATAAAACACAATAGTCCAATCAGAGCTTGATAGATGTAACTTAAAAATGTAACTAAGATTCAGTTTTCCTGAATGTTTTCTGGACTGATTGCCTATTGGCCCCATCCTCAAACTTTTCTCTCATGGCAATGAAAGAACTATCAGGAATACCCAGAGCACCATCATTCTCTAAGCATGTCCAATCGAAAGAGGATGTGCTCTTTTTATCATCTCACAGGGAAAGGAAACTTTTCTGGAAGCTTTATAAATACCTCACTAGAATAACCCAGAAGAATATTACTTGCTTTGGTCATTTTAAACACCCATCCCAATATACAGCAGATTGGGCTGACTGCATAAACCAAGAGCCCACTGCTAGAGTAAGGAACTGGGTCAGACCAAACTACTTAGCTACAAGATACAAAAATGGTTAATTTCCAAACAGTAACTTAGAGTATTCTAATTGGAAAATGGTTGTGCCAAAAAAGGAAGTTGTGGAAGATACCAGCAACTGCCTACCAGAATAATTTTTGGAGTAACCAATTATATTAGTTTGTTCAAGCTGCCATAGCAAAGTACCACAGTTGGGTTGACTCAAACGACAGAAATTTATTTCTTCACAGTTCTAGAGACTACAAGTCTGAGCCACACAATCCATTTCTTCTGAGGCCTCTCTGACATATACAGATGCTAGTCTTCTGTGTCTTCACATCACCTTCCTTCTATGTGTGTCCATGTCCAAATGTACTCTTCCTATAATGACACCAGTCCCATTGAATTAGGGACGACCCTAATGACCTCACTTTAATGATTTCTTTAAGGACCCTATCTCCAAGTATAGGTGCATTCTGAGGTACTGGGAATGAGGAATTCAACATATGAATTTGGTGGGGGGCAGGGAACATATGTGTCAAATAACCATGGGGGAGGGGGAAAAAGTTACAGAGAGGGAAGGAGGCAAACCATAAGAGACTCCTAAATACAGAGAACAAACTGAGGGTTGAAGGGGGGGTGGTATGGGGGAGAGGGGAAGGTAGGTGATGGGCATTGAGGAGGGCACTTGTTGGAATGAGCACTGGGTATTGTATGGAAACTGATCTGACAATAAGTTATATTAAAAAGTAGCACAATAGAAGATATTTTTCTTCTGTGCCTAGTTCGTGAACATTTATAAGCAGATTCAAGATGCTTTCATATGTTAACTACTAACCTAATATTGAGGGTTACTCTCCACCAGGCTTTGTGCTAAATGTTTCACATGTATTATCTGATTTAATCCTCACACTAAATCTTGTGTTTTTCCACCCCACCCCCAAAAACAAGCAGCAGCAGCACCAGCAGCAGCTTTTATGAGTCCCTAGACCCTAAATTAAGAAAATCTGGGTTAATCGAGGATAGCAATCAATCTCCGGGTCTTAACAGCAGCAGCAGAACTTTCCCTGAGCTATCCTACTTTCAGGGCTTGCTAATAGCTGTTGGGTAGAAATTGCCACCTGGATTTGAGCAGTGACTTAATCCCAAGAGGAAGTCGGAAGCCAGAGTGGCACAGATCTGGAAAAAACGATCTTTGTGTCACCATGAGTTCTTCACATATAAAACAGGTGTCACACACACACACACACACAAATTTAAGTAACACCCTACAGAGCAGTGACTTTCATCTGGGGTTGCATACCCCAGAATGTCTGGGCCCCACCCCAGAATCTGTAGGAGCGAGGCCTGGCCATCCGTTTATCTTTTATAAGCTCTGCAGGTAATTCTAATATGCAGCGATAGCTGAGAAACATTTTCATAGAGATAATATGATAAGGTATCTAAAGAATATCTTTTGTGAAGATTGGAAAAGAAAGAATAACTCCTGATTTCATTCCTGTCCTAGACGCTAACAACCCAATTCAGTTTCTCTCTTAGACTCAGGGTTTCAGTCATCTTACACATGGGCATCACTGCAACAGGAACCTGTTCCTGTTGAAATAATAACGAACGAGACCCCTCCCCCCAGCAATTAGCTCCTGGGGTTTCTAAAATATTTACGAAGCATGTATCATTTCCTGGTGTTATACATAATATAAGATTTGCCCTAAAGGTACTTATATTCCAAAACAGATAAATTTAAGAATAGGCTCAAAAACTCCAGGGAAGTAGTTTCATTATTTATTAGAAGTGCAAAGTTTTAGTTTTCTCTAAATAATAGCTTCAGGCGAGTTACCTATTCTCTCACTTGGTGAGAGAATGGGCAAAACATAGTGGATAACCGATGTCAAGTGACCTGTTTTTACTTAGGATCTATCTGTCTTGTTGATTGTTGGTTCTGGGCCTGGACCACCTAAAAAACCATCTTTGCCAAACTATCCTTTCAACTGAATTGAAGAAGCAGAACTTTGAACAACGGCTTACCTTCCATGGCTATGAAATCCTCAGGCACTAGAAAGAAGATTCTGCCACTTTGGGATACAGATGTGACACTGACTTCTAGTTGGAAGGCTACAATACGTCTGCATGGAATGCTCAGCGTTTATGCTGATCCTGCCCAGAAGGCATTGCTGCCTCCCTTCTCTCCGCTAACAGTCTGGCACTGGGGTAGCAAGTATCTTTTATCTACCTTGTAATCTTGGATCTCAATAAGCATTATCTCTATTCTATTCCACTACAAGGGAGAAGTCAAAAACATCTGGAAGATCTTTCTCTGCCTGATTTAAATAGAGGTTTAATTCAGTCTATTTAGCTGAACCTTCTTTTAGCAACTAAATGTAACTACACTGAGGAGGAGACCAGGTAGGGTCTCGGTCACCAATGTAGCACTAGCACCTAGTTAATTCATGAACCATATAGAATATTTCGTAAACATTTCACTGAAACGTCTATTTAAACATAGGGAAGTTTATGTACATGAATGAATAATGTCCTTCAATGCATTCACCATAGAGTGCTTTGAGGAGGGTATCATGTGGGTCTTTCCCACCCCTGTGGCTCTCAGTACCAGCAATTTATGAGCCATAAATAAACCTCTACATAGATTGCAGCTGAATGTTTGTTTAAACATGGGGGCAGTTGAACATGCATTTTAATATGTACTTTGAGGAAATTCATGCCCTTCTAATAACCCATTCAGAAACTGTCCCAAAGAAATACCCTGAGGCCAATCTTGAAAAAAGCAGAGTGCACAGAGAGAAGAGAACAAGAACATACACCCTGATAAGAGAAACGGTTTTACAAAGTCATGAATTTAAGAAAGTGATGGCATAATCTGGGATATGGAAGACATCATGGCTTGATCATAGTGAGCACTAGGGAAAAGCCTGGAGGGAAGACTGGAAAAAAGGTAAGGACTTAATCATTTGGGCTGGACTAGAAAACTTGAGCTCTAGGCTCTAGATTAAGGGAGACTGTTAAAGTATTTTAAGGTTGGGGCTGCCAAGGTTATGCTCACGCTGTAGAAGAATCACTCCTGGGGCTCTAAGATTGGAAAGACCAGCTGAAAGTGAACAGAGGGATACTATTAGGAGATAAAGGAGGAATCTCACTAAAGAGCATGAGTGGAATATTAGACATTCAAGAGATATTAAGGTGGTTTAGTTGCCATTTGCATGTAAGCAGTCGGGGGATAAGTAGTCTTGAATGACCACCAGATTTGTGGTATAAAAGACTAGGGGCTAGAGTTGCCATTATTCTAAAAAGAAAAGCAGATGAGAAGCATCAAATATGGGGGAATATATGGTACACTGAATCTCAAATCTATGCCTGTATTGTACCTAGGTGGCACATTCTAATAAGCAAATGGAAATGACTGCCATTCCCAAAAACCTACCAGACATCAAGTGTTATCCTATTGTATACCTTACCTAATTTGTAGCTTTTAAATCTTCATGACTAGAATTATTCTCTCAGGACCAATGATCTGATTCTTAAAATATTTCAGTTAAGACCAGTGCAAATGTAACATTGAATGTCAGAGGCACAGTGAGAATGCAGATCTATAGGAGTCTAAATGCCACATTTGTCCTCCTTTCCAGTGCCTCACCAAAGCTTAGGAGATCTATCAAAACTGAAAATATTGATTTGGAAGTAATCTAGCTATAGGTAGTAGTTGGGAGTCATAAGAAGAAAAGAAATTCACACAAGAGAGTCTCTATGGTGACACAGTAATTATTAGTTACTGGTAAGACCAAAATGTTTGTGACACTGCCCTTCTCACCTTTTCCTGGTCCCCATATTTCAGTATTATTTCTTCCCTCCTAATCCATTCTCACTGTTGCTATATTAGTATTTCTCGAGCATGACCCAAATCATGCCCCACGCTGGCTTAAGCATCCATTTATTCAACGGATATTTGAACATCCATTGTAAGGCTGCTAGATAAAAAGAAAAGTCAAAGCCCTGCCTGCAGGGAGGTCACAGTCTAATGGAGAAAGCATTTAATCAAGAGAAGTAACGTACAGTACAACCTTGGATTGTAACTTGTTCTGTGAGTGTTCCTCAAGACAAGCAAACGTCTGTAATAAATTTTAACTGGATAAATGAGTGATGTCTTGTAGTAGTATGTGATCCCGAATATAACACGATCACAACTGAGCCAATGGTTCTAGAGAAATTAGCTTTGGTATCTGAGTGCTTTGCATTACAAGCATGTTTCCAGAATGAATTGTGCTCACAAACCAAGATTTTACTGCCATTGCCAAGTAGAGCTAGGTCCATGGTTCTACAGTAACACAGAGGAGAAATACCTAAGCTACATGTCACTGCAGTGGGTGGACATACAAAAGAAAATGCTCTATAAACTCCATTTAGAAAGACGAGGGGTGCCTGGGTGGCTCAGACAGTTAAGTGTCTGACTCTCGGTTTTGGCTCAGGTCATGATCTCACAGTTTCGTGGGTTCAAACTGATAGTGTGGAGCCTGCTTGGGACTCTGTCTCCCCCTCTGTCTGCCCCTCCCCTACTTTCACTGTCTGTCTGTCAAAATAAACTTTAAAAAAAAAGAAACAAAGAAAGAGGAGAGATAGGTGAAAAACCCTGCAAGGAGACTTTTTGGCAGAAAGGGCTTCATCGCAAAGCATGGCAGTACCAGGCTTTTAAGAAACTGACAGATTAGGTAGGGATAAAGGAGACGAGCTGTGGGAGAAATCAGGTGACACATCATGAATGGTCTTGTGTGCTTAGCTCAGGAGTTTGGATTTAATCCCCAAAGAAATGAGAAACCATAGAAAGGTATATAACAGAGAGATTTGAACAGATTTACACTTCGGAAAACTACTCGCGCTTTGATGGAGAGATAAGTTTTAGATAAGCCTGCAAACAAGGATATCCCTTAGGAGGCTAGAGGAATAGTCCAGGGAGAAATTGATAACTTTGATTATTGATCCAAACGAATGTCTTAGCCTAACATTCAATGCACCCCACAATCTGGCTTTAAACTCCCTTCCCAATCTTCTGTCCAATATCCCCTTTCCAACAGGCTGCTTCCATCAAAAACCATCTGGCTATTTTACAAGTCTTACTCCCATGGTCTATGCTCCGTACACCAGACCCCAGTTCAGATTATCTTTACGGCATATAGCACATACCTGCGTGGCAGGTAGTAGATGGCTCAAAACAAAGTGAGGTTAATTTTAAAGAGCAGATAGTTTTTAAAATTCAGATATTTTATAGCCACGACATCTTCACTTGAGTGCTTGCCCAAATATTTTTAGAATTGTTTCTTTAAAACCTAAAGTAATTTGAGAATTTAATCCCTATGTTTAACCTTTTAAAACAGATTTCAGTGAGCTAGTGGTACTTTGGTTCTACTGGACAAATAAATTTCTTTGCATCCTAATTGATAGAATGGTCACAAATAATGCCAATTTTGGCTACATGTTCTAAATAAATCCATGAAGTATGACTGTATTTCCAATTCTGGTGCAGAATATTCTCAATGATTGAAGTTTTAGACTGTGCTCACAGCTCTAGCTGCTATAGGATTATTATTTCTTGTGAGGTACCAATAGGACTTAGGAAACTCCAGCAATTAATGCAACTGTTTGGCTTTTTAAAGTGTTCTTTGAGATGCAAGGAGGTGAAAAGAAACTTCAAAACATGGGTGCCAATTCAAAATGTCTTGAGGAAATAATTTAAAAATACATTTTATATCAAAAATAAATACAACTTTCCAAGGCCAAACTTAATTTTTACATGGTTGTAGAAATAATAGTGTAGCTAATAAAACAAGAGTGTCATACACCTACTGGAGTATAATTCATGATTTGTACAACAGGCAAAAATGAGAAACTACAATGTAATCAAACCTATATGGAAATAAATAAAACATAAGCAAAGCAGCCATCGTGTTAGTGCTATTAATAAAATGTGCATGCACAGGGGGGCTTCTTGGGAAATGAATGCAATATGTTAACAGTAATTATTATTTTAGGACTTCAATGCAACTGTGAAATAGTTGGTAATTAACAAGTAATTAGTGCTGCAAGTCCTTTGAAAGATAAAGCAGTGGTTTGCAGAAGACTGGTTTGCACTGGATGGGGCTCTGAGAAAGAAAAATCAGACTTAATGGACACTTTTTGGATTGGATGTAGAGCTTTTTAAGAGTTTCCCCTTATCAAAATTATGGATAATGGAAGTAAGTCTGGTGTTCTGTCTGATTTTCTATGTCTGTCCATCTGTTCATATTATTGGGGGTGGGGGATGGTGGTGTGTGATTTTGTGATTTACAATAGGACATTTTTATTTGGTCTTATTCCCATTCCAGTACAGAGCCCTTAAGACCCTTGGAATTCCCTAAGTGATAAGAGCTTTAAAGGAGTTTTATTTATAACAAGCACCTCTCAACCACACCTGAGTGTGGGGACTTTTGGAAAGCCTTTATGTACGGTGGCTGGTGGCCAGAGGCACCAACCGTGTGATTAGAGGGCTGGAATGTTCAACCCCATGCCCCAGTCTTCCTGGGAGGTGAGAGGGATTAGACATTAAGTTCAACCATAAATAACCAATGATTTAATCAATCATGCTTATGTAAGGAGTTCTCAGCAAAACCCCAGAAGGATGGAACTCACAGAGCTTTTGGGTCGGCAAATGTGTGTGGATATGCTGGGAGAGTGGCCCATCCAGGGAGGCCAGGGAAGCTCCACACCCTTTCCCCACACCTCACCCACTACCCATCTCTTTCATCTGGCTGTTCCTGAGTTATAGCCTTTTATAACAAACTAGTAATCTTTAAAGTAAACAGTTTTCCTGAGTTCTGTGACCTGCTCTGGTGAATTAATGGAACCTAAGGAGGAGGTCAAATGAACCTTTGATTTACAGCCAGCTGCTGCTGGTCATAAGCACAGGTAACAACCTTGCTTTGGGATTGGCACCTGAAGGGGAAGAGAGGCAATCTTGTAAGAATGAGCCCTTAACCTGTAGGACCTGATGCTATCTCTAGGTAGCTAGGTCACAATTGACTTAAATGGTAGAATGCTTAGCTTGTGACACAGGATTGCATGGTGTGTGGAAACTCACACACATGCTCATGTTTGGTGGCCAGAAGTGTCAGAAGTTAAAGGAAGCATGGGAAAATGAATTTTCTTCTGCAGGATGTATACAGGAAATGTTAAAATCATCCTCTTCCCCCCGCCACCGAGAAATCAGGCAAAATTCATTTGATCTCCTCCTTATTGTCAGTTATGAGGAAGATGGTTTTATGTGATGAATAATGTTCACTTACGTTTTTGTCACATCTCGTCTTTAGGGTCCTTCCTTAAACAATGCAAAGAATTTGCTTTGCGTGAAATCACATGACCCACCACTTGATGTGATGAACTGTAGACTCTACATTTCTTCCCATGTCCTGGAACTCCCTCATGGCCCAACCACCCTGCTCAACCACAGAAGCCCCTTTAAAGGTGCAGTATTAAAAATAATTTAGTCAAAATATTTTTTTAATGGAGGCATTTAGCTGGAATCTGGAGAAGTCAGGAGTTATCAACTCTCCTGCACTGCATTCACGAGTTTATCCCTGATGGGCCATACAGCGCAGCCAAATTGTGTCTCCATGATTTCCCTTAGGGGTCTGAATATTTCGATGGCTTCTGAAAGAATCAATGAACCCCTTATGTGACTCACTTTTCACCTTTATTAATCTGTCCCACAAGTAAGGGCTGGGTTGGGCTGAAGGAACTTATTACTTTTATTGGTCAGAATTAAATTATGTACTCAGACTTTTAACAAGGCCACAGTATTTTGTGATCCACAAGGACCAGAGTAGCCTTCCCCAAGCTAAGAGGAGTCAGATTTCAGTTTTTAGGAAGTATTAACTGGTTATCCAAAAAGGGGAGGCACTTTATCCCAAGGGTTTCCTGAAAACACGGAGTGTATTCTTGCAGATCTAAGCTCCTAGACTGAAGATCATCTCGTCAAAGACCCAACTGATAAGTGGCAATGGGCATGGAGTAACTTCCATAGCCCACTGAGTTTAATTAGACACAAACCAGAAAGCCGTGTCCATGTTGACCCATTGTTCGATAAACAGAGTATTACTTTATATACGGCTCTCATTTTCTTCTCACAGTACTTTAAAGAACAATATAAAGGATTCCTTGCCAATTCCCTAGAAGGATCTATTTAAAATATCCAACCCCATGACTACTTAGCAGATGCCTATATCCTCAAGTCACATAAATTGCAAACAATACACTTAATGCTGTAGAAATCTGACCTTTCCAGCAGATCTGCTAGAAGATCATCCCTCACCCCTTAAAGATTAATACTGCCTTTATTCCCAGATCCACCTCAAAAATAGGCATTGTTAGGATTAAGCAAGGCTTGATATGTTAATAAAATCATTTATTGAAATATAACCCCCGAAATCTCAAGTGTACAATTCAATACATTTTCACAAAGTAAACCCCATGATGTATTCAGAACAAAGATTCAAAGAGGAGTCCTTGCCCTTCTTCCAATCACTTAAGATAATCAACATGTAGGGGCACCTGGGTGGCTCAGTCAGTTAAGCATCCAACTTCAGCTCAGTGCATGATCTTGAGGTCCATGAGTTTGAGCCTCGCGTCGGGCTCTGTGCTGACAACTCAGAGCCTGGAGCCTGTTTCGGATTCTGTCTCTCTCTCTCTCTCTCTCTGCCCCTCCTGCACTCACAGTCTCTCAAAAATGAATTAAAAAATGTTTAAAAAATTTAAAAAAAGATATCTTCACTTGAATCATAGATTAGTTTTGCCTGTTTTTAAATTGTGTATAAGCTGACCCATGTTGTAGATGCTCTTATGTTTTTTTCTAGGTTATACTTGTGAGATCCATTCATGTTGATGAATATAGTAGCTCATTCGTGCTCATTGTCACAGAAGAGTCCCTTGTAGGAGAAGATAGTATTATGCCACCATTCTATTGATGAATATTTTGTAATTCTCTCAAACTGGCAAAACCTTAGGAGTATGGTCGTGCATATTATGGCAGATCTTTTGTGTGCATAGGTGTACATTTCTGAAGGTATATTCTCAGGAGTAGAATCACTGGGTGATCGTTTTGCCTACGTTAAGCTCTAGCAGACACTGACAAGCAGTTTTCCAAAGTGATTGTACCAATTACAACTCCAGCCAGGGTGTTTTTTCACTGTGACATCTTTGCCATCTAGAATTGTAGTGTCTAGTTCATTTGCATTTACTATAATTAGTGATATATGTGGGCATGTAGCTACAGTTTTCCCTTTTATCCCTTTGCTCTCCTTTCCTGCCTTCTTTTGAGTTAATCATCTTTCAGCTACTCAATTTTCCTCTGTACTAGCTTGTTAATTATAGATCTCTTATCTAGGAGAGTTCAAAATCTGCCCGTTTGATTTATTGCAAGTTAATATAAATTAGGATTTTATCACTTCCTAGACAATGCCAGAATCTTGGAATATGTTAACTCCATAATTCCCCAACTTCTGTACTGTTGAATATACAATTAAAATGTACTATAACATTTCAAAGCCCCTAAGACGTATTATTACTGTTTCATACCATTATTAGTACTATGACTATCTGGAATTATTTTTCATATTTCCATTACCCTGTGTTCTTGCATTTTTCTAGGTAGTTCCTTCACTGCCTATAAAAATCCCTTCAGTATTTTTCTTAGTGTGGCTTTCATAGCAATGAATTCTCTCAGGTTGGTTTTTTAAGGTCTTTTTCTTTGAATTATATTTCATGGATATGTACATCAGTGGTTAGTTTATTTCAGTACACTTTAGAGATCTCCCTCTACTGTCTTCTGCCTTCCATGCTTTGCTGAGAAGTAGGTTGTCCATCTCTCAATTACCCTCCAAAGGAAATGTTTTTTTCTGCCTTTAAATTTTTTTCTCTTTTTTATTAGCCTTAGTCAGTTTTGCTCTGATGTGCCTCATGTAATTTCCGTTGTATAGATCTAGCTTGGGGATATTAGTGCTTTCAGTCTGTTTCAAAGTTTATCATCAGTTTCAGAAAATAAGTATAGGCTACTATCTCTTCAAGGATCATGTGTCTTATTCTCACTCTTTTCTCCTTTTGGTACTTCAATTTCACACGCATTGGATGACTTCATGTCTAATATAGCTCCTTTGTTATAGGTATTATATATATGTATGTATGGTATGGTAGGGGCGGGTTGGGACGGGCCGTAGGGGATGGGACGGGATGGGTCAGGACGCATGTATGTATAGTATGGATGCATGTATGTATATACATTTTATACATCCATGGATATATATCTCCTTTGTATATTTTCTGAAGGTGCATAGAGATCTAGCTTTTTCTGCTTCATCTTGGATATTCTCAAGTATTAATTTATTCTTCTCTGTTCAATTTGCTTTTTAAATTAATGTATATTGAATTTATAATTTCAGCTAGTTTTTGTTAGATATGGGCTATCAATTACATTCTTACAGATTCTATTCCTCTGGTGAAAGTCATCATCTTTTGTTATTGTTGTTTTCAATATGTCATTCTGAGCCTTTTGTTTTTAAATCACAGTTAAAGTCAATGTCTGATAACTCCAGAAACTAGGATATTTGTAAATCTGCAAATGTGATTCTGTTGTCTATTTTTTTTAAATTAGTAAGCCTAGTGATTTTTTACTCATTTCCAGGTGTTTAATAAGAATATTTTGGTGAGACTCAAGATGATGGTATCTTCTTCCAGATAGTCTACCTTATCTACTGCTAGGAAGTTACAGTAGAGGATATATCACCTAAGTTCCACCTGGGTCTGTACTGATTTGAAGCTGGATTTCCAGTTTTAAGATGTTCACTCCATTTTTATCCAAATCCCTCCCACTCCCAGGCGTCTGCCTACTTGGGAGCTCCTAATGGAGACTGCCCCTGGGTAGGGAAGGCCCTGTGGCTCCTTCCTTTTAAACAGTTCTGTTTAAATTCTCAGCCTCTCACACTTAAGAATTGGGTGAAATTTTGATATGCCATTAAAAAAAAAAAGTTCCTTGAGGATTTTGTCCATTTTTTAAAGTTTATTTTGAAAGAGAGCGCGAGCACACACAAGCAAGCACAAACAGGGGAAGGGCAGTGAGAGAAGGAGAGAATCCCAAGCTGTTAGCACAGAGCCCAATGCAGGGCTTGATCTCACGAAGATCAGGACTTGAGCCAAAAATCAAGAGTCAGACGCTAAACCAACTGAGCCACTCAGGTGCTCCATGCTCTGTTTACTTGTTGCTTGACTGACATTTTTGAATGATATTACAACAAGACTTCAATTATATCCCATCCTATAATTCCTAAATTTGAGATTTCTTTAAGAGAGAGAGAGAGAGCACATGGGAGGGGCAGGGAGAAAGGGAGAGAGAGACTCCCAAGCAGGCTCCACACTGCCAGCACAGAGCCTGATTAGGGAACTCAAACTCATGAACTATGAGATCATGACCTGAACTACAATCAGGAGTCAGATGTTAACTGACTTAGCCACCTAGGCTCCCTCATAATTCCTAAATTTCAGTCTCTAGTCCTAATCCCTCCATCTCTTTACCAAGATAGAAAAGGATCATTTCCACCTTAATAGCCTGTGGGATATATATTTGTCAGAGCCAAAATTAAACCCGAAGTCTGCTCT